>NC_137466.1:81339352-81939352 GCF_964235325.1 Thermobia domestica
GAAAGTTCAGGAGCACATATCAAAAGACTTCATGTAATCTTGTTTAAATATATCCAGTTTTTCTGGAAGCTAGCAGAAGCTAGCTTTCATTTTCTTCTCAGATTTAACAAACTTCTTATATACTTTCCGTGCAAAGCAAGTAGAAACTGAACTACACGTTCTAACGACAAAGTAGGGATGGAAGCTTTGCCCTAAACAGATTTCACACATTGAGCAACGTCTCTCGTCAACTTCTTTACTGATCAATCATACCCTTTCTCACACTTTTCCAGCTCTACCAATTGAAAATAATGCTTCATTACATTTAATTTTGTGGGCAACTACACACCTGAAAGTTCAGCTGAATGTCCAAGCACGGGGTGAGTCGTCCTTGATCTTGTTCTTATCTTCGACATGGTTAGAGTTTCTATATTGATATAAAATATATATTTCACACACATTACATAAAGTTTAATTCACAGTACAAAAACAAACTGTTTATACACGTACCAACCACACATAACGAAGTAAACACTGAAACGCAATGTTAACACCGTAAAATTGCCTTGAAAATATCGTCTTCCACACTCGAACACAGTTATCGAATACTAATGTTGTTTCTTTTTAATACTGCTACTCAGGGTTGCCACACTCGAGACTCGCGATAATGCCAAACACGAGTCTGAATTATGCTAGATTTTTGTAAATTATGCCAGATTTTCAAATTATCTTTCCTAACTAATTTTAAAGACCCATCCCTACTTATCTTCATTATTTTAACGAAGTGCTTCAACTGTATTTATGTACAAAGCTAATATGACGCTGTCAGGAATGATAATGAAATAAATTGGTAAATGACACGTTACTTGAAGTTACTTGAAGGATATCAAAAACATATGAAATTTCAAAAATGAACTATTTAATTTTTTGTGTAACAAAATGTATTATCATATTAATGAATACTTGGGTGATACTTTGTAAAATAATGTGATATCAATTATATTGAAATGTCTTATTATTATTTGACAAGTCCTATGTACTGGTCTCTGACCAATAATGTACGACGTGGATGAATAAACAATGAATTAATTAATTAATATAGGGGAGGATGGTCGAATTTATGTTTTATGAATGGATAACATTTCAAGAAATATATGCACAACATGCCGCTTCCGACACAGGTCTGAAGCATTTCATTTAGCGTATTACTAGCTGTCCGCTGACGCTCAAATCCTTCCCCTCTCAAGTTGTAAATTGAAAGAGACAGAAACATCCCAGATAACCAAACATTCAGGTTTTAGTTGACAGTAATAAAACTATGAGGTAAGTAAATATGTTTTGTAGAGTAACGTTTTGCTATTTTTGAACATTTCTCTGAATTCAACAATAAATTACAACCGCGGAAATACTGACTGGTCTCATTGTTCCAACTATTGCTTCAACTAAGAATAATAATTCCCGATGGTTCTTGAACCATCTAAATTTTCATTCTTTTTCTGTCCATCAGAGGGAGGAATGAAATGATGCTAGATTTGGTCAAGATGCTAAAGTCAAGATGCTAGATGCTAAATGCATGTGAATTACGCTAGATATAGCACCAAGATGCTAGATATGGCTTCACTGCTTCTACTTTGGACTAGTCCAAATTGAATTCATATTCAGGGGAAGAAGTTAAATTCTATAAAGCAGTACGAAAATTTTTAAAAGGAAAAAGAGTGTTGAAGGAAAAAAATATAATGAACAATGAACACATTTATCGGCATATTAATTTAATGCTAGAACCTTATAAGAAACCACAAGTACAGTATATTACATGCAATACTTTGTTTTGCTAAAATGGGCTATTTTATGGTTCTAAATCTGAATAAATCATCTAGAAATTATTTTTTCAATTTTATAGACTGCTCACGTTAAGAAATATAGGTAATAATTCATTCATTTATTATAGAAACACAAAAAAGTTATGTGTACGACGGGTTTGCATACCCTATAAAGACAAAATCTTTTTTGGCGATTCGCCACCGGAAGATATTTGATTTCAAAAACGAAATGTTTACATTATTTTATCAACATCAATTGACAACTTTTCCGCACTATTGTGTCTTCGATGTATAAAAAAGTGATTTTTCGCTCCGCCCTAATATATATATACATACATACATATATATACATATATACATATATGTATGTATGTATATATATGTATGTGTGTATATATACAGGGTGGTTCAGTAATGTTGGACAGCCCTGAATAAATCGGAAACCAGGAGAGATATTAGCAAGAGTGTGGTGGATCCATATACTTGTGGAAGGGGGACGTCTTGTGAGGTATCACGCAATGTTACCAGGTCAACAGTGTTGCCAGCTCAGTACAAAGTTGTATTTTTTTAAATGGAACATATAGAAGTTTATGCCATCAAAAGAATTAGTACAGAATGTGAATACCAACAAGCGAAACCGCACCTGTCAGTGTTGCCAAATAAGGAAGTTATAAAGCTTCAAAGATCAAGAAATTAAAGTGTCCGTAGAGCAAAATTAGCAAAAAGGCAAGAAAAATAATACTACGGAATGAAAAGGAGTAACCGAAAGAGTAAACCAAAGAACGCACAGCATCCAGTGAGTAACAGGGTTGCCACAGCAAAGGGGGAAAAAAATGAAAATTTTGCAGTTGCTATAGGAGGAAAAGTGCCCATATGACATAATGCTGGAAACACCATAGAAAGTTCATGTAAAATTCAGGAATCCTAATAGCGTTTGTTCGAAATCAATCTCTCTAACCGTTTCCGAGATACACCAAAGGTGTGCGGAGTTTGCAACACTGCATAATAATTCCCTCGCCCTCCAAACTACAGGAACGAATAATGAAAATGATACGCCCAACAAAATGTAAGAACTACACGGGTCTAATCGTCAAATCAATTATGCAGTGTTGCAGACCCCGCACACCTTTGGTGTATCTCGAAAACGGTTAGAGATATCGCTTTCGAACAAATGCTATTAGGATTCCTGAATCTTACATAGACTTTCTATGGTGTTTCCAGCATTATGTCATATGGGCACTTTTCCTCCTATAGCAACTGCAAAATTTTCAATTTTTTCCCCCTTTACTGTGGCAACCCTGTTACTCACTGGATGCTGTGCGTTCTTTGGTTTGCTCTTTTGGTTACTCCTTTTCATTCCGTAGTATTATTTTTCTTGCCTTTTTGCTAGTTTTGCTCTACGGACACTTTAATTTCTTGATCTTTGAAGCTTTATAACTTCCTTATTTGGCAACACTGACAGGTGCGGTTTCGCTTGTTGGTATTCACATTCTGTACTAATTCTTTTGATGGCATAAACTTCTATATGTTCCATTTAAAAAAATAAAACTTTGTACTGAGCTGGCAACACTGTTGACCTGGTAACATTGTGTGGTACCTCACAAGACGTCCTCCTTCCACAAGTATATGGATCCACCACACTCTTGCTAATATCTCTCCTGGTTTCCGATTTATTCAGGGCTGTCCAACATTACTGAACCACCCTGTATATGTATGTATTTGGTCTAGGAATTAATTCGTGCGGGTGGACAAGAGATGGCGCAACGAACGGAGCGTCCCACAGTTCCGTGTATCCACACATGTGTTGCAAACCCCTGTCATCGCGTATCGTTCGTAGTATAGGGCAGTGGATTAAAGCGTCAACAACACCAGTTTGTAGTTAAGTGAACATGGCGCAATTTGTGCCTGATAAAGTGTTTTTGCGGGGTGTCCTGCTGCATTACTTTAACATGCAGAAAAGTGCGACTGAAAGTCATCGTATTTTGGTGGAAGTGTATGGTGACCATGCTCTAGCTGAGCGAACGTGTCAGAAGTGGTTTGCACGGTTTAGAAGTGGTGATTTCGGCTTGGCAGACCAAGAGCGAGCTGGACAGCCAAACAAATTTCAAGACGAAGAATTGACAGCATTGCTCGAGCAGGATTCGTGTCAAACGCAGGAACAACTTGCAGCAGCATTAGGCGTTGATCAAACAACAGTCTCCAAACGCTTGAAAGGCATGGGAATGATTCAAAAGATGTCACATTGGGTTCCACATGAATTGAAAGACAGAGACGTTGAAAGACGAAAAACCATTTGCGAATTGCTGCTTCAACGACAGAGCAGAAAGGGGTTTCTGCATCGAATTATTACGGGTAATGAGAAGTGGATCCATTACGAGAACCCTAAACGAAAAAAGGCCTGGGTGAAACCAGGTGAACCAGGTCCATCACAACCAAAACGAGATATTCACTGTGCAAAGGTTATGCTGTGCATATGGTGGGATATGAAAGGTGTGGTGTACTATGAGCTGCTGCAACCGGGTGAAACTATGAATGGAGAACGTTATCGACGACATATAATGCGTTTGAAGCAAGCTCTGGCCAGAACACGACCAGAATGGGAGAACAGACATGATAAACTATTTGTTCAACATGATAACGCTCGCCCACATGTCGCAAAACCGGTCAAAACCTATTTAGAAAATGTCGGATGGGAAGTTTTACCCCACCCGCCGTATTCACCAGACGTTGCTCCTTCGGACTACTACTTGTTCGATTGCATGAACAACGATTTGATTGGACAGCGGTTTACTTCTTCAGAAGATATCGAAACATGGGTCTCTGACTGGATCGCTTCCAAGGATGAGGACTTCTTTCGCCACGGAATCCGTACATTGCCTGACAGATGGGCGAAAGTGGTGGCTAGCGATGGACAATATTTTTCTTAAGGTATTTATGTATTTTGTGTTTGTACTACAGCTTCAATGTGTGCGTACCAACCGCACGAATTAATTCCTAGACCAAATATCTATCTATCTATCTATCTATCTATCTATCTATCTATCTATCTATCTATCTATATATATATATATATATATATATATATATATATATATATATATATATATATATAAATTTATGTATGTGTATATGTTAGTGCTTACGTGTGTACGCTTGTTCGAATGGGAGAACGGTGACTCAGTTGTAGAGCGGATACTTCTGGTGGGTGGGGTGCTGGTTTGATCTCGGCCAAGTAAGCTTATGGTGGACAACATCGTGTCCACGAGTTTTCTCGGATATCCCTTTTTACTTCCACATTCTTATTCCACTTATTCTTTCATTACCATTCGCTTGTATTAATCTTCCATCACCATCCGTCTTCATTAGCCTAAAGGACATAATTAATCGTGCTACATTAACATTGAAAGATTTCATTTCTTAAACATCCCAATTATTAGCCTTCCCGATAATGGTTTTCTAACTTGGTCACTGTAATAGAGTAACAGGCTAGTAAAGTTCACTTTCTGTCTTTCCTTTTTTCTTTTTTTTAAATTTCTCTTCATTCTTTAGTCCATGTTTAATATTCATGCCTTTAGCAATATTGGATCCAACACTGCATTTTTTTTCGTATTGTAAGAGTACCGTTGAGAGAATATAAAGACAATTGGAACTAGAATCTGATGATGAAAAAATACATCTATTTACAAGAAGAGTAAGAGTAATATATATTAATGTATAGTAGTGTAATGATTGCTCTCTTTTATGTGTAACCATTACTAGTATGAAGTTCTAAATGCCTGGTAGGATGAGAGTACTCATTTCCAGACAGTTTAGTATGCTGTACTTCTTGGAAACGATTAAAGCTAATTGTGTATTGCCTTTAGAACAACGTTTTATTGTTGCAAACGAACTTTAGGTTTTGAGTAATTGAATCAAGCGACCGCAGCGAAAGAAGGCCTGGCGCACCCACTCCACTATATATCCCTTTGTACACGTTGCCTTCCAAGACTGTTTCATCTGAAATGACTGAACTTTCCACGTTAATACTAGCAATTATATGAATGCTTTTGAAGTGAGATGTTATGATGGATTATATCGTTGAAGAAGGCTGGCCAAAGAATTGCTCTGTCATTAACACATTAACCTTTCGGCAGTCGCGCTGTTGTAAAAAGTACAACAGTGTTGTTGTTTTTGTCGTAAGTCACTAACTGACTGAACTGACTGAATTGCAACTGACCGAATTTATTGCATGTGTCGTTTGTATTTTTATTTATTTTTACTATTTTGAATGTGACAATGGGATCACAATGTGAATATAAGTCAATAACATCTTTACTGTTAAGTGTTGTAAAAAGTACAACGCGCGACTGCCCGTGTTACATAGACAGACGCGACTACCGAAAGGTTAAACATTTGTTTGATCTTTCATTATTTAAGTAGTCCGAGATGATTTGAGTATCGAACCAATAAGCACATCCATAGGAATTAAGTGCGTTAGCTACTACTTTGCCACAAAAGTGCATATACAGGGGCGTCATATAGTGGGGCAAGGGGAACAACTGCCCCCCCCCCTGAGTTTGAGATTTATATAGAGTTTATCAATAAAATAATAGTAAACAAGTGAAAAACGCGAAATTTTACTTATATCAAGGGGTCTTGCCCCCTCCCCAAAGCAAAATCTGAAATGACGCTCTCTAAACTCTTCAAACTCTATAATCCACCATTAACTCCGTCGTCGCTATATGATTAGCACCAGAGGCGTCATTTAGGGAGGGTTCCTGGAATTTGGGAAGTATGTTTGTTTTAATCAGTTGTATAGTAATACACTGATTAAATAACGTTAAAATTTTTATATGGGAGAAGAATCTTGTACCTCTCCTGGAGCGCAATCTGAAATAACACTGCTGGTTAACACGTAAACTGGCACACCAATATTCGCGTGGGAGATCTGGGTTCGATTCCCGGTAAGAGTTAGGTCGGCCGCACATTGACCAGAGAAGAGGACAGCCGAGCTGAGGTACAGTGTTGTGAACAATGCAACAAAGCTTCGTGCCGCATATTTACTCGAGCACCTGCTAGGCAAAGGTCTCTCCAACATTGTGATTGAAACACACGGTCAATGCACGGACGATTTTCTCTCCGCATCCTCTTCTGCTGCCCTCTGCCTTATCTTGGCTATTCTACTTCTGGTCAATAAAATTTATATGAAACCTGCGAGAAAGTATACTTTTTTAAATTACAAATAAATAATCAAAATCGGTGGAATTGCGTTGAAGTTGTGCGTGAACATAGACGCAATATCTGAGGCGCATGTGAAAAAAGCCGATATTTTTTACGCAGGGTTGGCAACATCGATGAATTTGAGCACGCGCAGAAGCGTGCCCTAATATTATGTGCTTGCACAAAAATGGAGTTGTGTGTGAGCGAGTAGCAGAAAGACGAAATGGTTGCCGTAATATAAAATTCCATCAATCTGTT
Source organism: Thermobia domestica (assembly GCF_964235325.1). Lineage (NCBI taxonomy): Eukaryota > Metazoa > Arthropoda > Insecta > Zygentoma > Lepismatidae > Thermobia > Thermobia domestica. Next base: position 81,346,609 of record NC_137466.1, read on the forward strand.
ATACGATTTCTGTACGCCAAATAACAGAATGTAGCTGACATTCACGGGGAATCGTGTGCCATTTACGGACCGACAGTAATGAGTGAAGGGAAAGTCAGGCAGTTGTGCAGAAAATTTCAAAAAGAGTGTTCAAATGTTTATGACGATGACTGTAGAGGAAGGCCTAATTTTCATATGGACAATTTGGTTGAACACACTAAGGAAAAAGTGCGATGCAATCGCCGGTTCACAATAACTAAACTCGCCAAAGAGTTTCCAGATGGATCTTAGAAACAATCCATCGAATTGTGACTCACAAGCTACGTAGGTTATTATAAACTATGTGCTAGGTGGGTGTCAAAAATGCCGACAGACGCTCACAAAGAGAAAAGAATGACAGCTGGACGTGACTTTTTAGACAACTGAGGGGAGGATGAGGATGACCTCTTTCTCACATAGTGATGCTGGATGGAACTCGGGAGTTGAAGCAGCAGGAAATGCAATGGCGTCACTCTAGTTCTTCTAAAGTTAGGAAATTTACGCAAGCATCATCAGTTCAAAAGCTCATTGCAATCGTGTTTCGGGACCGAAACGGTTTGATTCTTGTGGAATTTTTGGAAAAAGAACGAACAATTACAGGAGATATGTATCGGTAAACACCGAATGTTCTGCGACGTGCCATCCAAAATCGGCGGAGAGGAATGCTAAGCTCTAGATTTCTTCTACCACACACATATGCTTATACTGTTGAGACAATTTAAATATTTTGATGCAAACTATTCAATTATCCCTTACAGTCCCGATGTTGTCCCCAGAATCTCTTTTCCTTTTTTTCACCTGATAAAATGGCTTGTATCAAAGAGATTCAACGACAGTGAAGTGCTCAAGACATTAGTTCTGGACTAGCTACACTCTCAGGCAACAGATTTTTACACAATGAGTATACGGAAGTTTGTGCTTAGGTATCAGAAATGCTCAAGGCATGTACGAGAAATATCCAAAGTATATACTTGTATGGAAATCACAATAAACTTCTTGTTCTATAATATTTTTGCTTTGAAAAAAAAATAGGGCCTATATATCGATCTTTTTTCACATGTACGTCGTATATGTGTCGATTTGAAAACTTCTTCTTCTTCTCGTTTTTTTTAAAGTTCGTTAATATCAAAGGTTACTATGCAGATTTACATACTTCTGTAAAGGTACAGGAAAATTGCTTAAAATCCACATTATAATAATTCTTATTTTGCAGGAACTAAAGTTTACGTGACTCACTAAGAACAAAGTATCACTGATCGATTATTTCCTTATGTGCAGGTTTAAGGACAGCTTCAGGGGTAGTCCAGTGATTATCTCCCGAGAACTACCAAGTTTCCCCTGAGACATAGTCCCTATCGTGTTCAACGTGGGTTGGTATCTTTGTAGTACTATTTTCAGTACTTTCCCCTATGTATTGAAAGTTCATTTGGAGGAAATCTGAAATCAGGGGCGTCATTTCAGACTTCGCTTGAGGGGGTCAAGAGCACCACCGACATAAGACTTTCACGTTTTGTAGTAGTATATTAATAGGCAATCGATCAAGTATATGTATTCCTCAAACTCTTGGGGGTGGGGCAGGAGCAATTGCCCCCTCCTACCCCGCTAAATGACGCGCCTGTCTGAAATCAAAACTAGTAGTATATTCCGTTAACGTAAATCTGAATCAAAATCACTGTACAGTGAATTTTTTTAAAAAAAATATATTGATAATTTATTGTTATTATTGTTATTAAGCCTAAAAATGAAGTTGTTTACTTAACAGGAGAACTCTGGTTAGTTGTTTATCATCGCACAACTAATACAAATCTCAGTAGCTAAAAGAACGGAAAGGAAGAGAGAGATAAAAAAAATAGAGGAAGTCCAAACGAGGGAGATTGATAGCAAACAATAAAATATTTACTCATCTCTAGCACCTTCAAGATGCCAAGAGACCACACCTCTTTGGAACCGTCAGTCAATATTAACTCTCTCGTTTTGATCAAGGATGGATAGGCCACACGATCGATTGCCGATACACAAACACCCCGCCTTCTACTCCTCTTTCCACATATACACAAGGAAACTGGACTTTTTTTTTTTCGATAAAAACAGAAACGACCATTTCTCTTCACACCGTTTTTCCTGTTTTCCTCAAGCTAAAAGATGAAAATGTAAAGCAAACATGTTAGGTATTATATTTTACGGAAAACAAAGGAACAAAAGGGAAGAAAATATTTTTTCTTTTAACGTAATCAATGACATAAACAGGATTTATGTAAGGGAGGGAATATATAGCTTATAAAATCTGAAAACTCAACTCACGTGCCGTTAAATCCTTCAGCAAACATTACTCTGTACATACAGGGTTTGAAGAGTCAAAGAAATAAGAAGAAGAAGAAAAGAAAAGAAAAGAAAAAAGAAAGAAAGAAAAGAAAAATAAAACATTGCAAAAATTGGACTAATTTGGGGGTTCGAGATTACAAGATGATGTAAAAGGTATAGTGAACATTTCAACATTTTTACAGTTTTTTTTTTTAATATTTATTTTTCATCCCATTTTATTAATTCATTTCACCAACAATTAATTAACTTTAATACTTATGATCTAATTTATAATAAATCATAGTCTAAAAAGTAAATAATAAACTATCATTATGAATATTAATGCATTAATTAATATAAACACTGGGAAATCTAAAACTTTAAATCGTTTTCTTTCACACATGGCACTACCTGCTTTATACATTTTATGACATTCTGTAAACATTAATTGGACATATTACCTATGACACATTCAGATAATTAATGATTAATAATACACTAAGACAATATTTCTGCAAAAAGACAGTATAATTTTACTTAGGAAAGTGAACAATATGGAATTATTTTCTCGTCTAAGAAACTGTGAACTGAAATAATTATACAGGGTGTTTCAAAATGAATATAGGGGTTTTAAGGCTTTGTAGATTTATTACAATTATCTTACAATTATAAATAATACATCAAATACAAGTGCTCAATGTAAGTACCATTCGTCATACGGTACACATCGATTCGATAGGCTAGTTCTTCCCAAAGCTTGGTCAGTGTGTTTGAAATAATTGTTTCAACAACTGCTTCCATCCTCTTTCTTAAATTCCTCAATCCCCTTAAAATTCTCCACACAGACGTCACTACAAATTGCTAATTCACGGCTAGCCTTCCGAATTGATTTCTTGGGGCTACGCATGAAAGACTCACACTTTCAACACGTTCTTATCAGTTGTTGGATTCTTATCACTTGGTGGATTGGAATTGAACTTAATACGGAAAGCACGTTTACAAATTCAGTATTTGCAAAATGTAAAACTGAAAAAAGCTTTCTGCTCACTAGTCGCCATCTTTGCTATTAGCGCTTTCTAACGGCAGACAGAGGAGACAGTGCATGCTCATGCATGCGTACCAAAGTGTTTGAGTTCCTCTTTCAATTGATGTATTCATTTGATGTACGCTCCTCTGTGCCTTGTATGCTCGATCTCAAACTTGTTTTCAAATGAGTCGAAAACCGTTTCAACAATCCATCTTTTTTCTTAGAAGACGTTTTTCTTTCCTTTTTTCATTTTAGTGACAAGTTTTAGGCATCTATCAAAGCGCTTATCACCAAACAAAATACCAGAAACCAGATATACCAGAAAATTATACAAATTGAATCTTAAGCTGTATTACGAAATCAAAAAATACTGCCAATGCTGCTTTGCATGTATAAAGCCAATTTACTTATCAACATATACACTAACCAACTACATTCAATAAATTTGTATAATATACCATTTTACAAAAGACCGAATGGAAACATCTTTGGATTTTAAATTACTCAGCCTCAGTCAATCTCCTAGCTCTGTAGTTTCTGATATGGTCAAGATTAAAAGCACTTTTGAGTTTTAGAATACTGAAAATGATATGAAGTTGCGCATTGCAGCAGTGATGATAGCCATATTGGGCCTTATGGAGAGTCGTTCTGAAGCGTGATTAGTACCATACTAAAGAGCTCGACTAACATATGTTTCCTGCAGTAATCAGGTCTTTAGTATGACGCTAATCATAGTCAAAACGACTCTGCATAAGGCCTATTATGTTTACCTTTTTTCTTTAATATTTGGTAGAAACTTGTAATGATAGGATTGTGATTCTTAGCTACTATGGCAGGAAGGAATAGTGCCTTACGTAATATTTGTGAAATTGATTTACCTAATCTGGGTTTCAGCTATGGCAGGAAAGAACAGTGATTTACGTAATAATTGTGAATCTGGGTTTGGCATATAGAGATGAACTGGCAGAGGCAATTGACCGTAGCGGTGCTGTGAAAATGGTAGAAAGCGCTAAGCAAAAATCTCTCTGAAGTTAACAATATACTCGTTGATGCCGGCTATACAGGAGAAAACATTGCAACACAAATAAAAGCTATCATTGGTGCGACTGTTGAAGTAACAAAGCGAAGTGAGTTACACACTTCATGCCGTTTTGCCAAAAACATGTTCATTTTTGATTTTTAATTGCTGAATTCGCATTGTTTTTGTACGCTAAGTTTCTTAAGGATATTTATTTTAGATACGCTGCCATCATTTCTCAAATAATCTTATATGTTCCAGATTACACAAATATACAGTATTAACATTCAAATGAAATGAAATGAAATCTTGAGTTTAAAAGTCGCACGGTTATGCCAGTTACGCGAAAGGAGATGGTGATGATGAGAAATTGATGCAATAGTGGAATGAAGAAAGTGGGAGGAAACGGAAGAACCCCGAGAAAACCCACAGGCACGGTGTTTATCCACCACAAAGTCCACACGGCGCGAGCTGGGATCGAATCAGGGACCCCAAGCACCGGAGGTGAACGCTCTACCACTGAGCCATTGCGCCCAAGATATTAACATTGAAGTTTATTCTTTCGTCTGTCCACTGAATATTCAACATAGAAAATACTCTTTAAGTAGACGCATTGTTTGTAGGTAGGGCAAAGAAATACTGAAAGAACATTAACAGTTCAAAACAATTATCATGAGAGCAATCCTAATACACTGTAACCACTTTTCTGCATCATTAACACCTATAATTGCAAATTAAGTGATGTGATCACCAATGCACTAACCAGATCAATACACTTGACCATGTCTGCAAGAGAGAAGTAGAAATGCAAAGGCATTGAAATGAACTGTAGACATCGATCAAGAGTGGTAACAATTATCTTATTTTCTTCTGTTTCTTGAGGGAGGTTATTGCTGTCAGAAAAACGGGTGATGTTTAACATGTTAGCAATACGGGGGAAGAAAAAAAAAAGACTCCTGAAAACGAGTAATCTACTAATGAGAGAGAATTCTGAAGGCCTGAGGAAGCCCGTCTCTTTGAAATTTTCTTGAGCCTTTGTCTTAAAATTCTCATTGATGTCTTGTTAAATATTTGACAAACTTCAATACTTTCCTCATAAAGGTATACAGTAATCGACATACTCTCCAATAACCTTATTTTTTTCTGACAATCCCCGACGTTCTTTTTGTGCAGAGGAACTCGGATCGACGATCGTTTGACTAACACTCAAATCACTCGATTTCATCACATCGGCAACTACCTGACTACGTGAAGTACTGACTAACGGAACTGATATTAACCCTTTGGGGTACTTATGGTACAATTTGTACAGTCAGCGACAGTAGAAAATGGAGGTTGGATACATAAGAAATGATAGCTTTTTCCAGTATCAGAACAGTTTCACTCGATGTCTGATAGTTGGACAACCAACATGACAGCAAATACGTGCCCGAAAACATAACATGCCAGGATATTCCTCCACTCGGAGGAAAAAGTATTACTATCTGAGAGCATCATTTAGAGAAACAACCACGAGATAAATCTGCAGAAATTCCATTCACATTAAGTTCAAAGAGATAGGAATTAATGCAAAGAAAACGAAAACAATAATACGCTTCATGCAGAAACCGAAAAAGTACGGATAGCTAAACAAAATGAGAAAAGAAGGAAAGAGGGAAAGGAAAGAGCAAAAGATATGGGAATAAATTAAATTTTAACACTTAAGGATAAACAGTTTCCGTCTTTCCCGCTGCCCCCATCTTGGGTTTTCTTCCTTCATAGGATAAATCTCTTTCAGTATCAAACGCGAACATCATTTAGTGTTGAATTCCTTGAAAAAAAAATTAAATCAGTTTAGGCCGAGACTCGAACCCCAGACCCTTAGAATGACAGTCTCACGCGGTATCCATTTACCTACACAGGCTCTATCTACTACCTTTATAAATCTGCTATTACCCGCGCTGTTATCAAACGTGTTAAATGAGCCATTGTCGGTGAGCCACCCAAGTTCCATTTGAAGTTTAAATTTTATTTACCTCACTTAGCCATCTATGTGTAGCAGTCCCCTTGCTTTCATAAAAAACATTTGTTCTGTAGATTAAAATCAAGAATGAATTAATCTGTACTCTTGTGAGCTTACTGGTGCACCAACATATCTATCTATCTATAACGTGTACTTCAAACATTTCTTCTATGTTTTATCATTTTTCAGATATTTCCGTGGATTGATTAAAATGGCCCACCCTGTATATATATAGGGTGGGCCATTTTAATCAATCCACGGAAATATCTGAAAAATGATAAAACATAGAAGAAATGTTTGAAGTACACGTTATATATTGCTAAGGGGGAAAACCAATTCCGTCAAAAGTACCCCTCTCCGCCGCCCGTAAATGGGGGTAACGGAGGGTAACTCTGAAATGTCAAATGGGAACATGGGTCGAGTAATACCTCGTTCGAAAGGTCTTGGAAAACTAAGTAACGCTGTACTAAAAGATGTTTCATATGGAGCACCAGTTTCAAAATGGCCGCCATGATATAGTTCGGAAACTCCAGTGCCCGCAGTATGAAAACCATAGAAGGTAAATGAAAAATTGAAATGAAATCTTTGAGTTTTACGTCCCACGATTATGCCGGTTAGGCTAAAGGAGACGGTGATTATGAGAAATGAATGAAATGGTGGAATGAAGAAAGTGGGAGGAAACGGGAGAACCCCGAGAAAATCCACGCACACGGTGTTTGTCCACCACTAAGTTCACTTGGTGCGAGCTGAGATCGAACTAAGGACGCCATGCATTAGAGGTGAACGCTCTACCACTGAGCCACCGCGGCCCGACCAAGGATAGATGCAGTTACGAAGAAGAGACCTTATCAAATTATAAAACAGCTTTCCCAGGGGAGAGAAAAGTTTTAAAATTTCCTTCTTGCGCTTCAACCTATGATTGAAGTAAGAAAGATTATTATTATTATTATTATTATTATTATTATTATTATTATTATTATTATTATTATTATTATTTTATCGAGAATGTATCGCTTTTGGCTGTCTAAGCGGCTTGGTAAAAAAAAACAGCGTAGCATAACAACAAAAAGGTGTTTCTCTTATATGTTAAAAATAAAAGCACATAAAGTAAAGTCAAATCTTGGTAAGGTGAGTGTCGGGGGACGCCGAATTCTACTTTGCCCCGGGCAACGAAATTTCTAGCTATGGCTCTGACCTCCAACACATCGGCCTTTCAGAGTCTCATCCCTTACCTACAACAACGTAGTTTGATTAACCTGTTATACAAAACGTTTGGAAAGAACCTGTGAGTCTGCTTTATTGATAGCTATGCAATATATTGACAGAGTGCTAGTCTTCAGTTTAGCGACGAAGTTGCCCTTAGGCGAATATCATGTTGCTCTCTACTTTTGTCTGTGCCTTGTAAATCGTAACATTGTGTTTAAAGGCAAACAGAAACAAGGTCAGCTGTTTAGTTGTTTGTAGAACAACTTGATAAGACGTTTGTGTCTTTTACACAAATACTTTTTGCCAGATTGCTGTTTGAAGCCTTTTTGCATTATACACTATAAAACAACATATCCAGATTCAGAGAAATACACAGAAAGTTTAAAGAAGGGTGAAAAATATCTTTATTATTCAGATGCTTTATTATTATTATTATTATTATTATTATTATTATTATTATTATTATTATTATTTTCTTGAGTACAGAGATACAAAGAACAAGAGCTCCGTCACCAATAACATGGAAGCGAAAATGACTTCAAATTGGATAGAATAGATCAATGTATTTAATTTCGGGGAGAGGCTATAGGGCAGACACGGATCCAGGGAGCGATCGGGGCAATCGCCCCCCTCCCACGGAAGAGGAAGCTTTCTTATTTTATATGTAAATAAAACCCGTCCCAAAATTTGGAGCTCTTAAAACTAGCTAAGTAGTAGTATTACAATCCACCCCTACCCCCAGAAGTCCGTTCTGGATCCGCCCCTGCTACAGGGGTACTTTAGGTTTCACTGCTTTTCCTTGCAATCCACGCTCATTGCTGGATAAGTATTATATTTTATTATATTATTTGTCAAATTGAGCGAAATAGTTTTACCACAGCGGCAAATTCAACAATTAGGTTTAGGAAAAACAACTCATTGGTTCAAACACACACAGAAAGACAGAGGCCATTTGTTCGGGATGTTTTTTGAGGTTCGCGGCGTCTCCCAAGAAGAAATCTTGCTAAAACATATGTTGTTTTTAACAAGGAACGTAAATGGGTATCAGGTATATCAGTACTTCAAATGAAAAGCAAAAAGAAAAGAGAGACAAAGATGAGTGTAATTTCCTATACTGTCTTTTTGGCATTGAAGAATACCGTTACTGTTTTACTGATCTACTGTACGCACTTCTGCGTTTTACTAACCAAGCCACAATCATGCTATATATATCATATATCGGCTAGGTCCAATCTGATGCCAATGCGCCTTTTCTTCAAGGAACATTTTTTTTTATTACACGCTCAGAAACAAGGATAATCACCCAAAACCTGAGAAGATCTGAAGAATGACCCAGTAACAATAAACTGACAAAGAGAAGGAAAGACAAAAGTGGAAAACTATTGTAATCCAAAGTCGAGGCATTTTTTCTTGCAATAACCGACCCTTCAAGTCGGGGGAAGTTCCTTAAATAATAGTAATATATTTTTAACTTGCTCCTTATTTTAGCTTACGTAGTAATTTAAGACACAAAGATGTATCACAATTTGCAATACATTTTTCAATTTGCAGTGCAAACATGTAAATGCAATGTTGCATTTCCATGTTTGCACTGCATTGCATTCCCATTTGCACTGCAAACTGCGATGCGATACTCCATTTAAAAAATGCAAGGAGATTCCTGACCAGTTGTTCTTTCAGAAAAAAATGTTCAGGGTGGGGGAAGGGGCACTGCTGGTACTATTCTATTTATTATTGTATTATAGACGTAATATTTTGGTCTCCTCCGGGGGGCACTCTCAGACCTCCGGGAGGGGGGCAGTGACCCAAAAACATATCTGGAAGAAATACTGTTCCTGACACCAAGATAAGACAAAAGGTAATAACAAACCTGGGCGCACAAATGCTTAATTTCGGAGTTATAGGCTGCCAAAAATATGAAGAAATGAACTTTAAAGGTCCATAGCTCCAAAACTAGGCGACCTACCGTAGTAGGGTCAAGACCTTATTTAGGAACTAGTACGTGAGCTATCCAAATATCCATGTTTCAGAATTCTGCCATACTTCTGCAACAATTTTTATACAGGTATTTGATGAGTACTTCAAATTATATGCACATAGCCAAAGTTTCTCTCTAAAAATTGTCGCATGTGTACTTTAGATTCTGAAACATTGTATATTTGGATAGCGCACATATTAGTTTCTAAGTGAAGTCTTAACCCGACTACGATAGGTAGGGATGCGCACGAGAGAAGATTTGAGGCTTTCTCGTCTCGAAAATGTGCTGTCTCGACTCGAAAAATGTATTCTTTTTTATTGCAAGAGCTGTGTCTCGACTCGAAATTTGTCAGGAAAATTCTGTCTCGACTCGTCTCGTGCGCATCCCTAACGATAGATCCCATAGTTTTACAGCTATGAACCCTTAAAGCCCCGGACCTAGGATATGATCAAGGGAGCGACTAAATCACAGTTTGCCGCTTTATTCAGTGTAAAGCAGGATTGAAGCTTATTTTATCCAGTGTATACCTGAGTGTCAAGAGGGCTGTAGCTCCCCTTGGATCCGCACCTGTATAATAATAATAATAATAATAATAATAATAATAATAATAATATATATATATATATATATATATATATATATATATATATATATATATATATATATATATAACCGTTTCTGAGTAATTAGTTTCTTCAAAACTATTTTTAAAAATATGTGAAGAGTTTTGAGACATTCGAGTCGAATCAAGATTTTTAGGAGCAGTCTCGATTCGACTCGAATTTTACAAATTGTGTCTCGACTCGTGCGCATCCCTACTTCTCGGTTCCGTTCGATATTGAATAAGCTGTGAGCCAAGCCGCACAAGTCGTTGACAACCGTAGACCCAGGCAGAACAGTTCTAAACATATTTGCCTGGCACGCTATAACTTTTAACAAATTTTGGCCCAAGCACGAATACTTGCTCCTCTGGAACTCAAACCCAGAACCTCGTGAACGATGTCCTTGTTTCCTAGATTTCACGACTACCGAAATCGGCAGTCAACTAGTTTTTAGTATTCAGACGCAAACCGCCTATCTTTCAAGCTTAATTACAGAATTTAAAATAATAATAATAATAATAATAATAATAATAATAATAAAAATAATAATAATAATAATAAGTTGTAGTGGAAGTAGCAACATTGATAATAATTATATTGTTTATGCAGAATAAGTGAAAAACGAACTTGAAACTACACACAAGATTTGGCTCGACTTGGCTCAACTCGACTCGAAACTCGATCCAAATTCGAGTCGAGTTGGAAGAAATTTTTCGAGTCGAGTTTTCGAGTCGAGCTAAAAGATGTCTGTTTCGAGTCGAATCAAGTTTAAAAAAAACTCTCTCGAACTCGCTCGTGCCCATCCCTAACCAAGTGTGATTATAAACCAGCCGTTACCCGCGCTATCAAACGTCTTAAATCAGCCATTGTCGGGAGTTACCCCACTTACACTTGAAGTTTGAATTTTATTTACGGCCTTTAGCTATCTACGGCAACAGGCCCCATGTTTTCATTAAAAGCATTTGTTCTGTAGATTAAAATCAAGAATAACTTAATCTATACTCTTACTTACTGTTGTCAATATATATATATATATATATATATATATATATATATATATATATATATATATATAGAGAGAGAGAGAGAGAGAGAGAGAGAGAGAGAATTGTAGGTATATAAAAATCGGATTAATGGGGGTTAAAAGAGTGATTTCGTAACTGCGAAATGGGTGATCGCATCACTACTGACATCTGGTAGCGGTGTTACGTAACACACCCATTAGAAATAAAGCTTCGAAACGACAAATTGCATGTTGTGCCGTGGATAAGTCGGTAAGGTGTCTGCTTATTGAGTAGGCAACTCGAGTTCGAGTCTTGAGTACACCAATACTTTTTCCTACAAAATACATTTCTATATTTTTTATATATGTTATTAATAATTGCTTTCCTGCATTTTTTGTAAATTATCTTAAATTAGTGAAGGTTCAGTAAAATCAAGAAGGTTAAAATACATATATATGATTGTTTTATCCGTATGTACAGTCCAGAGATGGAGCGGGACGGGGGGCCGCGGGTCAACAGAACGTGACCCACTGCAACCCCCCACTGTGACTTAACTACGTATTACGACCCACAGACTCATTCTGCTCAGTGCATTGTAGACAGCTTCTGAACACTGGTGAATTTGTCTACTTTCAAGGCATCCTTTTTATTTTCATTTGTTTCTATTGACAAAAGAACTTCAGGCAATTTTAGATATTGATATTTGCAACTGTAATAATAGCAATAGGACTTATTTGAGACGCAGCCTGTGATTTCTTAGAGGAGCTAACTACTGGGAAAAATGTTTCAATCATGTGTAATATATGAATTATTATATAAAAAATTGAATGTAACTATGTGTGCATGATCATCATATCCAAATTGCAAAGTCAAATGAAATGATTTTTGGTATATACTTAGGCCTCAATCTCAACTAGGAAGTTATCATAAATTCGGTATCGATTTCATTATATTACATATTCTAAGAGGGTCCGAATTTTTGCGAAAAATTTAGTATCTCACAAGCCGTTCAAGTTGAGAAGCTGATATTCAGTATATTAATTCTTTATCTAATATACCAGGGAATCAAGAAAGTTCGTGCGCTTTTGAACCACTCCCGCTTCCATTTGGCTGCTGCGGCGACATCTGTCACCGTAGCATGAAAGTTTTGACTGATTGGGAAAGCTTATTCATTGACGCATCAGCCACGGTGAACATAACAACGCATTTGTTAGTGTGGTGTGTAAAAATCGCTCGTGATCATGTCAGTGTCAAATGAAGTTTTTAGAGCTTGTTTGCTTTACGAGTTTAAATTGGGGATAAATGGTGCAGAAGCAGCTAGAAAAATATGTGTTGCGTTCGGAGAGGTTGTAATAAGTAAACGTACAGCACAAAAATGGTTCCAGACCTTTTCAACTGGTGACGAGACCTTGCAAGATAAGCCTCGCTCTGGGAGGCCCAAATCAGTGGATATGGACCACCTGAAGGCCGCTATTAAAGATGATTCGAGTCAAACATGTGAGGAACTTGCTCACCGATTTGAGGTAAGCAGGAAAACCATTCGGGTAAGTCTGCATCAGTTGGAGAAGACCTGGAAACTGGGTCAGTGGGTCCCTCACCAGCTGACCGCTACGAGCCAATTTCTAAGACTAAATATCTGTTCATCTTTGTTGACGAGACACAATATCTGTCCAATTTTGGATCGTATATTAACTAGTGGGTCGTGTATGACAATAAAAAACGGTCATACCAGTTCTATCACCGAATGGTCCGAAGCCTTTGACTGCAAAACGCAATGTTTTGCTCTGTGTTTGGTGGACTACAAACGGTATCGTGCACTACGAATTCTTGGAACGTGGTCAGACAATTGCCAAAGATGTGTACTCATCACAACTGAGAACGGTAGCCACCAAACTGACCCAGAAACAGCCAGCACTAGTGAACAGAAGAGGTGTGCTCTATCACAAGGACAACGCGCGCCCTCACACCACAAAACAGACGCTGGAGGTAATCTCAGAACTTGGTTGGGAGCTTCTACCTCATCCTTCCTACTCCCCAGATGTTACCCCTTCGGATTACCATTTATTCTTGGCCATGGACTTTTTATGCGTGGCAGGCAGTTCAAGACTGAACAAGACGTCAAAAATGCAGTTGCTGAGTTTTTCGAGTCTCCGGAACAAATATTCTGCAAAACTGGCATTTACAAGCTTGTTGAGCGCTGGGAGAAAATTGTAGAAGCAAATGGAGGCTATTTTGCCGAATAAATAAACCGTTAAAATCCTGTAATTGAGAGTTTTCTTTCATAGTATAAAAGCGCACGAACTTTCTTGCTTCCCTGGTAAATAAAATAAAGAGTTTGTTTGTGTGTTTGTCTGTCTGTCTGTCCGTGTGCGGCCTGGGAACCAGACGAGTGGACCGAGAGTTACCAAATTTTGGTCAGGGGTACCAAGCCCAGGCCCCAGATCAAGACGAAGTCGTTTTTTTAAATTTCGAACCAGGGGGTCTCAGGGGGCTTTTACCGGAACCGGCTTGGGAACCAGACAAATAGACCGAGAGTTACCAAATTTTAGTCACAAATACCTTGGTTCACGCTCCAGATCAGAGTTAAACGTTTTTCTCAAAATTCGAACCAGGGGGTCTCAGGGGGCGTTTATCGGGACTGGTGTCTGGTGATTCACGTGTAGGGACTTCATTTATGTCTTTTAATACTAATTTAGATAAAGTAAGTGTAGACATTGCTTCAGACAGCTTTAGTAATGTATATAAACAAATCCCTATTTGTGATGGACAAGATGATTATGTATTATTTCAATTTCTATTGTCAGTTTATAAAATAGCTAGTTTAAAAACCTTCCCTGAAGAAAGCATTCTCACGGCACCTATAGGAAAAGTCATAGCCCATTCAGCCCTGACCCACACAATTGTGCACGTAGAATGAATGACCAATCTTTCCATCTTTCATAATTATTAAAATAAAACAATACTGTTTTTTGTGGAAAATTGAATTTGTGATTTGTAACGTAGCCTGAGTGGAAGATAAAATATTTCCACAAAAACTAACGCTATGGGACAAGTACTGGTAAAGTACATAAACAATTGGTTTTAAATAACTAAAGAAATATATATATATATATATATATATATATATATATATATATATATATATATATATATATATATATATATATATGTGTGTGTGTGTGTGTGTGTGTGTGTGTGTGTAATAAATAAGCTGAAACAGAAGCATTAATACTATCAACTGAGTGAATCGCTCAATAGGCTATTTGAATTATGCAATGAAATAATACATAAAGTTCGTCGGATATAATATGTAAATTTCATTAAGGAAACAGGACATAAAATTTGACTTAAATAATTTTATAAACAATTTGATCACTCCAAAATAGATCCTACAACAAATATAAAAAATTAATAATTGTGTATTCATTGATTATCAGCACAAATATATTCAATATTCTATTAAAGTTATTTTATTTGATAAACTTCAATAATCTTCAATCAACTTAATAGGATAACTTTGAGATAAAAGAGTATTCAATTAGGAAAGTTAACATTTACCAATATTTTTCGCATATCACTACAACATCTTTCATAGCGAATATTACACTTTATACAATAAATATATGGTTTTGTTCCAAAACAAGCTAATAAGGAACCTTCGAAACAACTTTAAACACAATTCATTTATACTCAATACTCACAAGAATTTGACTAATACATACACTATAGCCGTATTCACAAAATTCATGAAAAGCAGAATAGCATTTGCCACTAATACACTTCAACATATTTTTGGATCAATCACAGAATATAGAATAAATCTTGAGATATTGGAAGAAATTGCTATATAACTCTACTATCCATATAGCAATAACTTGAGCGTTGTTATCACAAAATTTCATACAAAACTTAACTTCCCATAATAACATACAGATTCTTGCCTTTCACGTTTCTCTTCCAGTTTCGGAATGAAATTGTTACAGAAAACATTTCGTCGATATTTGATAAATAATACTCATGAATTTGTATACATTTCCATGTTTTCACTTCTGACTATGTATAACTTGTAGAAAACTAAAATGAAGACCCAGGGTTAGATACTGAACCTTGAGAATTTGACTGTCCACTTCTCTATCGTAGTCGTAATTATGAACATACGGACGGCTATGGACAAATCACAGCCTAGCGTACGAGTTCCAATTCTATCCACTATCACATGAGTAGTGCTATTTATACTTTAAATTGACTGCCGATTTCCTCACCTTTTTAACTTCAATGAAATCGTTACACACATCCAGCAGTATATTTACAAACAAATGCAACGTATATTTTTTCCTAATTATGAATGTAAAAGTACAATAGTCATCTGTCAAAACAAAAATTAATAATTTAATTATCTATACCCAAGTAATAATAATATTTTAACTACAAAATAAAAATCCCCAAAACTAAAAATTCCCAAAATAAACTACCTAAATACAAACAAGAAGTTCCAAGTCTAAACGTCAAAATGTAATCTATAGTCTTAAAAGTCCAAGTACTAAATACATTCATAAACAAACATATAAATAACTAGAATCCTGAAATAACTATAGAAATCAAATTTTCCATAGATGTGTATAAATAAATGTACAAAAATTCACAAAAGTAAATCCCCACGTTAAGCGGGTTTTCATATCCAGGCTCCTAACTATGAAAACATTTACGATCACTCCAACCCCAATCATTTCACAGATTCAACCTGTTGTATATAAGTTATTAGGACGTAAAATTGAATGTAGTTTATACGAAAAAGATTTTTATGCATTGCAACACCTGTAACGCCCAAATATTCACCACAAACTTATAGTCGTATCGAAATAAACAAAAAAAAAAGTGGAGCAGGAAACTACTTTACACAAAAGTCTAAAGAAGCTCAGTGAAAACGTACGAACTGGTGGAGCGGTTTGGGTGAATAGTCTATCAATCATAAGTGTATGTGTTCAAACCCTGTAGATATTATTCAATTTGTTTTTTTTTCTTTCTTAAAAGTGTGTTCATATTTTCATCAGAGGACTGAGAACATTTCTTTGAATAAATCTTTGGCAACTACTTTTCTCTCAAATTCGATTAGAAAGGAACATTATATGAATTGCAGATCTAAAATCCAAAGCTGAAAACAAAATATTAAGTATGTTCAATATTTCATTATTATCCTTTGATTTGTAATAAAAAACTAATTATAAGCATTGATAATTTCAGAAGATTCTCCCCGGGTAATGGTCAAGATATGAATGAGAGAAAACTGATAAAACATTATTAGTCCACTTTGAGCATGATCGAAAATATGGCCACGAAGGGGGAAATTTATGTCGACAAGGTCTCAAATTCATGAATAGGTAATGCCCTGAAATCATCACTGTTTGAAAGATTTCCTTAACAAATACCTAGGTAGAATCAGGGGCGGATCCAGGAGGGATCGGGGCGTTCGCCCCACCCAGAAGAGGAAACTTTATATATAAGGTTTCTATTTATATATAAGGTTATATATAAAGGATAACTTTATAACTTTATATAAATACACAGGAAGCTACATAACTTTATAGTTACTTCTTGTTAGTTAGTACGAATAATTACGACTACGATTTTGTTAACATAGTCTGAGTGGGGGGAATAAAATATTCCAACAAAAACTAACGCTATGGGACATGTACTGGCAAAGTACATACATAATTGGTATTAAAGAACTAAAGAAGTATATATATATATACCAGCTGAATATACCCGTTCTTCGCATGGGGCCAGTACTTGGAAGTCAACGCTTGTGGAAGTATTACTATTCATTTCGGCGATCGCGAAAACTTTGGATGTGACACTAATATCGATCATTTTGGATTACTTTAAAATGTCTCGGTATCCCCCCTCCCCGCTGACTCCCGGCCGCAAACAATTGTAGCTGAATTTGCAAGTCATCGCTAATGAAAGTCTCACCATTGATCTCACCGACTGCGAAAATTATGGAATTGACGCTAATATCGGTCATTCTGGATTATTTTTACATGCCTGAGTATTCCCCCTCTGACTTCCGGCCCGCATACATATGTAGCTGAATTTGCAAATCATCGCTAATGGAAGTGTCACCATTGATCTCAACGACCGCGAAAACTATGGATAGGACACTAATATCGGTCATTATAGATTACTTTTAAATTTTTCGGTATCCCCCCCTCCCTGCTGACTCCCGGCTCGAATAAGGTGAATTTGGAAGTTAATGTGATCACAGTTTCACCACTGATTTCAGCGACCGCGAGAACTATTAATTCGACACTAATATCGGAAATTTTCTACTACTTTTACATATCCCGATAAACGCCCCCCTGAGACCCCCTGGTTCGAATTTTGAGAAAAACGTTTAACTCTGATCTGGAGCGTGAACCAAGGTATTTGTGACTAAAATATGGTAACTCTCGGTCTATTTGTCTGGTTCCCAAGACGGTTCCGGTAAAAGCCCCCTGAGACCCCCTGGTTCGAAATTTAAGAAAGCGACTTCGTCTTGATCTGGCGCCTGGGCTAGGTACCCCTGACCAAAATTTGGTAACTCTCGGTCCACTCGTCTGGTTCCCAGGCCGCACAACGACAGACAGACAGACAAATACACAAACAAACTTTTTATTTTATTTATATTAGATAAAGAATTAATATACTGAATATCAGCTCTCCAACTTGAACGGCTTGTGAGATACTAAATTTTTCGCAAAAATTCGGACCCTCTTAGAATATGTAATATAATGAAATCGATACCGAATTTATGATAACTTCCTAGTTGAGATTGAGGCCTAAGTATATACCAAAAATCATTTCATTTGACTTTGCAATTTGGATATGATGATCATACACACATAGTTACATTCAATTTTTTATATAATAATTCATATATTACACATGATTGAAACATTTTTCCCAGTAGTTAGCTCCTCTAAGAAATCACAGGCTGCGTCTCAAATAAGTCCTATTGCTATTATTACAGTTGCAAATATCAATATCTAAAATTGCCTGAAGTTCTTTTGTCAATAGAAACAAATGAAAATAAAAAGGATGCCTTGAAAGTAGACAAATTCACCAGTGTTCAGAAGCTGTCTACAATGCACTGAGCAGAATGAGTCTGTGGGTCGTAATACATTGTTAAGTCACAGTGGGGGGTTGCAGTGGGTCACGTTCTGTTGACCCGCGGCCCCCCGACCCGCTCCATCTCTGGACTGTACATACGGATAAAACAATCATATATATGTATTTTAACCTTCTTGATTTTACTGAACCTTCACTAATTTAAGATAATTTACAAAAAATGCAGGAAAGCAATTATTAATAACATATATAAAAATATAGAAATGTATTTTGTAGGAAAAAGTATTGGTGTACTCAAGACTCGAACTCGAGTTGCCTACTCAATAAGCAGACACCTTACCGACTTATCCACGGCACAACATGCAATTTGTCGTTTCGAAGCTTTATTTCTAATGGGTGTGTTACGTAACACCGCTACCAGATGTCAGTAGTGATGCGATCACCCATTTCGCAGTTACGAAATCACTCTTTTAACCCCCATTAATCCGATTTTTATATACCTACAATTCTCTCTCTCTCTCTCTCTCTCTCTATATATATATATATATATATATATATATATATATATATATATATATATATATATATATATATATTGACAACAGTAAGTAAGAGTATAGATTAAGTTATTCTTGATTTTAATCTACAGAACAAATGCTTTTAATGAAAACATGGGGCCTGTTGCCGTAGATAGCTAAAGGCCGTAAATAAAATTCAAACTTCAAGGGTAAGTGGGGTAACTCCCGACAATGGCTGGTTTAAGACGTTTGATAGCGCTGGTAATGGCTGGTTTATAAACACATTTGCTATAGCGTGTGTAGGTAAGTGGTTACAGCGTCTGACTGTTTTCTAAGGGTCCGGGGTTCGAGTCTCGGCCTGGATGGAGTTACTTTTTTTCAAAGAATTAAACACTATAAATGATGTTCGCATTTGATGCTGAATGAGATTTATCCTATGAAGGGAGAAAAACCAGGACGGATACAGGGGGCAGGAGGAAAGACGGACACTGTTTATCCTTAAATGTTACAATTTAATTTATTCCCATGTCTTTTGCTCTTTCCTTTCCCTCTTTCCTTCTTTTCTCATTTTGTTTAGCTTTCCATACTTTTTCGGTCTCTGCATGATGCGTATTATTCTTTTCGTTTCCTTTGCATTAATTCCTATCTCTTTGATCTTAAAGTGAATGGATTTTCTGCAGATTTATCTCGTGGTTGTTTCTCTAAGTGATGCTCTCAGATCTATTTTTTTTTTTGTGTGTGTGTGTTTTTCAAGTCCAGAGGCATTGTAGAAGACCTTACGTATGGTTTCACACCTTCCTGCGTCGAGACATAGGAGGTGATGACGTCATAGTTCTAAAATATATATTTTCTTTCTGTGTTTTCTTTTTCGCCTATGTTCATTATTTTTTTGGCGGGCTTATTTTTGCACATAGAAGATTGAAAGTTTGCACAAACATTCAGTCCACCGAGTAGTATTTACCAGATTTTTTTTCAGATTTCTGTGTTAAAACAGGGGAGGATCCAGAGGGGCAAAAAGTTGAAAAAAGGGATATTTTTACCAAAAAATCCCTTTCTTCGGGATTTTCCCGCCTTAGATACATGATGGAGACATGTGAATGGTACCGCCTGAAAGGCACTTCTATAACTTAAAATGTGTGTTTAAAAATCTGAAACTATATTTACATTGACTTTCTGAAGGTGTTACATATTCCACAGTCGTGGATACATAGATTAAGTTTGAGAAACACGTGGCTGGGATGTATTCCGTCCGGTGAGATTCGACTGTATTTTCATATCAACCGCACTCGATAATTCAATCCGACAACGACACAAACACAGAAACTTCTGGGATAGTTAAAAATGCCCAAGCTCTTCAGAGGAACTCGAATCGACGATCGTTTGACTAACACTCAGATCACTCGATTTCACCACATCGACAACTACCTGACTACGTGAAGTACTGACAAACGGAACTGATATTAAGGATGTTCACGTCACTCTCCTTCTTCCTGACTTGATTCTTTGTTAATTATTCTGTTTAATGCACTGTCAGTTTGATTGAAATATTTTGATATGAGAAATTTATTGAATTGGTTTGAAAATTGTTCCTTCGGAATATCCTTTACGAAATTACTGAAAGATAACTTCATGTTCTGACAACAATGTTCAGTCGGTGTGCATAGTTTTGTATTTGGTGTTAAGATAATCCTCTCGGCAACTACTTTAATTAAAAAACACATTATTTTGTTATCTATGGATGAAGACTGGAACAATGAGTTTCCTCAAATTATTCTTAATCTTTGCAAGACTAATACGTATTAGACACATTTTTGTTTATCATTGTGCAGCTATTCTGTATATGTAATATCTTGACGTCGTGTCATTTTAAAATTAAACAGAAAGTTCATACCAAGTTGGTAATACTGTCTTTTTTTTTTTTAGATAAGGTTAAATACAGGGTGGCACAAGGAAGCAGGAAATTTTGAAGTAACGTAATTTGCACGAAAAACACAGGAAAAATATCTTTCATTGACGGAAATGCATGTTTACAGTATGCTATTTTTGTTTTCATTACAAAATGTCACAAATTGTTTCTTTACTTCTTAAAGATGACATCGGAAAGACATGCTTTCGTTTTAGACTTCACATTCTATTAGTCTGTTATGGAAACTCCTAACTACTCGGTGCAGCATGTCTCAGGGAATGGCAGTGATTTAGTCTTCAATCTTCTGTTTCAGTTGACGGATAGTTACAGACGTGTGCGGTACACATTGCCTTTAAGATGCCCCTACAGGAAGGAACCGCACACATTAAGATCAGAGGGTCTCACAGGCCGTGGAATATCACCGTTACGTGAAATGTTGCCCCTTCTAAACAATTAGAGAACGACTTCCTTCGATTGTAGAACAATATGTGACATGGCTCTACATGTTTGCCATGTTAAGATCGTGTAGTTACGGTTTAAAGAATATTTTAAGCATATCAACATACCGAGCGAATGTTACTATTGTTGGAATGCCATCCTCACGTTCAAAAAGTAATGGCCAATGATACCATGACATAATACAGCATACCATACTGTAACATTCGTGCTATGTAATGGACGCTCGTGAAGCTAACAAAGATTTTTCTGTGCCCAGTAACGGAAATTCTGTTTATTAATGTATCTGTTAAGGGGAAAGTGGGCTTCGTCTGACATCCATATGTTGTTAAGGAAATTGGCGTCCTCGCTGATTTTAGCCAACACCCGTTCACTAAACTTCCTATGTGACACAGGGTCTCGTAGATGTAATTTCTTCATAACCAGGTAGAACTTTAGTTCGTGCAGTATTCTTTGTATGCTTCTTTGCCCAATCTCTAATGCAGATGCATGTTATCGAACGGAGTAGCGGGCTCCTCTCAATGGAAACTCAAACAGCTACAATGTTCTCTGGGGCACGTACTGTTGAATACCACCTAGAGGCTTCTTGTTCAAAGCTGAACCAGTTTCTTCAAAATTACACACCCATGTTGTAATCGAATGAGCAGATGAGACACGTCCATGACGTCCAAGCTGGTAATACTGTCGAAATACCCTTTGCGTAGCAGTCACACTGTCACCCTGCTTGTTAAACGCTCTCACATCGACAACGTTCCCCACCACTCCAATGCTGCATGATTACTAAATGGCAACGCGTTCACAAAAACCACGCATCGGTTCAGATCAACTATCGGGATTACATTGTTGCCAACTCTCAACATTCAAAATTTCCCGTTTCCCTGCGCCACCCTGTACAAAATACAAGTACTATTATTTACCATTGTTTTTAAATATATTGTTTAGGCACATTTAGAGATACTGGAATTTATCTTAACATTTTACCGTTACCTAGACCCCAAAGTAAAGATTTTCAAGTCTTTATTATGCCATTACCGTATTCACTAAGTTCATTAACAGCTACAACTTCAGATTCTGTTACAACGTCAAAGAGTCAATCTAAATCTGGTTTCATATTTTTAAACACTCTTTTTAAAATTGGAAAGCACTTATCCTTGATTATGTCCATCGGCACCTATGCAGAGAGATCCTATGAAAACGTTAAAAAGATCCTATGTATGTACGCACTTCGCGTACATTTTGTTAAAACTTTTCATCAGGAGTTTTAAGCTAAAGTTAATTTAAAAAATTATTTTTATATTAAAATTTATACATAATGGAAATTAATATACATTACGATGGGGCTTACGGGTATGAAAACTATCCCATGGTACACTCACTTCCGGAAGACGCACAGCGTACAAAAGTTGTTTGTTAGTGTGTGTGTGTTTCTATGGTAACGTGTTTCTCTTTCCATCATGTGACTTAAATCCCAACAAATAACTTTCTCTATGAATTCATCTCGTTTACTCTTCATATATATTTATCTTCTCTTTCTTTCCTCATATATTTGTTGAAACAGTACAGCATTAAGATGAGCGAGAGAGCGAGAGAGAGAGAGAGCAAGTGAGAAAACCCAGTCTATTCCTTTACATGGACCGGTCTGAAGTTTGTTGGGATGTTTGTGTTTCAAATGTATCAAGAACGCCAGTATTTGCGGTAATGAGCAAAGGAGTTTATCTAATGTATGAGTAAAGTTGGAGAGTATATTTAATGTGGAAATTTTCATTTTTCTTGTTAAAGTAAGAAATGGAAAATGACTCTACCCTTCTTCCAGTACGAGTTAAATATAACTCATTCTCAATGCAAATACTCAAAGGTGAGGAGTATGCAGATGCGTAGAGTGGAATTGATAATCGTCACAAATCTCTTCTGAAAGTTATCAAGCCTAATATTATGGTTATTGAACATATGAATAACCATTGGTTGTCAACCTACTACAGATGAAGATCCAGGTCAGCTTCAATCATTCATTGTTACTCGCATTAATGTGGTTTAGGTTGAATAAGATCGAGACAAAGATCTGGCGTGGAGCGGGCCATAAGGAGATACGAGAGTAAGGAGTCTAAAGCAGTGCTATCAAATTAAAGAGTCAAACAATGGTGTGTGCTAAGTGGAAAGAAGTAGGTGAACTTGATTAACCATAGAATGGTGTGTGGCTGAGAAGACTGAAGTATTGTTTAGTTGAAAGGTCACCAAACAACCTGAAAGAAGAAAAATACTGTGATGTAGGGAACGGTATAACTGGAACAAAGGAAATAGAGTGACTAAGCTGAGGATTGAGAAGAATTATGAAATTGAAAGTTCACGAAGTGGTGTGCTATTAATGAGAGAATTATTGTGAACTAGAGGTGTAATGTGGCAGTGTAAGAGTAAGGAAGAGAAATTAATTTGAAATTGAGGATCATGTGGTGGGATGAGGATGTAAAGGGGAAATCTTTGAAGTTTAGGAGTGATGGAATAATGGGAAGATAAAAAGTACTGTGAGGTTGAGGTGTCATTGAGTACTGTAAAGTTGAAGAAAAAGAAATACTCTAAAACTAAGAAATCTAGAGATGATGTCAGGGTAAGCAGAGAGAAATCCTTGAGTGAAGCTGAGATTGATAGGAAGAAGTAAAAGAAAGTTGATGAGTCATTCAATGCCACGAGGGTGAATTGAGAGACGTATTGTGAAACTAAATGTTTATGATGTGGTGTGAGGTGGGTGAAAAAATATATATTGTAAATAGAGGTATATTCGTTGGTTGGTTAACATTTCATAGTCTGTAATGAAAAGATTTCTACGCGCTCAAAGTAGAACCGAACCATTATTTGGGGTTCTAACTA
This sequence comes from Thermobia domestica, assembly GCF_964235325.1. Classification (NCBI taxonomy): domain Eukaryota; kingdom Metazoa; phylum Arthropoda; class Insecta; order Zygentoma; family Lepismatidae; genus Thermobia; species Thermobia domestica. Next base: position 81,370,611 of record NC_137466.1, read on the forward strand.
GTGGTGGCACAAAATCCGGTTTTTCGGTTTTTAGGAAAACTAAAACCGGTTTTTGAGAATTAAAAAACGATTTTCGGTTTTCTCCAAAACCGGTTTCGGTTTTCCCCAAAATCGGTTTCGGTTTTTCAGCGAATTCAATTTCGGTTTTCCTCAAAACCGGTTGTTTTTTTTTCAAAATTCGTTCTATTTCTGATCAGAATAGTGTTTCGGTGTTCTCCAGAAACGAATCCGTTTCCACAGAAATAGTTCTATGTTTTTTCCAAAAGTTTTCACCGAAACTAGTTTCGGTGAAAAAACTGAACCGCTTTTTGGAGAAAACCGAAACCGGTTTTGGAGAAAACCAAAATGTCGATTTTCCGGATTTCGGTTTTTCTAGAAACCGGTTTCCGATTTTTATAAAGACCGGTTTTGTCAATCCCTAGTTCTAACCGAGGCAATTACCTTCCGTGAATTGAACCCAGAAACACATGCACAAAACACACATCAGCCGCTAGGCTACAAAAGAGTCATTAGATGTGCCTCGGAGAGATAGAAAGCTAAGAAATACTTTTAAGTTGCCACTGGCGCAAATCCCGAGAGGAGGAGGGGGACATGTCCTCCCAATCTTGGGACTGGGGGGACTGTCCCCCTCAGTAACCCGATTTGAAATGTGTCATAAAAGTTCCTTCTGTATGAACATAATATCTTGGTACACACCTAATTCTATAAGAGTCCATAATATTTGAATAAATAGTACTGTATTAAATTGCCGAAATTATTATTTCCATTGTTAATAGTAAATTTCGTTTTAAATTTAGGACTACATCTATACCTAAGGCTATATTGTTTCTGTTAAGCATTCACCTTAATGATTTACAGATTTGAAACTTTATTACATTAAAATTGTCATTAATTATCACAGGCCTGCATTATTTTGGTTGTCTCATGTTTTTCAACAGTGGATGATGGATTCCTACGTATCTTGGTGCGCTTAATCCAAAAATGACCGTAGTTTGTGTTCATCACATAAGAATTGTTTGTAAATCACAATGTGTCAGAATGTGTTATATGTCTAAAAACATCACAAATGTGAGAAGTGTGGCCAGATCTCAGGACATAGGAAATTCTGCCATCTGTTTATTTATAATGAAAACGAATCGTTGGCAACATAAACCAGCAAACGGCAGCTCTTGCGTCATTAAACGTGTTGTAGGCTAAACTGAAACTGTTAGTGCTGGTCAAACTGTTCGTACGTATTCTCCGCGATCAAACGTGTGTGTGTCGGCGCAGCAGCAAACATAGTGTTCGACATGGCGTTAAGACGCTTTAAAACGTCTGCAGATTGCTTTTGTTACATTTGTGGTAAGTTCATGTTGGCAAGGCGTGCGGCAAGTGTATCTCACGTATTTCGGTGTACAAGTAGGACATCAAGACAAGACTTGGGCACCCCACTATGTTTGCTATACGTGTGTTGAAGGACTAAGACGGTGGTCAACGAGGGAGCTACAGACTTTCAGATTTGGCGTTCCGTTGGTCTGGCGCGAGCCACAAAATCACAGTGCTGATTATTTCTTTTGTTCAATTAGTGTTTACGGTTTCACAAGACTGAAAAGAACATCGTCTATCCAAATGTGCCATTGACGTCACGTCCTCTCCCTCATGGTCCAGACGTGCCCGTGCATATGCAGCCAGGATTTATCTGATGTAGATAGCTCCCAAAGTGAAGAACGTGAAGGCATCGAACGACAGAGAACGACGAGGTTTACGAACCTGGCGCGTCTGCACTACAACCATTTGCACACTCGGAACCGAACGATGTGATTCGCGACTTACATCTCACAAAAGAGGCGGGAAAATTGCTTGGTTCCAGGCTGAAGAAAAGAATTTGCTCGCAACTGGCACTTCGTTGTCCTGGTTCAGGTACAGAGAACAACAATTTCTTCTAGACTTATGGGGAGAAGGAGGCTTAGCATTCTGCAGTGATGTATGTGGACTGTTTCAGATATTTAACATTTCGTACGAAAGCACTGATTGGAGACTATTCATCGATTCGTCGAAATGAAGCCTGACAGTTAGAATGCTTCACAGTGGAAACAAGTATGCGTCAATATTCACAGGACATTCTGTACACTTATAAGAACGTCACAAAAATTTACTATTTGAGTTCCAGAAAATTAAGTATCATGATCATCAGCTGATCATGTGTGATAATCTTCAGATAATATTGGTGATCAAACTTTGTCATTGAGTCGCATATTTGTGATATTTTTCGATATATAGTACATTTGGTACATTGCCATTTGCAAACAAATCTGACGTGCTGGAAACAAACTAAGGTCATTTTTGGATTAAGCGCATCAAGATACATAAGAATCCATCATCCAATGTTGAAAAACAGAACCATCACAGGCTAGTGTTATTGTTAGTCTATTTTCAACTATTTCTTTAATTCCTGCAACGATTCCTATAATGCTATTGAGATCATCATCATTTTGCTCAAATAAGAGTATTATTGCGTCATACGTAATTGATTTTCTTTCTTTATAATTTTGGGGAAATCATTATTTATATTATTATAAAACAAGTGTCCTAAAATTTTAAATGGACCATTGTAGATACCTAAGTAGAAACAGTGACGACGCCAGAGGGGGGGGGCAAGGGGGGCGAGCGCCCCCCTAGTAGCTACTTCTGCCCCGCTGACTGCCACTTAGACTGCCCCCCCAGACTCCTACAATCTTTAAACAATATACATGTAGTATTTTATATCAGTGTCATAACCAATCTCATTGTCAAATTGTAGTCTACTTTCCATGCATTTACTATGTGGCAGATTAGTCTTCAAGCTTTCTTCTTTGAGCGTCTGGGTATGCACGCATATTTCTGTTTTCTAATTTTAGTGCCTTTTGAGGTAAATTTTAGTTATACTTCTTTCTTATGATTTTTAATTATTGTGCCTAGCGAACAATAGTAGATTTGGTCGACTTGTTTTCTTCTTATTGGATCAACTTCGATTGGAAACAAAAGAAAGATAAAACCAGTTACGTAACTTGTTTGTATTTATCCAGGTTTGAATTTTTCAGTTTCATATTTTGTTTTATTTAAAGGTTCTATACTTCTTTTTTCTGAAACATTATTCTCGGCTTTCAATATTCAGAGGATGTACTGGGCTTAATTTTTTGAAGGGGATAAAAGAGTTGTATTTTTCCTTCCTGCAAATGATAATAATAAATGTATGGAATTAAATTAATTTCCAATAAAACGTATTGTCAGAGTGCTGATCTTTAGTTAGTAATTGGTTTATACTATTGCTCCCTTACTTATTTTGTTTCAAAGTACTGACGTGACGTCTACCATATTGACTAGGAACTGCTGAATAGTCCAACCCAGAAGGAGTGCACATAGAATGGTAAAGTTTTACTTCTTCTTCTCTTCCCCCGAGAGTCAATATACTACCTTGTACAGTGCTCCAGTTTTTGCAGAAAAGTTAAAAAATCTGAAGATTTCCTCGCACCTTTGTTCGTAGCACTACCCCTACCAGATTTAAAATGGCGTCCTTTTAAGTGTTATTTAAGTTTGGAAAATAAGTACAGGTAATAGTTAGACGGAGCTAAATCTGCGGAATAAGAATGATGATCTAGACATTGAAATCCTAGATTATGCAATGTCAGTTGTGTTCGCAGGGGCTTGATGGACAGGTGTATTCTCCTGAAGGAACATAATTTCTTTCTTTTCATTTTTCGCGGCGTTGAACTTTGAATTTTCTTTCAGTTTTGTAATGTAGAGATTCTGGATTAAATATCTGACCGTTGCGGAGGTAGTCTATGAGTACGACTGCATACTTATCCCAGAAGAATGTTGCAAACAATTTCTCAACCTACTTCTGTGTCTTGAACTTCTTGGGGCGATGGAGAAATGAGTGCTACTACTCCATTGACTGTTATTTCGATTCCGGATCATAGTGGTACAACCATATTTCATCTATGGTTACTATTCATGAGCGAAATTGATCAGCATTACGGTCAAATTGGAAGAAGACTTCTCTTAATACCGTCACTCTTTTATTCTCCTGGCACATTTTTTGGGAACCCATTATGCCGAAAACTTGCGCATACCCAAGTCATTCTGAATTATGCTACCGATGAGTTACAAAGAAATGCCCAGAACAGAGAAAGCGGGGTGCAGTCAGACCTCAGACTATAATAAGTATATTGTGACTTTACTATACACTTTAAAAACTATACAAATAATAGCTTAAATTATTTTTGTCACTCAAAAACTGGGGTGGCCTAGGCCCTCCGGTCCCGGGCAATATCCACCACTGGCTGAAATGGTGCAATTTTTAAGAATAATGTCACAAATTGCATCCATGATTTCGGGAAGAGTCATTAGTTTCAATCATCGTGGATGTAAAGCATAATTCGTTGAGAAATCACCATGTTTATACTAAGTCACTTCTTCACCATTGTATATAACGGAGGAGAGTCCCGTGGTGTTTTACTGATTTCCTAATTAATTTACTTAGGTGACTTTCCTTGGTGGAACAAAAATGTTATAACAGTTAGGATCTGGATGTTCGTGAAATTATCTATGGATGTTTGGGAACACATAATCACTTCAAAGGCCTGAGAAACAATAAGAATTTCATTATTAATATGAAAAAATGTATTTGTACATACAAAGATATGTTTTTCTAAACTACGGTTTTATTTTTCTACCTAGTAACTACACTCCTTCTGGATTTCTGGATTGGGCTACCGTAAATTCTCTCTCTCTCTCTCTCTCTCTCTCTCTATATATATATATATATATATATATATATATATATATATATATATATAAGAGAGAGAGAGATACATAGCATATAGTACTAGACGAATGTGTTATTTGTACACTGAGAAAAAAAAATGTAGGTGGTATACTTAAAAACGTAGGTTACATTCGTAATTCCTGTAGTTTCTGGACTTAACGTACAACCGTATATAACATCCTGCAGCAAACGTATAGCTGAAATAGTATGTATTATACGTACTGTCTGCACAAGTGCAATGACGTCATTCGTGTGACGTTATCTGCAGTAACAAGTATATACGGAGGTAATATCTAGCTTTGTGACGTCAGGGTCGTATGTAGCATGTGGGTTAATAATGACGACATACACTGACTATCAGGACGGAGCATGATTTCAAGAAGTATGCAATATACGTTCTGTACGTATGTTTCTTGCGTTCAACCCCGAGACAGCATCTATATTGTACTTGTGCCCCATACGTACGACTAGATACAGTATACGTATTGTACGTATGTATTATACAGATTTTCCTTATGTCGCACACAGCTTGTCCAGATACAGCATACAGAATATCCGTATGCACCATACAGAGTGCATATATGTAGCTTACAGACTGTCTGCATGCAGCATATAGATTATACGTATGTCGCGTACAGGTTGGCCATATGTAATGTATAGATTGGATGTATATAGCTAATAGGTTGTCCATATGAAATATACAGATTTTACCTGTATCGAATACGTATTGCCTTCTTGTAATGTATGGATCGGACATATGCAGGATCTAGAGTGTACGTATAGTGCACCATTATTAAAGTGCTGCAACATACTGCAAAGTGCATGATACATTCTTACTGTAATGTTGTCAAATATTGTTTTACTCTGTATGAAAACAAAAATAGCTTAAAATATGGTTGATCTCCTTTGTGCCAATAATAATAAAATTAACAATACTACACTTTTCAAATCTTAGTTTGGAGCAGTGAAACTGTCCAAAGAAATGTATTTACCTGCAGGGTGTCCTATAAGTTTGGGCTTCCTGCTAATTCGTTGGAAAGCTACTGCAAAGTCAAGTGTTGAAAAGTGACACAACCGTTAATTTTAAAATTATGGGCACAAAGCAGGGGCGGATCCAGGAAGGACTTCTGGGGGGGGCGGTCGGCGGTAATACTGCTACTTTTAAGAGCTCCAAACTTGTTATGGATGGGTTTATTTATATATAAAATAAGAAAGTTTCCTCTTGTGGGGGGGGGGCGATCGCCCCGATCGCCCCCCTCTGGATCCGCCCCTGGCACAAAGGAGGTTAACCATATATTAAACTATTTTCGTTTCCATACAGAGTAAATCAATATGTGATATATTACTGTAAGAATTTATCATATGGTTTGCAGTTAGTTAGTTGCAGCACCTCAATAATAATGCAAAATGCACAGCCTTATACAATCCTATATTCAAACTCAAACAAGATTTACGTACAATCATTTATTAAGCTGTTATCATCCATTGCTTGTACGATATAAAGATTATTTTACCTCATTCTTTTCCTTAATAGTATCTTCTACTAAAGTGCAGTTGTTACCACAAGAGGCCTGAATAGAATTTTCCAGAAATAACTTCTCTGTACATTTTAATTAACAGGTATGTCTTTTTTTTTTTTTTAAATGTCGCAATAATTAAAAGTGTGGTGTCAGCCGGAAACATATTCGCTTACAATATGATTCCTACTCAGTACTCGATATTAAAAATGCAACACCAAGAAGGAGACTGGGTAGATGCGCCAAAGTTCCCAGGCCGATACCTAATAGTAAGTGCAGAATACTCTTAAACGTTCGCTGTATTCGCTGTGTGACAACGTGGTGACAGCGGAGGCGTTGTGCAGCCATCGACTAAACATATTTATTCTTCCCTACTATAGACATTCTGCAAATTTGGACTTTCCTGGATGCATCCTTCTTAGTGCAACATTTTAAGGAAAGAGCAATTTAACAGTCTCATACATTGCTTAAAGAAAGAGCAATGATTCTCAGAATTACTCGGAAGATATATATACACAATAATTTAAAACGGTTATTTCAAACTTTGCAATTCAAAGCACGAAAAGAACTATAGATAAAGGAACACTGATTTTAGCCAAATAGTAATTAGTAAACTCAATCACACTCAGTACCATTAGTTGCTTGGTGTTATCCGTAAGTCAGAGATCACGGTATCTCATTTCGTGTAGATTTTTGCATTTGTTTAACGCTAAAAATGTATTTTATCGCTAATTGAACCCAGTACCATATATATACCGACAGGACGTACCTTAGTCACAAGGTGACATGAGTGAAACACTAAACTATTCGATTGACACCTGCGGCCTTGTCAACACTAGAGAAAGTTACAAAGTGATTAAGTAAATACGGAACATAGTTCATACAAAGTATAGCGATGTATGAAGTCTCCGTTTCATACGACTTGGATAAAGGATACATCTGAAATAGCAACAAAGAAATATATAATGATTTCTCTGGATAATTTGGATTAGTCCAGAATTCGAACACACACACGCTGGTAAGTCCAACATTTTTTTTTTTTTTTTAACTTCTTTCTTCGGATTCCCAATAAAGTTGACTACTGAAAAGCTGAGTTATAGATTCTGTATTAAAACAACACCTTCGCTAGACATGTTCAGTATACACATTGTCTTACATACAGAACAATACATTAGTTATTAATGCATGTCTGAAATAATAGTGCTTCGTATAGAATTTTACTTCATCCAATCGCAATAGCACAAAGATAAAAAATATTGCTAGGGATAATGTTCTTATTACAGAGAAAAAGAATTAAAATGACTTAACATTAACAATCATTTTCTTTAAACAGAGATAATATTTTATTATAATTTATGGAAGAAAGAAATAATTTGTAGTACAGTATCTTTATTAGGGTTATATATTCGTACAAAATAATGTAAGTACAACTGAGTCTGTCTTCAGAAAGGGCGTACTTTTAGCCACAACCTACACTGCTTCTTTTGACTGTCTTTCAAGCAGAATCCTGGTTTGATGCACGAAATACCTGCAACAAAAATCAGAAAATATTTAAAATGTTATATTCAGTGTGCTTAATTTGGTTGTACTTAACAATACAAAGTATCTTAACATTTTTGAGATTAAATGGACAAAATCTGTTCGGTCAGGTATGGACTTTTGGGTTGCACGTAGAAAAACTATGAAGTGTTTATTGATGCTGAACAACAACTCAAAATGTATTACCATTCAAAAGTAAGTGGGTACCTCAATGGTGTTCGGGCTACCATGGGGTACCTAATGTCTGTATTTTTTAGATATATGAAAATATATGTCTCTAAAATGTAAGGAACTGACATCTGTTTACCGAAAACCTCAACTCGGTAAGCCTTATGGATATCGAGATATGGGAAAATAAAGAGCGACACTACAGAACTGTGGAGTTTGCGTACTAGATGGTGCAGTTTCGGAAACGTAATTACGAGGGCTTACAACAACCTCAAAAGTAGTTTCAATTAAATACACTACACACACGCCCTGATGGGGGTTTTCGGGTACCATGATATTCCCAGAACTCTCATTTCTAAATATTCTAAAATATGTCTTAATAACGTTTTAAAGAACGTTAGAGGTGTGTGTTTACCGAAACCGCAAGTCGGTACGCCTAACAGTTACCGAAATATGGTGAAATAAAAAGCGACACCATAGGTACGTGGAGCTTGCATATTAGACAGTACAATTTAGAAAATTAATTAAAATATGACTATCAAGATATTGTCAAATAAAGGGAGGATCCATATAGTTATGGGGTTTTCGTGTTAGGTGGTAAAATTTCCGAAACCGGTCATGTAAAGTTAATAAGCATCAGTAGCAATTTCATCTTAAAATAATTAGGTATTTCCATGGAGTTTAAGAACATCATGGGGTCTACCAAGATTAAATTTTAAAAGTTTTGTAAAATATATTTTGACATTTGTAAAGAGTATTAGAAATATGTATTTACCTAAAAGTTCCAGCTAGTACATCTAGCAGCTAGAGAGACACCATACAATAAAAGCGTATTAGATCTTGAAATTTCAGAAAACAATTATTGATCCTAACAAAAGTTAAATAAGATGGTACTTATATGGATTGAGTGAGTACTTCAGACTCGTCAGTACAATTTCGATCGAAAGATTAATTCAGCTCTAAATTTTCTTTGAACAATTCCAAGCGTTCATCGGGCTCTGAAATAAAGTGAACATTTTTTGTCAATATCTAATATAGCAAGCGAGATATAAGGAATTATGCATTTTATGACGTCGTAAAAATAGAGACCCACATGGATTTGTACTTTTGAGTATTTGCTGTAAGAAGAAGAAATTTCAGAAAACAACCGTATATACCTTAATAGACAATTAAATGGGCGAGGGCACGATGGCTTAGGGGTAGAGTGCTTACCTCTAGTGTATTGGGTTCTTGGTTCGATCCACGGTCAAGTCAGTTTGTAGTGCACATCGTATTCGTGGGTTTTCTCGGGGTACTCTCTTTCCTCCCACCTTTGCATTCCATCAATTCTGTCAACAACATTCACTTGCTTTAATCATAATCTCCCTGAGACTAAAATGCATAATCGTGGGTCGCTACACTGAAATATTTCCTTTTATTTAATTTTAAAATTAAATAGGGAGTTAAGTATGATCGTATCTCTACAGGTTAAGTGAATACTCCAATAGTTTCTGCAAAAAAAGATTAGTTAAATACCCTACCACTAAGCTACTGTGTCCCCGCCCACTGAATTGTCTATTAAGGTATATACAGTAGTTTTCTGAATTTTTTTTCTTATAGGAAAGAGCCAAAAGTACAAATCCGTAAAGATCTCTATTTTTACGTCATAAAATATATAATTCCTTATATCTTGGTTACTATCTTAGATATTGACAGCGAATTTTCATTCTTTTGCACAGCTCGATGAACCCTTGGAATTGCCTGAAGAAAACCTAGGACTGAACTAATCTTTCGATCGAAATTGTACTGAGGTACTCATTTAACCCATAGAAGTACCATCTTATTTAATTTTGTTGCCACCAATAATTGTTTCCGAAATTTCAAGATCTCGTACGCTTTTATTTCACAGTGTTTCTCCAGATGTTAGATGTACTAGCTGGAAGTTTTGGGTAAACACATATTTCAAATACCGTTTACAAATGTCAGATTATATTTTCAAAAGCTTTTAAAATTTAATTTTGGTAGACCCCATGATGTTCTAACACTCCATGAGGATATCTAATTACTTTAAGATGAAATTACTACTGGTGTTTATTAACTTTCCATGACCGATTTCGGAAATTTTAGCATCTAACACGAAAACCCCTTAACTGTGTTGGTCCTCCCTTTATTTGACAACATCTTGATAGCCGTTAGTCATATTTTAATTCAATTTCCGAATTGTAGCGTCAAGTATGCAAGCCCCACATACCTATAGTTTATTTTCCCATACCTCGGTATCCATAAGGCTTACCGAGTTGCAGTTTTCAGTAAAAAAAAAAAAATATCAGTTCTTTACATTTTAGAGACATGTATTTCCATATATCTAAAACGCAGAAATTAAGTACCGCATTAGAACTCCATTGGAGTACTCACTTACTTTTGCATAGCAGGGTAAAAACGCCAGTGGTTCTCACTTTAAGGTTGAAAACATACTATTTTGTCTCTTCTCTGAGCATCGTGAATCTGTCGGAGCTGTACCATAGTTGGAAAGACTCACTGATCCTTCCTATAATGACCATGTAGTTAGAATTAAAAAAGGAGTAGCCGTTGGAGGAAAAACAATATTTTAAAATCCTTGCACCAGTACTCGTCACCTTAAAATCAAAATGTTTCAGTAGTAGTCAGGATTTTCTACCAGTGTTCGTCACTCAAATAACTTGACATAATTTATTCAAAAACGCACTGTGTATCAGTTTAGGGTTAAGAATACAATATAAAGTAGTAAGCTTAATAACTTTGCATCACTTTTAGCACTCAAGAAATAAAATAAAAACGTTTTTACATACTTTTTAAAGCAATTTCAGAGAGAAAAATGTTAACTGAATTCAAAAGTTAACTGTATATCACTTCCACGTTAAGAGTACAATATTAAATACTATGTTTAATAACTATACGTCACTTTAAACTCTCAAGAATGAAAATAAACGTTTGTACATACATTTTAAAAACAATCTGAGAAACAAAATAAGTTAACTGAATTCAAAATTTAATTATACATTACCTTAAGCTTGAGAATACACTATAAAATACAGAGATTAATAAAAAAGGAAATCTTTAAGTTTAACGTCCCACGATTATGCCGGTTAGGCTACAGGAGACGGAGATAATGAGAAATGAGTGAAATGGTGGAATGAAGAAAGTGGGAGGAAACGGGAGAACCCCGAGAAAACCCACGAGCACGGTGTTTGTCCACTACAAAGTCCACACGGCGCGAGTTGGGATCGAACCAGGGACCCCAAACACCGGAGGTTAACACTCTACCACTGAGCCACCGCGCCCCCTGAGATTAATAATAATGCATTGCTGAAGAATGAAAACAAAAATGTTTTAGCTACCTATATTGTATTTACATGTTACCGGTATTTCTCATTAACTTTTTTTTTTTTTTTTTGATACCTCATGATCAAGTGTAGGGATGCGCAAGAGAAAAGATTTGAGATTGTCTCCTCTCGAAAAGGTGCCGCGAAAGTTATGTCTCGTCTCGAAAACTGGATCCGTTTCTATTGGAAGAGCTCTATCTCGTCTCGAATTTCGTAACAAAAATTCTGTCTCGTCTTGTCTCGTGCGCATCCCTAATCAGGTCCATAGCCAAAAACTTCATTTCGGAGGGGGTTCGATAGGGCTTTGGGATATCCGAATTTAGATATAGATAATCGATATTGACAAACTATCGAAACTTGTTCGAAATATCGAAAAATACAGCAATATCGAAATATAAACAATATCAAAAATCGAAAATATAGAAATATGAAAGAGATCAAAAATATGGATATATCGATCAAAAATGGATATATGATCTTGGAATACGATTTGGTGGAATAATGAGGGAGAAAAATAATCATTGATTAAATATTAAATTGAAAAGAAATAAGAGCCTGACGCTCAAATACTTATCTATCCGGCACCCATCTTGATCCCCATAAAATATCATGAAGTGCTTGATTGATTCTAAACCCAATAATAGTAATAGTAATTTAACAACAAACACAGAATATATAATTTACGCACCTTGAAATGTAGAAATTAATGATTGTAATCCCCAGCTTTCCAATAGACGTTTGATTTCTCCAAATGAAGATTCGGATATCTTGTTTCTTCTCAAGCAATAATGGGTTACAATAATCAGTTGCAGTCCAAAGCCAAGTCACTAAGTTAAGCATGAAAATAAAGAATTCATTAGTTAGATGCATACAAAATCCTACGCATATAAATCCGAATCTACTTGTATTAAATTGTAAATTTAAACAAACTAAATTATACTACTTTGGAAAGCGTCTCCAAATATAATGTTTTCATTCTAAAGTGAAGGAATTTTTAAAATCGGATGACCCGTTTGCGCTGTACACTCGCTATGCGTCCAATGTGAAATGAAAATGCAACATTGCCATTTACCTGGACCCACAACGTAAGTGAGTGAAGTTACTGTCTTTTACGCTAACATGTCGATGGCCAGCCCCCGTTTCAAACAGTAACTTCATTCACTTATGTTGTGGGTCCAGGTAAATGACAACGTTGCATTTTTTCATTTAAAATTGGGTGCATAAAGAGTATACAGCACAAACATCTCGTCCGATTTTTTTTAAAAAAGTGTTCACTTTAGATTGAAAACGTCATATTTCGAGATGTTTTTCCTCTTACATTTTGTTGTAACTCTGATAATAACAGAGTTATCCTATGTCAGGGAACGTTTGAGACATCCTGTATACATCATAAGAAGTTCCTTTCTAAATTCTACACGGATGTGGTTTCATTGAATGTGAGGTGGGTGATACACATTAGGCCTTTTGGGAGTACGTCACACGGACGACCGTAATTTTGTGTTCAAAATTTTTATGAATTGATGGGATATGTGATACATATGGCCACGGACTAGAATTTTCTCAGTATGTCAAATATGCAATCAGATTTCATGCAGCTTAATTTGGTGAAAAGCTATTGCCAATTGAACGTTACATTTACCTCTTTCTTGCAGATGTTGAACCATGCCGTTAGCACGTGAGGAATGGATCGAAATAATCAAACTGTGGGGCGGGAGGAGTATATGTGCAGTGGTTGCCGATTGCAGTCATCCACAATGTGACTCTGTGTCACATGTTTCAGTGTCACAGTAATTAACTAAATTTGAGAAGACGGGGACATTCGTGAACATACATCGTAGCGGTTCAAACTCGCGGAACCTTTTTCCTTCCCCATTTTGAACCGGTACATGAAAATGCCATTTTCTCCATGTTTGCCTGCGCCGATTTTGAAAATTCCTTCACTAATCGATTTCTCTCGTCGAATACTACAAGAAACAGTTAAAATCTCGCGGGCCCTTTTTTCTTCCCCATTTTGAACTGATACATGAAAATGCGATTTTCTTCATGTTTGCCTGCGCCGATTTTGAAAATTCCTTCACTAATCGATTTCTCTCGACGAATACTACAAGAATCAGTTAAAATCTCGCGGAACCTTTTTCCTTCTCCATTTTGAACCGGTACATGAAAATGCCATTTTCTCCATGTTTGCCTGCGCCGATTTTGAAAATTCCTTCACTAATCGATTTCTCTCGTCGAGTACTACAAGAAACAGTTAAAATCTCGCGGGCCCTTTTTTCTTCCCCATTTTGAACTGATACATGAAAATGCGATTTTCTTCATGCTTGCCTGCGCCGATTTTGACAATTCCTTCACTAGTCGATTTCTCTCGTCGAGTATTACAAGAATCAGTTAAAATCTTGCGGCCCTTTTTTCTTCCCCACTTTGAACCGGAACATGAAAATGAGATTTTCTCCATGTTTGCCTGCGCCGATTTTGAAAATTCCTTCACTAATCGATTTCTCTCGTCGTGTACAAGAATCAATTAAAATCTCGCGGTCGTCTTTTCTTCCCCATTTTGAACCGGTACATGAAAATGCGATTTTCTACATGTTTACCTGCGCCGATTTTGAAAATTCTTTCAGTAATTTATTTCTGTTGTCGAGTACTATAAGAATCAGTTAAAATCTCGCGGGCCCTTTTTTCTTCCCCAAGCCAATATTTTTGTATATTTTGAATGTATTCAAGTATGGAACAAAAGTATTATATAATTCCCTTAGTAGGTTTCTCAACTTCATATTTTTCAACTTAAATTTTATTTATTTTAATTATTTATTTTCTTGTGACTCAATATTTAATTGCAATCGTTCATTGGGGAGAAGGGTGGCCATTCTCAAATATATAAATATAGTATTCTTAAAATTTATGTGTTCTCGTACTATTAGTTTCTTCCACTAGACCTGGAAATTGAAAAATTAATACCTGGAAAACCTGGAAAATTCAGGGAAATTGAGTTCCATATTTATGTATGAACACTGCTATTTACAATTTTTTTTTCGAATAGGGAGAACTGTACAAAAGGGTGTTTTGGGAATGGTATAACAATAGGTTTCTGGGAGTGTTGTTCGAAATGAAATCTTTAAGTTTTACGTCCCACTATTATGCTGGCTAGGCTAAAGATAACGGGGTGTTGTTCGCAGTGTTGAATTCAGACATTTACACCCGGGGGGGAATGTCAACTGCTCGGGGGAGGGTTATTTTTCTGTATTTTTTTTTCAAGAAAGCAGCATATTTAACAATTCCATTCACATACACATCTTACCTAATATTGAGACTAATTGCTGATAAATATTCAATGAGATTATAATTTTAAGAAAACAATCGTTTGATTTCATATAAAACATTAAATAAAGACTGGCAAAAATAGTTTACACTAAACTTTAACTGCTATTTACAGTAACTATTTTTATTATTTCCTATATTCAGTAATTACTGTTTGTTACTAATGTAAAAATTTTTAAAAAGATTTAAATTAACTGAAATATTTTTTCTCCTAAAACAAACATACTTAGGAATATCTTAATAAAAAGTTATCATTCTTTCTCACACTTCTGATTCTAAATCAAACATATTAGCCTTGGTTTCTTCACTGCATATACATCAATAGTTTAGTTGACGAAATCTTCAGTAGGATTAGTGCCGTGTCGTGGAAAATCAGCGCTTGGCGCGAGAGTATACGACGGCATCCCCGTATATATGAGTGAGGTCGACAGACCAGCCGCCAAAGGTGGGACTGTCCCGGTCAAAACGGGACGTATGGTCGCCCTACGATAGTGACAAAAAATATTTTTTTTCGATTGGAGACTTTTTTGGGTGATTTTTAAATGACGATTTACCTACTTACACATTTAGCGACTTTTTGCTCCAAACAAAATGTTCATCTGTAGAGAAGCATTATTAGTTCAAAACAGTTTTTACGTTCTTTTTTTCTGTTTGTTTGTTTTAATCAGCGCAACTGATGAAGAGTTTGGAAATACAGCATACTCACTGCCCCACAATCCTGCATTGTTATGTTACCCTTGCCCTCTAACGAAGAACAACTACAAACTTGATGTCCTTTAGTTCGCAGAGTTTCCGTTGAGAAACACACGTAATACATCATTACCGATAGCAACAAGATTAGCTATAGATTGCGTGTATAAAGGCGAAGAAGATGTTTGTTATATTTGTCCTTTGGGGTCTTTTAATTATTCTGCACTTTTTCTTTTACAAAAAAATTGCTTAACGTAAGTACTGTAGTGTTAATTATTTCGGAACTATTTTGACCACAATATGAACAAAAGTACCCGAAACAACCTGAAATGATCCCTGAATTAAAGGATTGGTTGCGCCCTATTTACAAAGATGTGAGTAGAACCAGCGGCGCAAATCTGTCTTCAACATTGGGGGGGGGGGGGGTAAGACCGTTACCATACTTTTTTGGCGATGTCCAAAATACTTATGAAGTTGAAAAACAATGTTGTGGAGGATCAGAGTTGTCTTCAGCGTTGGGAGGCTGCAGATTTGAGGCTTATTCTGGGGGACATCTATTTTATCTCACGTTCCTTTGTAGCAATCGGACAAAAATAATCAAATTTCTCCCAAAAAACACATTTCAAATCGGATTATTGGGGAGAAGTCCCCCTCAGTTCCAAGATTGGAGGGAACATGTATCCGTCATCCCCCCCCCCCACGGATTTGCGCCAGTGAGTAGAACATATTGTTTAGTTTACATCTACAACTTTAAAACAATGCTTATAGACAATGAATTTCTCTATTATTTTTTATAGCGACTTTTCACCCAAAATTGGAGTCGTCATATCCCGTTTCGCAAACTTATTGCCAACATTTTGGAAACTGGTTGCGAAGAGAGCTACAATGGATGAGTCGAGTTATTTCGTCGCTTCCGCTGTGAACCTAAGTACAAGATTCCAAAGAGATTAAGAAAAAATGAAATGAAACCTTTGTGTTTTACGTCCCACAGTTATGCCGGTTAGGCTAAAGGAGACGCTGATGATAAGCAATGAATGAAATGGTGGAATGAAGAAAGTGGAAGGAAACGGGAGAACCCCGAGGAAACCCACGCACAAGGTGTTTGTCCATCACAAAGTTCATTTGACGGGGGCTGGGATCGAACCCGGGACCCCAAGTACCGGAGGTGAACGCTCTACCACTGAGCCACCGCAGCTCTTAAGAGATTAAGAGTCACAAACATAGTCACTTTCAATTTTGTAATATATATAGGTCTGTATATTGCATCACTGACTAATAACTAAAATCCTTGGATTGTATATATAAAAGTCGCCCCCTGCCCGTAAAAAGCTTCATTCGAACTCGGAATCGAACAATTGCATCTGTAAAACAGTGCTGATTTGATTTTAACGTTCCTTTCAGCAGCAAGGCTGTATGAGACGTGGACCTACAGATTAACGTGGAATCCGAACCACATAAGCTCCGGCCGGGAATCGAAAAAATGAAATGAAATCTTTGAGTTTTATGTCCTACGGTTATGCCGGTTAGGCTAATGGAGACGGTGATGAGTAATGAATTAAATAGTGGAATGAAGAAAGTGGGAGGAAACGGGAGAACCCCGAGAAAACCCACGCACACGGTGTTTGTCCACCACAAGGTTCACTTGGCGGGGCTGGGATCGAACCCGGGACTCCAAGCACCAGAGGTGAACCTTCTACCACTGAGCCACCGCGGCCCCCGGCCGGGAATCGAACCCGGGTGTCCCACGCCAAAGGCGTGTTTACTAACCACTTAGCCACGAGGGAGCTCATCTATAAGGCAGTGTAAGCAAACAAAAAAACGCACACTGGATGTTTGCGCAACTGAGGATCAAAACATTCTCAATGGAGTATGAGAAATAGTTAACGCCAATCAAAGTGTGCTTTTGCTTATTTATTACTTCGTTAATACTTAATTCCTTCTAGAAATAGTGAAACTATACTATGAAGAAACACTAATAAACTAATAACAATTACGTTGTATTTCTTACCACACCACGACCATTTTTACCACCCATAGAATTTGAACCTAGTACTATACTGCATTAGTCACGCCGTAACGAAAGATGAACACCTGGCACTCGTAGCTGTTGAAGCTGTGCTGTAGCTACCTGTATATCACGCGGCCTGCGTTGGTACTCCTCAACATAAATACCTCACAGCCCAAAGCTAGGAAACATCACAGACAGAAGACAGGGGCACAAGCAGTGCCTGACACTTCACGAACTCTAAACCCGCCAAGACTCAACTCAACATGACCTTCAATTACGTTCTAGAAACCAAACCAATGCTAAGGCACAAACTTATCAACTTCCTATATGAAAACACAAGAAAAAAAATCTAACTTTTTTGGTTCCAAAGTGATGACATAACAATAATACTAAAAAGGTTTTAATTTTCAGTAACCCAAACATTAATTAACTAGGGAACATAACAAAGCAAAAATAAATAAAAATAAAAATAAATTAAATTAAAAAATAAAAATCTGACAAGTAAACTCTCCCTGACTACTTTTTTTTTTTTTTTTAAATTTCAGTGAGGCTGTAAAATATGTCAGTATCTTCGTAAAATATATATATTTCAATGTAAACAAGTTCTTTAAACAAAAGAAAGCTTTGTAGTAGAGCGCTTACCTCTGACGCGTTAGGTCCCTGGTTCGATTCCTGCTCCCGACAAATAGCCTTTTGGTGAACACTGTAGGTGTGGTTATTCTTAAGACTTTCCAGTTTCCTTACCTTTTCTTGATTCCACCATTATCATGTATCTCATTGTCACCTTCTCTCTTACATTGATGTACAATCATGGGGCGTTAAACTAAAAGCAAAAAAAAAAAAAAAAATTTGCAAATATCCTAGTAAAAATGAGTTTTCTAGACTACACAAGTGGCCCCGCGTAGGGTAGTCGCTAGCGCTCTTGCCTTCGGTGCGAACGGTTCCGGGTTCGATCCCGGGGGAGAACTCGGTCGAAAAAGTATCAAAAGATTTTAAGTCCAGCCATCCTGAATGAGGTTTCCTTTTGTTTTCCTCATTCACAGCAGGCAAATGCCGGAGTGGTACCCAACATATAGGTCCCAGGCCGTTTTCTTCCTTCCCCAATCCTTTCTTCCCTTCCTTTCCCCGGATAGTGTACTCGCCGAGGAAAGTCATCCCTCATATGGGGTAACAAGGCCATTGATGCCGAAAGCCCAGAAATCTAAATCCTAAATCTTCACTACACAAGGAAATTTCCGCGCTGAAAACGGTTTATTAGCAATTATGTTAAGCAGTCCTGTAGTAAATCTGCACCAAGTAATAAATCGTCACATATAAAATGGAATGAATAAACACATAACATTCATTTTGCTACCTTGAAACATAATATGTTTCAAAACATTAATATTCAAAGTTTTTTCAAAATTCAGATTCACCCATTCCATTCTCCTCAATCATTTACGAGTTACAATAGTAAGAATTGTAGTCATAAACTACATTACTTACTTAGTACTATATTAAAGCAAGTTACACTAAAAGAATATATAATTAATGGAATATTTAACTAAAGTAATAGTTAACTATTGTACTTACCCAGGCTTTTGTTTCCTTCCTCTCTTCTGTTCCGTTTGTAAACAACCTCGTTTCGCAAGCAAAAGACGGTAGTTCAATGACGTCAGCCATGGCGAAAGAAAGAGTGTCTATAGGCGGTCTGGATCTTACACACAGATGGACGTATATAACGTATAGCTGAAGTATTTAACATACGTATACGTATGTAAAATACGGAAAATTGTTAGATGTCAAACATCCTGCAGCGACATGATGTAACATCTAAGCGGGTAAAAGGCAGTACCTCTGTAGTATATGGATAAAGTACGCTCCGTACAGATTTCCTTAGTAAACATAACGAATCCTTGTATTTGTACAATATACCGCTGTCCGGATAATGGATTTTTCTCAGTGTAGCATACGTGAAAGTAATTCAATTTATGTTTAGGCTTCAAAAATTTCATTGAAAAATATTTCATGTGCAGACGTACTTATTTGTTAGTTACAAATTTTACTTGAAATAAGTTTAATTTATAATCATAATCATATAGGTCTAATATGAAAACGGCAACGAAATACACAATGTAATGTAAAATAAGTCAAACGTAATAAATATGTCATTTTTGGTATGGCAAATAGTCGCCCCCTGGAAAATGTATCTGCCCCTTCTTTGCCCCCCTAAGAACTTAAAGCTGGCATCGTCACTGAGTAGAAACATACCATTTATAAATATCCATATATTTAGATTTCAGAATGTGTTCACGACATGAATAGTATAATATTTATGTACCGCTACTTCATCTACATCGCTTGATATATAATATACAACAGGTTCACCTCAGAAATCAGATTCATCTATTGTAATATGAGTCTCAGCTTCCCCTCCACCCAATAAGCCTGAAATCTGCCCGCCTCCTACTGTTGATGACAACTCTGCTCCCCTGATCCTCCACAACATTGTTTTTCAACTTCATAAATATTTTGAACATCGCTTGAAAATAGACGAAGATTATGGCAAGGTATTACCAGTCTCCTCAATGCTGAAGACAGATTTGCGCCGATGGTTGATGTGTTGTAAGTAGTGAAAGGATAAAGATGGAAGCATTTTAAAGTTGAATGATTATTGAGTGACACAATGTTAAGAAGTACTGTAAAGTTGAGTTGTCATTGAGTGGAATACTATGATGTGAGTGAAGATATTTATTTTAAATTAAGACAGACAGCCTGTGATGTGAGACAGAAAAGATAAAAGTATTGGAGTATCTTTAAGTTACGGATTCATTGGATTGAAGCTAAAGACAAGTTCAAAAGTCATACGTGAGTGACACGAGGATGAGAAAAAAAAGTACTGTGAAGTAAAGATATCCTGAGCTGCTGTGAGGTTAAGAATACTTTGTGGTTGAGAGGTGATAATATGATAAATCGGTGAAATACTTTGAAGTTGAAAAGTATTAGAGTAGTACAGAGCTGACAGGCTCGAAGCATCATGTTCCCAATCTGTCAATAATATTTATATACAAGTGAGTTTTGTTTCACGGTGTCAAACTATCGTAGACTTACAAACTATGGAAATTCAATACTCAAACTTGAAGTAGTACATCTATAACTACTTGTTGCAATAGGTTAATAAGTTCAAAGATAGAACCTGGTCCTCGGATGCTGAATCAGTGCTCTATTGTTTTTGTTCTATGACGATAAATGTTGACATAAAAAAAATAACATATGCACTTTTGTAAAAGAGTGATTTCATTCTATAGTCCGCGTCGCCTGAATTGGCGTATGGAGTCAGCCAATAAGCTCACAGTGTGCTGATTCCAAATCTTCAATGAGGAATTTAATCTTTCGTAATTGATCTTGTTCATATTTATGATCATTTACGAATTATTAGATACCTCACTGAAGGTTTGCAACAGCACACTGCAAGCTTATTGGTTGACGCCATACGGCAATTCGAGTAACGCGGACTATAATGGACTGATTATAGACAATGATTTGTTCGAAAAATAATTTTTGCCCACGCTTTTAGCCATTCGGACCCTAGTCTTTTTTAAATGTTAATGTCAAGTACCCAAATATCGCTCCCACTATATTTTTCGGTTTTCTGGCAAGGTAGTTGAGAGAAAATCTGTTATTGCACCACTTATAGTTAATATAAACATTTCTTTTAGACACGTGTTAAACACAATGTAAAAAAGCTATATTTATTTTTGTTATTAATAAAAAAATGAAAGAACTGCATAATTCCATTTTTTCAAAGTGTCTAAATACTGTTCTCCTATGTATTCTTTAACATAAACAAGCAGAATGAGGTGAAAAACAGTGAAATAAAACAAATAGCGTTTATTTAGTTCTCTATAAGTCTTATTTTGCGAACACATACAAAGATGCTTCAGTTTAACGCCCGAACTAAAGCTTGGAAACTGTTTAGATTGAAACTATAAAGAAAAATGGCCAAGTTCCGTTTAAAACAATATTAATTTCGGTGCCACGTTCATAATGGAGATTGAGATCACGTTTATCCATACAAAGAGATATCACAGATAAACTTCTTTTTACGTTCTTTAGATGAAGAACACGCTTCATGATACCACATAAAAATACTTAATGCACCTAATCCACTTCGTTGGCCCTTTATCCTGTGAAAAGAGTTTTTCATACATTGTGCAGGTTGCGTCATTGCCGCTGTCTTCATCAGTGGAAACACATTGCACTGCAGTGGTAACACTTCATCGTCACTTTCACTTGAAGAGCTTGAGAGTCTTCTCATCCTTTGTTGATGGGCAATATTCTTCTTCGAACTTTTTCTTTACTTCTGTATTCCAGATGTAGATGGTTTAGCAGCAGAGATGGTTGTTCCTGCGTTTCTTGAAAATTACGTTTCCTACGCAATGTAGACTGAACACTGCTTTGTTGGATTGATTCCTGCTTCTTTTCTGATTCCATGATTGTTTGTTACTTTGTGTGGTGAACCAGAGACCAACAATGCAGTTCCAGCCATTTCTGACGTTGAGGGAATGATGGCTGGGACTGCCCTAATAGCTTCGGGAGTGATTTCGGATTCTTTAAAAAGTGAAATGTTCGAATGAAGTTCTGGCCTGCTTTCTGTTTCCTCCGGAGCAATTTCTTGATGGTCTCTTACCTCCTGTTCCCTTGCAAGAAACTGAGCGTCAGCAAAATTGTCCGTGTTGAAAGGATGAATACCCATCTTTCTGAAGCCACTTACTGCAATTTCCAACGTAGCAGCACGCAGATATCCCTATGAAAACAGTGAAGAAACTTGGAATTTGCGAACTATCCGTCCAGGGTGATCTGCAAGCCAGTTTTTTCTATAGCCTTCGCATAATTGGTCTTGAGTGGGTACATGAAGGGCTGTAATTTACCCGTAGAATGTGGTGGTGTGCATATAATTGATATCCCTACTTCCCTAGCATGGTCAATCACTACAATGCTCCTTGTGTGGTAATGATGACCGTCCAGTATTAAGACTAGTGGACGCGATTTCGAAGGTCGCACCGTGTCAACGAAGTGCTCCAACTATGTGAGAAATAATGGTCCAGTGATCCAACCCAATTCACGGATTCACCGATAGGACCTGGTGGTGCTCCATCTAAAAGTTCCGCCTGCCACTTCTTTTGCGGAAATATCAAAAGAGGTGACGCAAACTGGCCAGCTGCTGACACGCATGTCATAGCTGTTATTGTTACCCCTTTCTCAGCCGATGCTAACTTGTGTATCTGCTTCTTCCCTTTTGTTGTAACAAGTTTACACGACTGCACGACAGATATGGTGGTCTCATTCACATTGTACATACGTGTTGAATCGAAATTTATTTTCTGTAATTCACCTTTGAATATCGCAAACAATTTTTGCACATTTTCTTTGTTGAACCTTTGTATTCTAGCCAAATTTTGTGGTTTTCTCAGTGGTAATTCTGGATGTCTCTTAAAAGTAGACGGTACCATCCCCCCCATTCTTTTTGTGTAATCATAAAATGGATGAGGCACATAGTTTTTGATTGCCAATTCGTAAGCTACCGGTACTTTCTTACACGTTAGATCTGAAATAGTTAATCCATAGTTGTGAGTTTCCATTTCAACGCAATACGTAACAAGACGTTCCTCAATCTCATCAGAAAAAATAGTTTTTGTCCTAATTTTCTTTCAACATACTGCTCAGCCATTTGTTCCGATTTAACGTAATCTTCAAGAATAGCTCGGGGTATTATACCTGTTTATAGCCCATTGGAATCGTAGGGTCCCTTACAGCCTTAATTTTTCACTTCTAGCAGTACCGCATCTGAAAAATGCAAGAATAACATATAGGTAGTAATATTGTCCCCGGGACGGTATTCCGAACCGAATAGGGGGACGGAATTTAGGCATACGTACACTGTGAACATGATGGCATTTTTCCTGACAATGACCAGCACTACAAAGTATCCGTATTTTCTAACTTACATATAATACTATAATCTACAGAGAATACCATAACTGATAGAAAACAACATACCTTGAGTGAAGCTATCAACGTATGAAATTGTTATCAAGAATTGCTTTCGAATCGACTAAAATGATGGAACACTACAATTGTAGTATGTTGCCCGCTTTTCACAACACACATCCAGGTAAATGGCGTTGTGACTCATATGTTGCACTGACTTCCACTTATCAGCAGCACCTTCTACCGGAGATAGAGTGCGGGACGGATTTAGGCACGGGGAAGGATATCGGGCATTTGAACTTAGTTGATCTCCACTGTGATAAAAAGTATGTGATTGATAAGATATCAGAAATTTAGCTGTGTTTCATTCAAGAAAAAATTCTGTGTTCTATCAATCTGAGCCGAAAATGTATCAATATAGAGTTCATCTATTTAGCCAATTCGAGAATTTGTTGTTACCATAAGTAAATATATATTTAATGGAAAACCTTGTTTCTAGACTAGTACTGAAATGTGGATTTTTCGATTTCCAGTGGATGCTACTTCTTCAGTATGATCAGTTTTGTTTCTTATTTCTAGAGGCGTAAATAATCAGACATTTGACTGATTAAGAATTCGTTTACTATTTTGAGTAGACCTTTTGATCTAGAAGTCTTCTGTCTAGTAATCTTAAAACAATGAGCAATAGCGAATTCTCCTAAAATAGACAGAATAGATTGGTATACTACAAAATCTACATATACAATAGAGTTTGACTTTCTCAACTTGACTCGTATACACAATTTATTTATTTATTTATTGTAGGTATGTTCACACATATCATTGATCTCGTAGGCGCACAGATTATTATTATTTCTTTTCTTTTCTTTTCTTTTTTTAAAGAGATTGCTTCTACGGAAATCTCAAATAAATTTCACAGTGGATTATAGTCTTCGAAGCGAGACCATGAAACTTTTCAACGGCTGACAGTTTTCACATTATAATTGAATGTACGTTCACCTATAATTCCAAAATATGTAGACCTTTATTAAAAAAAAAAAAAATATTCTTACATGAAGACGTCCATTTTATAGGAAGTTAGTGCCCTACCTTTAGTTTCGGTAGCTGCCTAAACTATTGGGGAAACGAAATACTGGAAAATTAAACAAGCTTTAACACATTGGTCGCCATGTGAGCCATATATGGCTCACACTAAACTGCTCCGTGAGGCCCCGTGAGCCATATATCGCTTACGCGTTGACTTTTGTTTGGCATTTATATGAGGCCCTACGAAAAGATGATGTTTTCTTTTTCAATACGATGTTTTGAGTCAAATGTGTGACTATATTGCATGCCCTTTAGCTTTTCGAATTATACATCCATACCCACGGAAAATATGTGAAAATTTTAACTTGCTGAATATACGAAAATGTAACTTGTTTGGGCTTTAGCATATTCGAATAATACGTATCTAGAGATCTGAATATTCAATATACCAAGTTTTTGAACCAGATGTGGCTCTTGGCGGTAAAAAAAAAAAAAAAAAAAAAAAAAATGCATGAACCACATATGGCTCATGGGGCCTCAGAGGAACAAATTTACTTCTAGGCCCTGTGAGCCATATGTGACTCACATGAAAAACAAGGAAATTGACACTTTTTTGTTAATAATACATTGTTGCATATCATTAAAATTGTAAAAGAAATATATTTTTACTCTTGACCAAAGATATGTATCGAGGGTACTTATGTTGTAAGGACAAAGAAAATAACTAATTAAGGTTATTCGTGATTGTGGTGAATGAAAGGATTCTCTAATCATAAATAGTAAAATAAGATATTTATCAAAGTAGTGTTAATTATTAGTCTTATTCCAGTTAACAATAATAGCGCAGTCGAATTCGAAAAAAAAAATATACGCTTCCTGATTGGTGTGAGAAGGTAAAAAAAAAAAAATGTTAGATACAAATATAAAGATGTGGATATTATCAGAGTTACAACAAAGAGACAAACAGGTTGCTCTACTGAAACAAGGAATCACTGAACTAAGACATTCTATTCTATTCATCTCCCTCGCGGGACATTTTATAATTAAAAGTCACAGCACTATGGCCAAGTTGACTGCTTCACTAGAATTGTTTTAAATATTTTTGTTGTTATTATAATTGTAGAAGATGGAACGTTCCAAAATGGACGAATTGGCCTGTTTCAAATAGTTCTGTTTCCACACTAGTTTGTGAATTAAAAAGGAAGGCAGAAGCGTAGAACATACAAAAAATATATGTAAATCACTATAAAAATTGTAATCACTAAATTATGTCCAAAATTGAAATTGTTGTTAAAAATGAAATTGAAATAATTGAAGAGCATGACGCTCCATTGTGTAGAACATTCTACGCCATCTTGCCTCCTCCTAAGACATTCTCGGCAAACGAAACCTCCAGAAAAATTGTTTGGAAGAGAAAATAATTATATAGAAACAGCAATAAAAACATGTAAAAGGTGTCAAAGAAACCACATTGAAACTTCTGACCTGCAAGGAAGAACAGCTGTTGCAGGTGCTTATTTTTTGGACATTATGCGAAGGCATGCTATTCAAAAACCCTTAATCCGAAATTCAGATTTAAACATGAAAGCACCAACTCCAATTTTTCACTGAATGTGCTGGAAGAGAGTCAAAAACAGACAAGAGCTCCAAAGTTAACTGTATTGGAGAAAAATTTTATCCAAAGTAACAAACAATCTTCAGTTACAGAAAGGGTATCACATACACGGACAAGGCAAGTTTTGTTGGTATCCAAGGCATTGAAGAAAACGAATAAGGTGAAAAAAGAAAAAGCAATGGTGAAGAAATGGAAAGAATATTGGATAAAATGGGGCTGAAAAGGAATAGCAATAACAAGAAGATGAAAGTAGATGAATATAAGAAGAAGCTGCAAATGAAATTGTCCGTTATTGACAACTTCAAAGACATTCAACAGGATCAAGCGGGAAAAGTACAGTTTGTGGAGATTGCTAGTAGTGCACATGTTCAGGATCGATCAAAGAAGAATACAAAGAACAGCAGAAGGTAGAAAGCAGCAGAAAATAGTAGAAGTGAGAAAGATATAAAGAAAAAGGTATTGTTAGATTGATCTCATATCCCATTTTGAAAATATATAAGGGGAGGGAGTGTTGGACAGAAAGTGTATGGTAAAAGTGCACAAGCCTATGTTAGCTGCGTTTATCAGAAGTGGAATTACGAATTAAACAAGATGAGACTAAAGATATATGTATATATCGAGCAAGGATCTTATAAAATAGAGGATCTGCCCTTACAAAAAAATCTTGAAGCCATACGTCACAGTTTCGCCACCTCTACTCTGCCCACTCCGCCCAATAAGATCGCAATTTTTTTGAGCCAACAATCATGGCGGAAGTGAAAGTAGCCAATCAGACGATGGAAGAAACGAGTGTAGCCAATCAGACGTGCCGATGCTTGGTTGTTTTTTGGCTTCATCGATTTAATAGGATGAAGATACATATGGGCAGATCCTCTATTTATAACATCCTTAATATCGAGGGTACTTATGTTGTAAGAACATAAATAAGTAAGATTGTTGGTAATTGTAGTGAATATAAGGATTCTCTAACCATAAATAGTAAAAGAAGATATTTATCAAAGTAGTCTTAATTATTAGACATACTCCAATTTGCAGTACTAATAATGATTGAGATACTGAGATCGTTACTGATAAACGAAGATAGAACTTATAGATTAATTTTCTATACACTTTGGATCAAAATTAAATGAGCTTTCGTCGAAAAGCTTCGGGCCAGTCTGTGGTCTTTCTTGTAAATTCTGAACGCTCTTTAAGTTTCTAACTGATTCTAATTTTCTCTGTTTTCCTTTTCTCTCTATTTTGAAATTTTGGAATGTTTTATACCACGATTTTTCTAATAGCAGACAACTATAGAGTGACGTTTCCTTTATGTCCCAAATAGGCAAATCTTTAGTTTAGGCAAGGCAGTGACAGGAACTGATTGCATTAAGTACAAGGGCAATATTGTAGTAAATTAAAGAACCCTTATTACTGCCTTTTTAAGGTCGTACATAGTCTATGAATAATCCCTAGCAACAGAAAGGAACCAATGAGACCTGTGATTAATACTAACAGTGACGGGATATCACTGCCTTGCCCAAAGTAAAGAGTTACCCCCAAATATTTTCCGAAACACTCCGGGAAACTTTTTACTAAAAAATATGTCCTAGTGAAAATCTGTCTAGGCATATTGTACTTATGAATTCGACTCTTTTACGTAAGGCTGAACGCAGCATAACGAATGCATAAATCATTCTTACAGCAAATATTACAAAACTCTTATGATTCTTTTATCTTACAAATATAATTTTTGGCATTCTTTTTACCTTCAGAAGAGGATTGCACGGGCACGGACCGAGCCCGCGTTCTTAAGCCCGACCCGGCCCGCGGACCGGACACGGTCCAATGCATATATCACTTCGGGTCCTGGCCGGGCTCGAGCCGTAAATCATATTTCTCAGGTCTTTTCGGGACTAACTATATAGATGTACTGTACACCGATATTTATAGCACCGTTCTTTCTGGAGAAATTTTAAAGCACAACTGCAAAATTAAACCTCTATTTGCTGTAAATAAAAATAGTATGTTGCATTAATTATTGAGTTTCTATAATTTGTTCTTATTTCGGGCTTATTTGATTATAACATGAGGTCAGGTCGGGTTCGGGCCTAAATGCTAAAACATATTTCGGACTCGGGTCGGCCCTCACATTATAAATTTACAGACCGGACCAGGTCCAGGCTAAATATTTCGGCCCGTGGAGACCTCTACCTTAAGACAAATTACAGACGAAAAATAACGAAAAATTAAGATTAAACCATTTTCAACGTAGATATGAATGATGAGTCTACCATAATATTAGGAAGAGATAAAATGTTTCTATTATCAATAAAAAATGATGTAGCAACCCCGATAAAGTAATGCCTAATAAAATTGCCATAGGAGCTATAATTTTATACTAGCATTAATTTGTTTGAGTCGCACAAACTTCACGTGCTCGTGGGTTTTCTCGGGGTTCTCCCGTTTCCTCCCACCTTCTTCATTCCACCATTTCACTCATTTCTCATTATCACCGTCTCCTTTACCCTAACCGGCATAACCGTGGGACGTGAAACTTAAAGATTTCATTTCATTTCATTTCGCACAAACTTCAAAAATTCTTATTGATAATCATAACTTTTTTAGAGCTTTCTCTGTATGTTAGCTATTTTTTTTTTTTTTTTTGATAACTTTTGCTTTTAAGTTCTTTTCAAAAAGTTGGTTAATATTTTGAAATTTCACTTTCAAGCTTTATACAACCCATTGAGAAACAATGCGACGCAATTTCAAGATGGTGTCAGTGAATAAATGCCTGAATAACGGTATCTCGTCTCTAACTATGCGAAATATTAAATTCCTATGAACGAAATGAAGTGTGTCTAGGAGACGAAAGAGCGTACGAACGAGAAACGGGGTAGACAATTTCCCTTATCTGAGGAACTCCCTGATATATTTAGATACCACGAAGTTGAGAAACATTCTTGCTGTGAGGTCTTCTTTCCCCCTTAAGATTCCATATCAGAACAGCTTCTATAAGCGAGGAATAAACACAGACAGTACACTACCTTGCGGAACTCCTTCAAGTCCTCGAAGAGAGATTTTTCACACACTGCTGCTAGGTTTTCTGTCTCCACGGATCTCACGGGTAGTACACACAAGGGTCTCATATTGCTCAGTGTATTTTCGTATACTTCTTGCCACCACCAAACACTTTTGAATATTTGAAAGTTTCGTAGAAGTACAACTCTCTTTTGCTCTGCACAACCATTACATGCGTATTTATTTACCCGACATCCGCTTTAAAATATTCTTATACGGTAGGTGTGACAGCATTTCTTTAATGTTCATTTCTTTCCAACTTAACGTCTTTTATCTATCGCTGAGACCATTTGGGACGAAGATCTACAATTTCTGATTGCAATTGTAATTTCGTTTTAGTCATTGAACATCACGAGTATGTGACATTAAAAGCAACTAATAAGAACTGAACTATTGATTGATATTTTACATTAACCACTGTGTTTCCGTTTACAATGTTTACATGCAATCCAAACAACAAGTACACCCAACGTGCATCGAACCATGACAGCGCTCAGATATTCCTAAACTTTATCGAAAAATGAAATACCCACTAGTAGTTGCAATAAAAGAAAATATTTACCGAGTGGATCTAGGTGAAAGGTTATCAATTTTGTTTGGAAGGTCATCGGTTAATATCTCGCGACCATCCAGCCATTTCAAGGCTTCTCTTCATTTCCGTTTAGAAAATTTTAGGAAGATTTCTTTACATCGTGAATATTCTGGCAGGCTTTCTTGCCAAAATTGGTATTGTTTCCAGTGTAAAATGATTCTTATAAATTTTAAATAGATTTTTAAAA
The DNA here is from genome assembly GCF_964235325.1 of Thermobia domestica. NCBI lineage: Eukaryota > Metazoa > Arthropoda > Insecta > Zygentoma > Lepismatidae > Thermobia > Thermobia domestica. Next base: position 81,400,425 of record NC_137466.1, read on the forward strand.
TAAATACAGAAATAAATAAGACTCTATTTCATAAACATGTGCAATATCTCTGTTTTTTGCATTAGTTTCATTGAGACAGACTGCTAGATCCAGTTAAAAAAAAAAAAAAAAAAACGTTTCGGCCCTATAATAGTCAAACAATACGGAGCAAAGAAAAAGTGAAGTGGCCTACTCTTCAAACAGTGTGAGAAGCGAAAACAGCCTGAAGAAAATACTGTTATGATGTAAAAACATCACGTAAAAAATAAGAATTATATGTTTTTACTGTATGGTGAAGCGATAGGCCTACAAGAATTATGTTTTTATGTATGCCGAAAGATAAGGCCTACAAAAATGATACTGTTTTATGGAATGTCGACACATTAGGTCTACGTGAATTGAATACTTTTCTTTTCTGATTTGACTGCAAGAAGAATCTTCCCAGGAAATTATGGGTGTAACAATTGCATTTCATTGCAGCTAAAAGTAGTCGGTCGTTCGAGCTTAAATTTAGTACAAAAAAGGAGACTATCATAAGAAGTATCAGGTCTGAAAGAACGCTACTGAATATAGGTTAAGAAGGTGGTTAATAAATCGAAAAACAACTATATATTAAATATAAATGTATGTATATATGCATTATATGTGTTTCAGTATAACTGTGGAATACCTGGAGCGATTTCCAAAACTTGATACACGTATGGCTTATAATCTCGAAACAAATACATTGGAGGTGACATGTAAATTAATCAAAAGCAACTGATATTAATGTTAAACCAATAGTTTTGGGGGATGGTGAGATGAATAGTGACATTATAGATGCCATACTGTGAAAAAAAAAGACTACTACTCCTAGAGTATGGGAAAGGGTGACATGAAAAATAATTGAAAATGACCGATATTAGTGTCGAATCCACAGTTTTCGTGGGCACTGAGATGAATAGTGACACTCTGAACCTCTGTCACTTCAGTTTGAACCTCTTATTACAACCAATGCTTCTTTACGAAAGAATCTCATTCAGACATTCCAAAATATTCAAACATCGCGAAAGTTTCTACAACACATTCACAAATGTTGTTGGTGAATTGTGTGGTTCTGTGTTCAGACGCGAACTATCAGAAAACGAATATGCTGATTCACACCATTATGTGTAACAGCAAGCACGGTACCAGCATTACGTCAACTTACGGAGGAGAGAGTATTTGTAATTCGGACTCACCAGTCAAATGCCCACCTCGAAAACTCCTTGCACAACTACGATTACACTTTATCCACTTGACAGTGAGTTCAAATTCGTAAATGAAGAGATGAAGACACGTTACGTGACTGAACTACACAACAACAGAATACAGAGTAGTCAATTCTAAACTCTTTCTGGACCTATTGACGTAGTGATTTCTTTGTATTTGCACAATTAATGATTGTTGACATTTCTGTGATACGGGAAAGTCCCACAAGTTGTCCCTAAAATCTGATTACCACATAACACGTCTGATAGAGGATCATATGAAATGAAAATGAGCAAAATTTAAGGTGCTATGGACCAGAAAGATAGGAGCTACGGTACTTCAAAATTTGAATATCAAAAAATTATATCATGGAATTATGTATGTTTAAAGTAAATATCTTGAAAACCGTTAAAGCAATCAAAACTAAAGTTGCACAATATAATGAGAACAAAATGCTCTATCGAAAACCACAAACAGTGTTGCCATAGCTGAAGCAGTGTTACCAACTCAGCATAAAAATATTTTGTTTGATACAACACCATATACAAGTGTGCACAAATTTAAAATGCACTATTATCACTAAACATAACAGTAAAGTTTTGTACACTGTTGGAGCTACGTGTGCTGAAATGTATAATGGAGAAGTCTGATATGGTAATAAAGGAATCTGGGTCTCATACTATGAATTTAGTTCAAAGGCGTAACACCGATAGTATAACATAGCAAAATGTCAGCAGTGTCACAAAATATTGATGCATTTGTAAGCCGAAATTGATTGATGCCATTTTTACGTCCTGTGTCAGCTCTGAAGCTATTTAGGACGGGACTTACAGTGTAAAGTTGGATCTGAACTACTACGAAAGAGAAAGATAACAATGAAATGTAAGGGGAAAAGTACAACAAAAACATGTCCGAGGCGGGATTAGAACACGCGATCCCTAATATGTCGGTTGTCAGGCCTTCTGGACCACACGGCTATCCGGGCCGACTAAAAGCGAAATGAGGTAGTAATAAAATAATTATATTTCCAATATGAATATGGTAATATTACAGTGTACGAACACAATCATATGGTATGTAGGGGAGGAAATAAAAGAATAGTCACTTAACACGAAAGACAAACCAAGAAAGTACTCTTCCAAATGTTGATAAGATAATCTGGAGAACCAGTTTACAGAATTAGAAAACACGTGTTTCTCTTCTCGCGTGTATCATTTTGTTGTGGCGAGTTGCCTGCTTATTCACCGGTACAAGGTAGGCGAGGACTTGTAAATCCTATAGGCAGAGGTAGGACTTGGTTTATTATCCCAAATGAGCAACCAGGTTATGCCCTCGGGTCCCGGAGATATGACTATATGGTACCTCAACATGTAAAAGATGGATGGTTCATTTTAATTCTACGGTTTATGTTTAGTTCTGATGATTTATCAAGTAGGCCTCGAAACAATCTTTCAAGTTCTCCTGTGTAAAACATGAGAGAATCAACAAATGAAAATATTTTGATGCTACATTGTAAAAAATCGCTGTGTTATTTCAACGACATGCCTATGTGTTAACAATATTGTGTTAAAATATAACACAAACAAGTGGTTAGAACAACTCACTCTCCATTTGGAGTTGTGTGTCAAATGCCGGTAGTTGAAATGACACACAACCTGTGTGTTAAATTAACACAAGTGTAGAATCTTCGGTGTTGTTTTCTGCGTGATTGCCAAATATGATGGGTATCTAATTATAAAGGCTTATCAATTGAAGCTATATACAAACACAGTAGAATGAAATACTTAAACAAATCCAGGTATACGCAAAATTTCATCTCCCACACTTGATGCATTTATTGCTTCTTTTTCTAAGCGATTGTGTACTAGAACCAACAAACGCATCAACTTTATTAGATGGCAACTGGCGCCGATCATTTGAAAGTGAATATGGAAGAACTATAAAATAAAGTAAATAGACAGTCGTCATTTTGTTATAAAATTAGATCTACATAGCGAGCAGATTTTATCTTATCCCGAACGGTTATCGTCGAATATACGCGGCTTAAAAGAGCACTCTGATTCAGTGTTGTCACAGTCCTAGCTCTGGAGTGGGCTGAAAAATAGTACCAAATTGAAACAAAAAGGGCTGAATTCATTTTTTGCCAAAAAGTAAAATATTTTTGCCCACGTATGATCATCAGGCCCGTGCTGGCCCACCGGGACACCGGGACGTGTCCCGGTGCGCCCTCCAAAATATCACACTATAAATAATGGTACAAGTTTTTAGTAATAAATTCTTACAGTTTTATTGGTAAAGAACCCGTGAAAGGTGCAGTGCGCCCTTTACATTAGGCGCCCTTCCGAGACCACATCAAAGCTGAACGATTTTATTTACTCTTCTGTATAGCACAGTTCTGTACAATAAATACACACAATTACTGTTGGCGAAGAACCCGTGAAAGGTACAGTGCGCCCTTTACATAAGGCGCCCTTCCGAGACTACATCAAAGATGAACGATTTTATTTACTTTTCTGTACAGCACAGTTCTGTACAATAAATACACACAGTTACTGTTGGCGAAGAACCCGTGAAAGGTACAGTGCGCCATTTACATAAGGCGCCCTATGAAACATCACATTATAGATAAGTGGTTTTAGTTATCCTGTATACTTGCTTTGTTTAATAAATTCAAATACTGACTGGTAGTACAGAACCTGTGAAGAATACAAGGCGCCCTTTACATAGGATGCCCTGCGAAATATCACATTATTATTTTTTATTTTATTCTTCTGTATTTCAGTTTTGTATTATGAATTCATACAGTTGCTATTGGCAGAGAACAGGTAAAGAGTATAATCACTTACAAAAATATTATAAAGTTATATAGCTATAAAACGAAAGGATGTGATACATCAAGAATAGTTCGGATAGTCAAACGTACGATGCATTTATGTAATACTATACTGACACTAGTCTCTAATATACGATCTTTACGGCATCGAAGCTTTCACAGTCTTAATATGCATCCATATATGCGAGCATATTGATTGTTTCTGTGTGTTTTAAAGCAGTGTTCGGATAATCAGTACCTGTTGTATTTCTGAAATATAGCTGTATTAATTTCCGTAAAATGTGGTCTTCCTGTCATCACGGCACGGCGCGTCCTCAGGTTGTGGATCGAGGAGAAGGCCTCTGGGATATAGAGGTTAGCTGCGAATATACTGAATAAGCAGTCGCGGACAGACTAGGGGTGATAATCCAGCTTGAGAATTTGGTGTGAGGCTAACAACCTCATTCTGTTTAAAAAAAAAAAAAAAGGATTGTTCAGATAAGTTCGCAGAATCCTAGGATCAGAACTGATAACTTGGCACGAATTCCGCAAAGTAAAATCGACATAATATTTGAAACATGAAATGTAAGAAGTCTCTATAGGGCAGGCGCGTTAAAATTTGTAAAAAATGAGTTTAGAAATAGAGGTTGGACCTAGTGGGATATCAGAAAGTTAGATGAGAAGAAAACGTAGGAGTCAAATCGGGAAATTTTACGTTCTTTTACGGGGAACAAATTAAAAATTACCAACTAGAAACAGGGCTTTCCGTTCACAAACGAATACGTAATATCAGCAATTACATAGGTTGAATTTGTAAATGATATATTTTCTTTTACTTCTCTTAAGGGTCGGTGGTGTAATATTATTTTAAATGCACATGATCCAACAGAAAATAGGGATGGCGATTTAAAAAATACAGTTTTTACGAAAGAATAGAACAGGTATTTGATCATCTCCTGCAATACCATATGAAAATTCTGTTAGGCGGTTTCAATGCGAAAGTAGGACGAGAGGATATTTTCAAACCGATTATAGGGAATAAATGTTTGCATAAGGAAGGTTGTGACAATGGCCTTAGACTCGTGTCCCGTGCAATATCCAGAAACCTTATCGTGAAGATTACAAAATTCCAACATCACGACATTCATAAATATGCTTGGACTTCATCGGATGGAAAAACACATATTCAAACTGATCACGTTTTAGTAGACAGAAGAAAACAGTCTTGCACAACTGATATTCGGTCGTTCAAAGGAGGTGATTGTGATACTTATTACTACATGGTAGCAGCGATAATAAGAGAGAGACTATCGTTGAATAAAGGAAATATTCAATATCTGAAGACGGAGCGGTTTAATTTAAAGAAATTAGAGGAGAGTCAGGTGAGAGGGAGCCAGATTGAAATGTCGAATAGATTCTCTGTTTTAGACGGTTCGGAGTGCACTAGTGTTCACGATACTTGGTTGAAATTAGAGATAACATTAAAATTTCAGCAAAAGAAATATTGGAGCACGCATAAATACGTAGCACGCATTCATGGTTCAACCAGGAATGTACTAAAGTAGCAGAGAAGAGAAAACAGAAGAAACTGCGTTGGCTACAAAATCCGAACGAAATAACTACATAAAATTTCATTGTCATCCGGCAGTGACTTCTAAAACTTCTAAAACTTTTAGAACTAAGAAATGCGACTTTTGAAAGTTAAAATTAATTAACTTGAAGATAATAGTGAAAACAAAAACATTCGGGACATGTATAAATGCATCAACGAACTTAAGAAAGGCTATCAACTTCGTGCTTATATATTAAAGAAACCTGAAGGAACAGTTCTCACTGATACAGATAGCATCTTAAATAGATGGAAAGATTTCTTTGACGATTTGCTTCACACATAGCCAAAAAATAATGCGTGGGGCGAAAGTGAAATGCATGCAGCATAACCGTATATTCCAGAACCTACCCATACAGAAATTGAAATCCCTATTTAAAAAAATAAACACACATCTCCGGGTGTAGACGAAATTCTGGTTGACTTAATTTTAGCTGAAGGGGGAAAATTGTAGAGCAAGATACACAAACTCATTATCTGGAACAAGGAGGAATTACCACAAGATTGAAGAGAATCAATCATTGTTCCAGTTCAGAAGAAAAGCAACAAAACAGATTTAATAGTTATCGAGACATTTCTCTTCTGTCAACATCCAATAAATCCTCTTAAACATTGTGATAGCAAGATTGACTCCATACACAGATGAAATTATTGGAGATTATCAGAACGAATTTAGGTAAAATCGATCAAATATCGACCAGATATTTACCATTCGACTAATACTTGAAAAATGAGAGAATACAACATCCTGGCACATCAATCATTGACTTAGACTCTGGTAGGAGGGAAACATTGTACAAAATGCTTACAGAATTTGCAATACCGAAAAAGGTAGATAAATTAAGATATGTTTAAATGAATCCCAAAGTAAGGTTCGAGTAGAGGAATTCTTGTTCACGAGCTTTCACGTTGAGAATGACCTGAAACAAGGAGATGCGTTGTCGTCATTATTATTTAACTTTGTTCTGGAGAACAGAGACAGCAATCAGGTCCTAGAGCTGAATTGTATTTGAGAGGTTATGGCGTATGCTGATGATGTAAATTTAATAAGTAATGATAGAATAATAGAAAGGAATGCAGAAATCTAAATTAACGCTTGCAGGGATATAGGCTTAAAAGTAAATGCAGAGAAAACTGAATAAATGGAAGTTTGTCGGGATCGTAATACTGCATTTTATTGATGTGTTAAAATACCAAATAATATTTTCTTTCGGCAAAGTGGATACTTTCAAATATCTAGGATCATTATTAACAGACCAAAACTATAATCACTAAAAAAAATAAAAAAAATAATAATAATAATAAAAAAAATGATGTCAACTGAAAACAGGGATTTCGTGCTATTATTCAGTTAAAAATCTTTTGTTGTCGCTAATTCTGTTGAGGAATTTGTAGCTCAAAATATAAAACGATAATCATGCCTGTTGTGTTGTATGATTGCGAAACATGGTAACTGACTGAGGGAAAATCGCCGCAGACTGAAAGTATTTGAAAAAAAGATTCTTAAACCAATATTCGAACTCCAAAATGAACAGGAATGGGGAAAGGTGGAAACTTCATAAGGAGGAACTGCATAATTTTATACCGTTTACCAAACATTGTTAGGGTCATCAAGTCTAGGAGGCTCAAATGGTCATTTTATGTAGCCAGAATGGAAGAAATTAGAAACGCTTTCGAAGTTGTAACTGGAAATCCAAATAGGAAAATGACCGTTAGGAAGACCAAGGCGGAGATAGGAGGACAGTATTAAAATGGTTCTCGCAGAGATTGAAATATAAAATAGAAACTGAGTTCAGTTTTCTAAGGACATAAATCAATGGAGAGCTTTTGTAAACGTGGCAATGAGCCTCTTGCGTCCATAGGCGCGCTATATTAAGTTGTTGATACATTTAGCTTCTTTTTATTTGACAGAAATGTTATTACAGGAACTAAAAAGTTTTTCTGTAGTAAAGAGGATTTCGATTCGAGGTTAGCTATTTACGTTAATACTAAAACAAATTTGGTGGTGATTTTGATATAAAATGGCAACCATACTTTCTTTCAAAGTCTCTCTCTCTCTCTCTCTCTCCCGTTTGTATAGGCGCCCTTTTAGTAGACTTGTCCACCGCCCTCATTAGTATCCCAGCACGGCCCTGATGATCATCCCTGATCTAACTTTAGGCCTATACATAAAGTTTGTTACAACGCGTCGATATAGATCTCTAAAACACAGAAATGTTCAGATATTTTTATATTCGTCAATATGGCGTCACTAGTAAATAATTTAGCCCGGTAAGCCGGCAACTACGTCAATGTATTTTTTTTTGTGCTATACCATGCCGTTGGGGGGGGAGAGAGTCCCGGGCGCCGAAGTAACGGGGCGCAAAATTCGAAAGGAGAATATATATATATATATATATATATATATTAGGGATGGCCAATTCCGGAATTTTTACTTTCCGGAATCCGGAAAGTAAAATCGGAAAATTCCGGAATTCGGAAAAATTCCGGATTTCGGAAAAATTCCGGAATTCGGAAAAATTCCGGAATTCGGAAAAATTCCGGATTTCGGAAAAATTCCGGAATTTAGAAAAATTCCGGAATTCGGAAAAATTCCGGAATTTAGAAAAAATCCGGAATTCGGAAAAATTCCGGAATTCGGAAAAATTCCGGATTTCGGAAAAATTCCGGAATTCGGAAAAATTCCGGATTTCGGAAAAATTCCGGATTTCGGAAAAAATCCGGAATTCGGAAAAATTCCGGAATTCGGAAAAATTCCGGAATTCGGAAAAAATCCGGATTTCGGAAAAAATCTGGATTTCGGAAAAATTCCGGAATTCGGAAAAATTATTTTTTCTTTTTGTAATCCTAAGAATTTTGTTCAAACGCAAACGAACAAATTTCCTTTTTGTAATCCTAAGAATGTATGATGCAAGTTAAGCTGAAACTTACATCCTAAAGTATACACTACTCAATCTTCCCATGGTTAATGAGATGTAGTCCAAAAGTACGATGTACTCCTAATATTTAATATTTGTTTTACTGTGATATTGTCCAGAGGTAAGACATATATCACACTGAGATAAACAACTTGACATAATGAAGATGTTATCATACGTAGTTTTCCAGAAAATCGTGAGAAACTAATTTTTGTGAAGTTAAAATATGTGTCGCTTGTTGCCAGTGGGATGCAATTGATAACTTTTATGCTGGAATAGTCTTATTATTATTATTATTATTATTATTATTATTATTATTATTATTATTATTATTATTATTATTATTATTATTATTATTATTATTAATCGTTTATGTACTGTAAAAGAAAAATGTGAACCGTTAAGTAGTAGATTTTATCTGTTGTTTTTTGATATCTTCTAACAGTAATAACAAACTGCTTGTAAATACGCAATGATTATCAAGGACAATGGCATATTAATGTAAGGACTACTCTGCAGACTAGCAATAAACAATAACAGATAAACAATAGTTGCAAAAAAAAAAAAAAAAAAGTAACTAACTTGAGCACGTCAGAATGTTCGCGAGAATATAGGGACGCATTGAGACTAGCAAAGAGCGTGCTATTATCATTACTCAAAGGGCCGTACGATGGAGGCATTAATGTTAATGGCACTAATGAGCACTTACTTGCTCTAACGGTTAACCTCATTTTTGAGATGATTCTTAGAAGTGGGCGTGTTGGCATGCAGTTAGAAGACCTATATCCATTATTTAAAAAGCACACGTTATCTGTGAAGTACTAACGATTTGCGTCACTATCGAACACTAACGTAGCATGTAACGTAATCGACACAAATGAAAATATTGTAAATTAATATTTGAAACTTGATAGGTTATAGAATGAGGACATTTACGCTAACCTGTAATGTGAGCGCCTCTAGTGGCGATTCTCTGAATTATAAAACCTTCTTCCTTGATGTAGAAGGAATGACCGCCATTGCGGTTTCTGAACTATGTGAAGAACGTGGTGGCAACGACTCTCCTCTACAATCATGAATTTTCATGATTTTTCGGCAATGAATATACTCTAAAGCATGCTATTTTGTAAATCAGGTTTGATTCTTAATAGAAATAACTTTTCAGGCGATGCGTTTGGCAATTTCGGATATTAGGAGAGAAAAGAATTTACGTGATTTCTTGCTTCTTTCGTGCCATGTTATATATATTTAAATTACATTTCTTAGTCCTCATGTCTATAACTAGTGTCTATTAATATTTAATATGCTTATTATATATGTCTTGTGTATTCATATATGTTTCTTTTGTGCTAGTAGCTCTACTAAGGTAATTTTGCTATTTAAGAATTTTCTTGTTAAACTCGAGCCAACATGTGTTAGTTTGTTAGCTTCAATAAGCTTTAATGGCTGTTGACTGAACTTATTTAAAGGAACTTTCGAAGTGAAATTAACTATTAAATCGAACGAACCTATGAGAGACATTCTATATTTAGTGTTGTGGAAATTTAAAATTGAAACTGTTAAAATCTAAGCGAAAATTGAATTTCAGCCAAAGAACATTTTTCATGAGTATGAACTATTTATCTTCTTGTTGTTATATATATATATTTTTCTGTTACTAGTTACAATAAAAAGAGGACTAAACATAGATAGTGTCAATCAAACTATTTCCATGCATATCTCATTCCGCCGCCACTTAATTTGTATGTGCAAACAGTTTTTTTTTTTCTTTCGGAGTATTTTGACCTCTAAATCGCTACATACAAATTATATTTTAAGTTCAGAAACCACAATCGCCTTGTGATAGCTTTGGTGAAAAGGGCTACACATTGTGCGTGCATGGAAATAAAAAAAAAATTAGTAATTATTTGTAAAAAAGGTAAATTTATTGAAAAATAAGGGAACATGGCACGACGAGAGGATTTACTTATAGAATTTTCTGACGATAGTGAGAATATGTCTGAATATGAAAGTACAGTAGAAGGATCTGAATTGAGGGTAGGTAAAGATGAAGGCCGCCTTAGAAATGAAATGGAAGGTACTTGTAATATAGGAATTCAAACCACATTGCCAATTACGGAACATGTGCCAGTAAGGGGTGCGTGTGAACCAGTAAATTGTTTAAATCAGTGTGTAGGTAATTACTCTGAAGGGAGTTCTTCATCTTATAATGAAATTCAAATTACCGGGTGCGATTCTGCGCCGCATTTATTACGAGCTAATCAATTCAAACCGCACAAAATAATGTCTACCTTTTCTCGAATGCAAATGGGTGCTCATGCCCAAACTTCTAATATTTTGCAAGGGCAGAGAATTAGCATAAGAAAAGCAGGTTCAATAGAGGAATCACATGTAAGAAATATTCATTACCCCGAAACTCAGTTTCATGGTTGTATGTTATCTGAATCCAACCTGCATTTTCCTAGGTCTAACTTTGAAAGAAGTCAAAATTTGGATTCACATGTAACTGTTAATATGCCTCGTGGCACAGATGTACTTAGGGGTGACACTGAAGAAACTCACATAAAACAGCCCTATGCTGATATTAAGAGTACTAATATATTTCAAAATCGTTTGAGTAATAATCTTGAAACTGGTAGGCCTATTTTAGGTAATGATAACTTGGGTTTTACTATGGCTAGACCTGCCTTAGCATGTGACTTTCGAAAGCATGTATCCCAGAGTGCCTATGTTGCATTGCAGAAACAAATTCATTCTTTACCTGTGGTTGACGGAACTGAAAGTCATTCTTCTTTCATATTTTTGGTTCGTCTAGATGAGATAATTAGGCGACAGGAAATGACTGTCGAGGTAATTTTAGTTGCGAGTTTAGAACAAACTCGTGGTGAGTTTAACCGCACCTTATATTCCTTCTTGAGTATATCTAACAATTGGGGACAGATTTGTTCTAGTTTGCTTGCAAGATTCGTATCTACAATTAGTAGAACTCAATTTGTGAGTCAGTATTTTTACAGAATTATGTTAGAGCACGAAAACATGTATACCTTCTTGCAAGAAAAACTAAGTATTGCTAATGTTTTGGGTCTTCACTATGACGATCATGTGTTTTGCGACATAATAACAAATTTAGTACCTCCGCATATTTATGCAAGATATTTCACAAATCAGATACCTACTACTGTACCCGAGCTTATGACCATTGCTCAATCTTGCGACCACTTTATCAGGTATAATAATGATTATAGTAAATTAAAGGGTAATATAAAGTTCGCTCAAGGTATTTTGAACTTTTCTAAACCAATGGATTTTTCGGATAAAAACTCTTCACCTCAAAAATCCCGTATGGAAAGGAATATTAAGTGCTTTAGATGCAAACAAACTGGACATTTTCAGAACTCCTGTCCTTCCTTACCCAAAGTTACATCTCAAGGAAAATTCTTACCTCGAACTTTGTTAAATCATCTAGAAAGGGACAAACAAGTGCTATTTATTCCAGTAACAGTGGATGGTGTTTCAAATTCTTGTATTTTGGACTCAGCGTCTTGTGTAAATTTGATAAGTAGAAAATTTCTGAACCTTATACGTAATAGGGTACAGGTAAACATTATACCCACCAACTTCACCACTGTGGGAATAGGTGAGACTGTCGTGACGCTCCATCAAAAGGTCAAAATTACCATCAAAATTAGTGATACAGACTTTCACTTATGGTTTTACGTAACAAACTCTACCCATTTCGATCTTCTATTGGGAAATCAGTTCATCTTGGACAATAAGGTTATTATAGACATATCCCAAAAGAAACTTATTATCACCACGTTAAACCTAACAGTGCCTTTACACTGGAGGGAAGATTTAGTGCCTGCTAACGTTGTACGTTCAGATATTTCTTCCAGTGAGTTTAAATCTGTGCTTAGTCAACCAAAATCCACCTATTCCAAACTCAAGGCGCCTGTTCAAAGGAAAAGGAACTATCCTGGTAGCACCATACGGAGTTTGAATGAGGATCCTAGGAAGGAAGGAAGGAGGGAGGAGGAGCCAGTCCAAGGACAAACCGCAGGTAGCACCATTCCTAATCAATTTTGTTGTTTTAATAATGTTTTCAATTCCAGGGAATTATATAAGGACACCAATAAAAATTACGAATTGGTCGAGAAAGAAAATAATGAGGTAGATAATATTGAAATTTCACCTAGTTTAAATGATAAGTATCCTGAATTGGTAGAATATGTTCAAAATTTATGTAAGTCTTACTCAGATGTTATTTCTAATTCTTTGGGCGAAATTAAGGATTTTACTTATGAGATAGAAATGGAAGATCCCTCCCCTGTTCGATTGCAACCGTACCAAGTTACAGGAAGTAAATTAAAAGAACTGGAATCCCATATTGATGAGCTAATAAAAGAGGGCGTTTTAGAAGAGGTTCCCTATTCTCCTTATTCGTCTCCATGTTTTTTGGTGACGAATAACGATAAATCTAAACGTTTAGTTGTTGCCTTCTCAGAAATTAATAAGAAGGTTAGGGTAACCAGTTTTCCTAGCCCACATGTAGAGGCTACTATAGCCAACTTAGGCCAAGATACTCTGTTTTCTCGGTTAGACATTCGGAAAAGTTTCTTTCAGATGAACATCTCTGAAGAAAGCAAGAAATATACTACCATTTGCACGCCCACTCGCTTGCTTGTTCATCGTAAACTCCCAATGGGGTTTAGATGTAGTACGTTCGTTTTAACTAGCTTTATGCACAAGATCTTTGGTGATATGATAGGTAAAAACTTAGAAGTGTTTTGTGACGATTTTCTTATACACACCAAAGATGTTGAAACGCACAAGCAAATATTAGAAGAAGTTTTAGAAAGACTGCGTAGATGGGGTATAACTGTTTCGAAAAAGAAATTATCACTATTTCAAACAAAGATAAAATTTTTGGGATATGAATTTGAAGGTGGCTTTTCTAGAATAGATCCCGAGCGTGTAGAAGCTGTGCAAAATCTACCACAGCCTAAAAACAGGAGGGGCGTTAATCGCATTTGTGGTTACTTTAATTATTATAAGAAATACATACCGGATTATGCCGAAATTATGGCTCCTTTGCATAAATTACGTTCTGTAAAAAATAAATTTCATTGGGGACCACAAGAGCAGGAAGCCTTGCAACGAGTAAAGCAGGCCTTTGTAGATCATGTAATTTTGCGTGTGCCAGATATGGATAAACCTTTTGTCATTCATTGTGACAGCTCATTTAAAAGATTTTCTGCAATTCTCTCGCAGTACGATGAAGAAAAACTTCTAAGACCTGTAGCTTTGTTTTCTAAGACTGTTCCTGAGTCCGATTGGTCTAAGAATATTTTTGAATTGGAACTTAAATCTCTTTGTTTGGCACTCCAGAAATTTGAAATGTATTTAATTAAACCTTGTACTATATTTTCTGACAACTCTTCCTTAACATGGTTGTTACGTAATCATAAAAGAATGAGGAAGTATGGAACGTTAATTGAGAAAATATCGCGATTTCAATTTAAAATTATTCATTTAAGGACGTCTCAGAACTTTTTGGCAGATTTCTGGTCTAGAGTTAACAATGGGGTGGAATTTCATAATTTTGATGATCAATATAACGAAATTCAAGATTTTAAAGGACAAACAGTAAATTTGTCTTTGGCTAATTTCTGGAATGCACCTGTGTTCAGTCGTCCTCTTAAGGAGTTACAAAGTGAAGACCAAGAGATAAAAGAAATTATGGAGCAGGTTAGGCAGGGTCAGCTTGCTGACAAATACAAAATAAATGATGGCATTCTTTTTGTCAAAACTAAAGGAAGGAAAAATCAAGGATGGAGGATTTTAGTGCCTGAAGCCATGAAATACAGCATCATGAAATTCTTTCACGAGGATGAAGTGGGCGGATGTCACACCGGCTTTTCACGGACAGCAGCCAAAATTGCCCAAAGATGCAGTTGGAAGAATTTGTTCCTCGACGTTCGCAAGTACGTCCAAGGATGCTTGCGATGTCAGACGTGCAAGGATGGTAATAGGAGGAAACAGGGTGTTTATTACTCCCGGAAAACAATCAGACCTAATCACTGCTGGTATTTTGACACCGCTGGGCCGTTCCCAAACTCAGGACCGTTTAGGCATCTATTTATTGTTTGTGACGCTGCATCCAGGTTTGTGATGATTGAACCACTAAGATCTTTAAACTCCAAGGTTATTTGCAGTAAGCTGGAAAACCTTTACTTTCTTCTGGGAATTCCTAATAAAGTTGTCCACGATCGTGCACAGATCTTTACAAGTTTCTACATGAAGCAACATCTTTTTAGCCTTGGTATTCAGGACATAACTACAGCTCCCTACTCACCTAGTAGCAACCAGGCGGAGAGACAGATTCGATCGATTAAGAACATTCTGAGAACGTATGTTAATGAGCATCAATCAGATTGGGCCCAATACATCAAGAAAATACAGTATACGCTCAACATGTGTGTCTCAGAATCGACTGGATTTGAGCCGGCGGAGATCTATCTTGGTCGTAAGTTGTCTTCACCCTTGGATGTTCTATGGGAATTAAATTTGGAAGAACTAGATGGTACTCCTGATAAAGAAGAGAAAATGGCGAAACTTGTTGAAAATATTGATCGATCTTGGAAGAGGAAGCAGAAATGTTACTCTAAAACCAGAGACTTGCCAAATTATCATAGAGACCAATTAGTTTTGGTAAAGAAGTTCCAAAAGGCCTCAATTATCAAACATTTTACACCTAAATTAAGTCCTTTATTTGAAGGTCCCTTTAAAGTTTTGAGCAAACCTAATTTAAATACATTGTGGTTGCAAGAGGTTGCAAATCCTAAGCGTATCATTAAGAGAAATGTTAATCACGTTAAGCCTTATAATTCAGTAAGCCAAACGTAAAATGTAATAGGAAAAAAAAAATTTAAAATGTAACAATAATATTCTGTACAGTTATTTTGTGTGTTTTTCATTTTTGTATTTTCCAGATATCTGGCAGTGAAGTGTATAGTGTCTTAGTGTAGTGAGATATGAAAGACTGTATCATCTTGTCATAATACCGCGGTATTTCATCCATAAGTGTTGTGTCCATAAGTTGTAAGTGGTCGTCGCTGGAATTACTGTATGTATTATATTTTTTTTTATTTTTGCAATGGTCATAGTCTATTATCCTTTATGTGCCGATTAACTTCTGTAGTCCAAAATATATATGTATTTATACATATATATTTTAGCGGGGACAGGGAATTTTTATGTAACGTAATCGACACAAATGAAAATATTGTAAATTAATATTTGAAACTTGATAGGTTATAGAATGAGGACATTTACGCTAACCTGTAATGTGAGCGCCTCTAGTGGCGATTCTCTGAATTATAAAACCTTCTTCCTTGATGTAGAAGGAATGACCGCCATTGCGGTTTCTGAACTATGTGAAGAACGTGGTGGCAACGACTCTCCTCTACAATCATGAATTTTCATGATTTTTCGGCAATGAATATACTCTAAAGCATGCTATTTTGTAAATCAGGTTTGATTCTTAATAGAAATAACTTTTCAGGCGATGCGTTTGGCAATTTCGGATATTAGGAGAGAAAAGAATTTACGTGATTTCTTGCTTCTTTCGTGCCATGTTATATATATTTAAATTACATTTCTTAGTCCTCATGTCTATAACTAGTGTCTATTAATATTTAATATGCTTATTATATATGTCTTGTGTATTCATATATGTTTCTTTTGTGCTAGTAGCTCTACTAAGGTAATTTTGCTATTTAAGAATTTTCTTGTTAAACTCGAGCCAACATGTGTTAGTTTGTTAGCTTCAATAAGCTTTAATGGCTGTTGACTGAACTTATTTAAAGGAACTTTCGAAGTGAAATTAACTATTAAATCGAACGAACCTATGAGAGACATTCTATATTTAGTGTTGTGGAAATTTAAAATTGAAACTGTTAAAATCTAAGCGAAAATTGAATTTCAGCCAAAGAACATTTTTCATGAGTATGAACTATTTATCTTCTTGTTGTTATATATATATATTTTTCTGTTACTAGTTACAATAAAAAGAGGACTAAACATAGATAGTGTCAATCAAACTATTTCCATGCATATCTCATTCCGCCGCCACTTAATTTGTATGTGCAAACAGTTTTTTTTTTTCTTTCGGAGTATTTTGACCTCTAAATCGCTACAAGCACTAGCGACGTTTAAAGTCGAAATGGAGTCTGACATAAGTGGCTTGTCAACTTCACGGACATTATATTTTCCTTGAATGAGAGAATTTTGCGCCCAGGAAATTTGCGCCCTACCACAAAAATAGGAAAAAATGCGCTCGCAATATATTTGCACTGGGATGTTTGCGCCCTACCCCAAAAAGAGGGGAAAATGCGCCGGCTACATATTTGCACTGGGATGTTAGCGCCCTACAATTCAACTTATTTTTGTATTGTGTAAAGTAACTTCCACTCACACTTGAACTAGGCTTGCCTATCATCGTCTCAGTGAGTTACTCCATCCGTTATAATATTCCGAACAAATGAAAAAAGTACAATTTTAATTCACTAAAGGGCAATCCATACAAATACAATTTTTCATTATACTACAAAATTTACAAAAAAGTATAAATAACTGATATATAATTATTAATATAATCAAAGAGTATAATTTAATCTACAAAAGGCTGTTTGGCTCTACCCAGATATCTCTGTTCACAATCCTTGCGAGTTGTTTGGCTTTTCAGGACACAAAATATAGAAAAGAAAATGTAAAGTGAATGTAAAATCAGTTCAGTAATATTATCAAGAAAACTATGTACAGTGTGTTTACTTGCTGGAATTCAAACACACAATTGCGTTCAGTCGTTCTTTCAGAAAAAAAATTTCCGGGGGGAACACTTAGTATTCCGGAGGGGGGTCACTGCTGGTACTATTCTATTTATTATTATATTATAGACGTATTATTTTGGTCTCCTCCGAGGGGGCACTCTGAGAGCTCTGGGGAGGCCAGTGTTCCCCCAAAATCATCTCTGGAAGAAGCAGTGATTGCGTTGATCCGTTGTGTTCTTTTGGCTTATATTGAAGTTTATTCTCCCCTTATATAGCCACAATGAAAATAAATCACAAATAGCATGGTTGTGGGGGAAGGATTGTTTATGCTGTAATGTCAGCCCCTCCGAGCAAATGCGTAAGCTCCAATAGGTTCTTTTATTTCGCAGGGCTCAACTTTCCGGTGGAGGTACATTGCAGGCGCAATTTTCCCTGTTCTTGAGGTAGGGCGCAAATTTCCCAGACGCAAAATTCTCGACACCGTTCGAATGACCTCGGAAAACTATATCTTTTTCAATACTTTTTTATATTCTTTTACTCGAGATTTCTTCATAGCTTCTTATTAAAATACTTACTAATATATCCTCATTTTATTGTCCTAACCAATCAATATGGGTATGTTGTCAGTAAAATATTTAGATTGATCGAGCCTCTGGTGTGTAACCACAGTATTTCATATCATCCCCCCATTAGAAATCTTGGCTAAACGAACCAATATATATGTTGCCAATAAAATAGTTTAGAATGATTGAGCCCCTGGTAAATAACCACAGTATTTCGTGACAGACCCCCTCCCCTTCCTATTACCATATTCTAGCTACATGCCTGACTCAGCTAATTCTCTACATTCTTTACCAAGCACACATTTTCTAAAGCGGAAAATGCTCTCTAAATACCTAAGCTCATTATTTTCAGCAGATGCACAAATTGGGTAACATTCTATCTACATGAATGTTATATATATGTCGATTACTGGAAACCGCTTCTCGCTATCTATTACCATATTTACTATATAATGATTAACGTTAAAACCGGAAATGGTTGATTTGTACCGCTTCCGGTTTGAATATTACATTCATCAGGGAACTCGATTCTTAACTATTGACTCTGTACATCATGGCCAAAATTGATTGGTAATCCATCAGATAGTTCTTGAGACTGTTTGTTTCACTGACGGACAGAATGAATATATGGCTATAGAGTTTTGATAAACTAAATTCGTTAATGAGTGATGATGGAACAAATATAAGAAAGGGAACCAAGAGTACGACCGGGAAAATTTTCGAACACAAAATTAGCCATCGAAAACCCACATGTCCTGGGTTAGAATACCATAGATGAAAACTCTACCACTGAGTCATCAATCACCCGCTTATTAGTTTTGTCAACTATTATATTAATATAAATTAATGAATGCCTGCTTATGTTAATTATTGAACAATTACATTGTATACTTCGTAAAGTCATAAATTATAAATTTGTATTTACTGTACATACAGTGAGCGCAGAAAGTGTTCGTACACCTATGCTATTGAAACGAGAATGTTTGCGAAAAAGAAACAGAAAATTTAAGAAGTGTAATAACACACACAATATGAATAATGAAAACTAAGCTTTATGAATATATCAATAAAGAACCACAAAGACAAGTTTAATGGTCAGAAAGTAAATAAATTCCGTAGAAAGTGTATAGAGTAGACGCAAAAAAGTGATCGTACACCTGACGTACGAATACGAAACAAAGATACCACAACTGGGGTTCACTAGTATTCACCTGAGTATACACCTTTGTATAGCATGACGAGTAACAGAATGAGTTTAGTTGTGAATAGAAGTGAAAAAACTGCACGGTGGGCTGTCAAAGTGGGAAGCAACCGAACAGAAACAAATGAGGAGACAAGAAAAGTAATTATTAAATTGCATAAGAAGGGTAAGTCTTTGAGAAAGATAGCAAACCTTGCAGACAGGCCTCGTTCAACAGTACAAACAATAATTGCGATGTATAATGTTTCTATCACTGTGCGAAAAAAAAAAAAAAAAAAAAAAAACTGGAAGACCAAGAGTGTTGAGTGAACAAGATAAACGTTACATTATTAGGGAAAGAAAAAAGGTTCCAAAAAATAGTGCTGTGCAATTGGCAACGGATCTGGAAACACGCGGTGTTAAAGTATCAGCCAGTACAGTGCGGAATATTTGCAAGGTATCATGGTCGGATAGCCAGGAAAATGTTCTGGGTGAACAAGACGAATCGTATAAAGAGACTAAAGTTTGAAAAAGAGTATAAAGATAAGGGATCAGGCTTCTTTCTGGAATAGGGTCATATTTTCGGACGAAAGTAAATTTAACTTTATCGAGTCCAATGGGAGGCGTATTGTATGGCGCAAGGTGAATACAGAGATGAATCCTCAAAATCTCGTCCCTAAAGTAAGACACGGAGGAGGGTCCGTGCTCGTCTGGGCTTGTATGAGTGCTTCAGGAGTGGGTCGTCTCCACCTTATCGATGGAGTGATGATCCACAAAGTGTATATTAACATATTAAAGGAAAATTTCCATACTAGTGCGCAGAAGATGGTTCTTGAAAACAATTTATTGTTCAGCAAGACAACGACTCCAAACATACAGCGGAAAATACTCGATTGTGGCTACTCTATAATACCTTGAAACAGCTTCGCACACCTCCCCAATCCCCAGATATGAACCCCATAGAATATCTATGGTCTGTTCTGGAGACAACAATCAGAAGGCACAGCTTCTCTACTCAGGGCCGGCGCTAGCAATTTTGACGCCTTGGGCGGTGCTTTCACATGCCGCCCCTTTAATCCGCAAACCTTATTTTGACAGATAACGTTCAAGTGTCATTTAAAAACATGTATAAAATGGAAAAGTAAACAAAAAAAAAAAAAGAACTACCTTTCTGGAATGTTCACGTAATATTTAAACGACTCTATACTGACACAATATTCAGTATGCTCGATTTCGCTGTATATCTGTAATATAGAGCAGCGCATACAGAAAATAAAATTTTAAAAATATACTTTAATCATGACTAAGAATTTTAATTTTTAGGCTTATTTTATATCAAAAGGCGTTTTCAACAGAGTATGGAGCAAGAAGATAATACAGTAAATCAGATATTATGGTAAATGTAAGTGATTAGCTTAAGCCTTATAATGTACTAAAACACAATAGACATACATAAATTTAACATACCTTAATTGAAAGAAACTTTTCTTGCTTTGATATGAGCAAATTTCTTTATCACATCACGTAGTCCAATGTTTTAGCCAATTTGTGTTCTATTGATATCGTCGCTAGACCACTCAAGCGTGTTTCAGACATAGAAGAGTGTAGATAGTTTCTAATAAACTTAAATTTCCAAAAACTTCTTTCTCCACTTGCCACTGTTACAGGCAAGATTAACAAAATTCTACGTGCAATACTAACATTGGGAGCAAAGTCATGTTCCTAATTTTTTTTTTTTTTTTGAACTTTCACAGGCTTAATTATAGTGGATAACACTTTCAGTTTGTCTTTCAAATCACTGGGGTTAATATCTTTCAATTCTTCGTGTGTTAAAATGGTAAGTTTAGTACACTTTTCAGACAAAAAAATCAGGTGGTAGGCTATATCTTTACGATTATTTATATCGCAAAGAAAATTGAAATACTCGCTGTGATGTTTAAGTTGCTCAAATCTTTCTCTTAAAAGCTAACACAATCACTTCTAGAACTTTGTAATAAAAATCGATCTTGTATCTTGTTTGTGGCTGTTTTCAGTAGCTTCATCCTCTGCCTCGTACTGAAACAGTCTCTTCTTTCGACTTCGAGCTTGCACTGTATTACGTATCAGTGGATCACCCGTATCTAATGCTGATGCCAAGTCCATCGTATCAACTAAGTAAGATTTAAACTTTGCATAATTTCTGCTCCTCTCAAAGTACCCAGATATATTTTCAAGAAATCCTACTGCATCCAACACATGAGAATCAATGCTTTAAAGTCATATCAGACAACGAGTGAGTAAAGGAAAGAAAAGTAACTCAGCTGGTTTGCTATACACAGAGCATCGTGGACGACCATTCTATCGGTTCTATTGTCATTACTTATTTGAAGTAAGGCATCATAAACTTCCTATATTTGATAACTGAGTCAGAGCATCAATTCGGCTCTCCCACCTTGTGGTGGATTATGATTTTAAAGTGAGACTACTAATATGTTCCTTTAGTATGGCCTAACGTTGAACTGACGCAGAAAAAAAAGTCATAAACTTTTTTTTAGCTATACAAAAAATGAGACATTTCTCAAGAAATAATACGCTGTACGATTTACTATATTCGGAATGAACAATTTGTAAACTGGTCAAAAACTCGCTATTAGAACCTAAATGTCTCTAGATGCTACCAGGGGCGGATCCAGGGGGGCGATCGGGCGATCGCCCCCCCCCCAGAAGAGGAAACTTTTTTATTTTATATATAAATAAAATATATAGTTTATTTTTTGACGCTCTTAAAAGTAGCTCTAAGTAGCAGTATTACAACCCACCGCCCCCCCAGAAGTCCGTCCTGGATCCGCCCCTGGATGCTACAGGCTAGAACGGCCTGTCTCAAGTGGGAGTGTACCTTTTGCATACTTGGAGCGGAGCGTTAGAACATTATTGAATAGAAAAAAATATAAAAAGACACCGTGATAATCTTATGCACTCTAGCTCAAAATCCTATCTACACTGCTGCAAGGGAAATATTGAACGAGATACCTGTGGCTAGTAGTTTGATAATTGAAAACGAGGAGGAATGCTCTGAATTTCCTGAGAGAGTATTTTCTTGAATGTGAGTAAAGTAAGTTCAATTACATTCTCAGGTTAACACAATCTTATTTTTCCATGTGAGCCTATTACGAAGCATTATATTTTGATAGTATTCTTTTCTTTTTCAAATTTTGCCGCCCATTAGACTTGCCGCTCTGGGCGGTGGCACGGCTCGACCCTCTCTCGCGCCGGCCCTGTCTCTACTAAAGAAGGCCTAAGAAAAGCTATTCAAGAAGAATGGGACATAATCAGTCCCGAAGCTACAGAACTACGAACTACTACAGGTGAAATCAATGCCACGAAGACTACAATCATTAACGCACAGGGTAATCCCACAAAATATCAAATAAGGTAATATACTTTATAAGCACTAATTCAAGCATAAGTGTACGGTGACATTTTGCGTTTACAAAAAAGGAATTCTCTCTTTTCTTCTGAACAAAACAGTGATTGTGTTTGTTTGGCCTTTCTCTTGTATATAGAAATAAAATGTATGAATGTGTAGTCTTAATTCTGGTTATATATATATTTTCCACCTCCCGTTCTCATGCTAGCTGTTTTCAATATAAAGTATGCACGGTGTACGAACACTTTCTGCGCTCACTGTAGGTATGTTGACAATAAGCGAATGTTATTAGAATATTTGTTGAGATTTCTTTTCCTCCACTGCCTTTCGCCTGGTTAAAAAGTAGTTTGCAGTGCTTTGGAGCAGCTGCAGGTGGGAACGCGATAATGTTTGAGACATACCGGCGACTTTTTTGTGTGTGAAAATAAGACCTTCTTTATAAAACAGTAAATAACTGCAGTAGCAATTGTCTACGTAAGTGATAAAGACATATCCAACTACAAGAAACTAATACAGTATATATATTCATTATTGTGTTTCTCTTTTAACAGCTACTAGCTAGGGATGGCCAATTCCAGAATTTTTACTTTCCGGAATCCGGAAAGTAAAATCGGAAAAATTCCGGATTTCGGAAAAATTCCGATTTTTTCTAAATTCCGGATTTTTTCCGAAATCCGGAATTTTTCCGAATTCCGGAATTTTTCCGAAATCCGGAATTTTTCTGGATTCCGGAATTTTTCCGAATTCCGGATTTTTTCCGAAATCCGGAATTTTTCTGAATTCCGGAATTTTTCCGAATTCCGGAATTTTTCCGAATTCCGGATTTTTTCCGAATTCCGGATTTTTTCCGAATTCCGGAATTTTTCCGAATTCCGGATTTTTTCCGAATTCCGGATTTTTTCCGAAATCCGGAATTTTTCCGAAATCCGGAATTTTTCCGAATTCCGGAATTTTTCCGAATTCCGGAAAGTAAATTTTCCGATTCCGGAAAACAAAATTTCCGGAATCCGGATTCCGGAAAATTTTGGCCATCCCTAATATATATATATATATAAAATTGAAGGAAAAAGTAAGAAAAATGCTCAAAATCAAGGAAACTAGGGTTTACTTTTAAAACTTTTATTACGCTTCGCGTCAACTATAGTGGCGCTTGCGGCTGGTCTATCGACATGAGTCATATGTACGGGGACGCCGTCGTATATTCTTGCCCAGGCGCTGATTTTCCACTGTGCGGCACTGGTGCTATTATTGTTTTGATGTTGCATAATCTTTTCAACGACACATAAATTATAGACTTACTTCAGCACCCACTTGTTTTCTTCAGAATATGTAACACTTGATTCAACGTGTCTGTACTTAAAAAAAAAAAAAAAAAAAAAAAAAAAAAAAAATTTCAAGCTAAAATTTGCACTACACTGCTTCTTTCTCGTCTCCTCCCTGCGCGGCGCGGATGCGCCCATCTAGCGTCATTTGTTTCCCGGTATAGTTCGAATTACGAATTTTCCACATGAAGTTTGTAGCGTTATGCGGTGCAACGTCACAGAATGAATGTTCACCAGCATTTCTTAAGAGTCCAACACAGTATGAGTAACGTGAACTTTTGAAAATATAACAATACTGTATTTGTTAAATGGTGCTGAATTGGGTAGAATTGTACCAACTTTTTCATAAAAGGGGCTGAAAATGCCAGCGTGGTACCAACAGGCCGATGAATGACAAAAAGGGCTGAATCTGGTACAATTGTACCAAGTGAGGCAACACAGCTCTGATTAGCCAAATTCAAAAGACCTCAACAATTTATCCTCTACAAGCAATGTTTTCTTCATCGTCTCCGTGGCCAAGTCGGAAGAGCACGCGGCTAGTAATTGAAAGATTGGTGGTTCGTCTCCTCCCCCGCCACTGAAGTATTTTTTTTTTTTTACTTGTTTAAAGTGTTTTTTAGATTCAGTATAATGTAAACACATTACGCATATAGGCGATTTAACATATTTTGAGGGAGTAATTTTGTGGTTCATTAACGCTTACGGCACTTCTCAATACCGGTTGTGTGTTAAAGACGTAACATATCCCCTGTGTTAAACGCCAACACCACGGGGTATGTGTTGGATTAACACCGCATAGTGGTAGTCACGCTGGAACCACTGCCTTGTGTTAAAATTGAGTTGAATTAACACAACCATTTTTTACTGTGTATATTTACTATTTTTCTGAGGCATGTATTGTCTAGAAAACATCGTGCATCGTTGTTTGATTTGAAGTTCAGTGTGCCGTTCAGCACCGAGGCTATATGAGAAGTGGTATTAATGCATAACGTGGAATCTGAACCACTTGAACTCCACTAGGAATCGAACTTAGATCTCCTTCGCAGAAAGTGTATACACATTTAGTCACGAGGGAGTTCTAAGGAACATCGTCCATGAAATCCTTCAAGCACCTCGTCAATACTAACATATACTCAGATACACTGTAGCATATACCTTTACGAAACAATTACTTACTCAACAGTGGCATGTTGAAAAAAAAAAATACTTCCCACTATCATTGATTACGAAAGGAAAATAATTGGCAGTAAGGGAGTAAATGCATAATACATAGTTGTAGGAACAAAATGGGATACTTAGGTGAGCTATTCGCTTACCAGCAATGAACGACATATTAGCTATTTAAAATTACCTCTTTTGGCAAAATATACGCTTTCCATGTGAATTTGTCAGGTTTTCACCCTATTAATTAGCTATTACACACGTGAATTTGTATTGAGAAATAATATTGGGACAATATAATGAAATAATAATGCAAGCACAGTAAGTAAAAATCCAGCCTGCTTCCCATACCACATTTCAAACATAACCTTTTTAATACACTTTAAAACGAAACTGTAATTATTAGAATCACCAGTAGATGTGAGAACAATTTATTTTACACATGTGTAAACACTTGTCATTTGAGTGTTAACTTACTGAAATATATATGCTCCATTAATCACCATATAAAATATTTTAATAAATTAACTTTTCAATATCTACGCTAAATAAACCATTTTTATTGAAACTTAAATAAATAATGTGCTTCTCCTAGATGCCTTATATATAAGTTTGTAATAAATTATCCTCATAAAACTACATAAGTAATATTATTTAGAAAAGCAGTAGTGTTTTCCAAATTTTTAAAGCAGTACTGTTAAGAACATATTAGTGTTCTTAATACTGTGTTAAGATATAAAAACATATCAAATTAAATTAAATACTTATTGTATCGTTTCAAACTTAATGGTATGTAAATCAAAGGAGACAAATAATATAACAGCAATGAAATAATGGGTAGAATGAAAGTTACGGAATAAAGAGGAAAACTCGGTGAAACTTAGGAACACAATTTTGCTTACTGCAATATTATATGTCATGGCACAGGAGGGGACAAGGAAGGCGAGAGTACCCTGGTGACTATATTTACCCCCAGACGTGATGTACGGTAATGCACGTTAAGTAATTAAAACTATATTCTTCGTAATACAAAAAAGTAACTGACCCCCAAGCCTTTCTCTGCTCCCCACAAGAAATTCAAGCTGGCGTCGCCACTGTATCAAATGCGTTGAGATTGATTCAGGACTTTTCACACCAAAATATATGTTCTGGTACTGAACCACTGATCTTCAAACACTGAGTTCAGAATTTTAAAGATGCATTAAACTTAACATCCATCCGCGGAGTCTTCCCACTTCTCGTTCTACCTTATAATTTATTATTTGCTAATTACATATGGTCTTTCATTTTAGTAGAAATAATAATCTCTATTTGATCGAATACGTATTTCAACCTAACTCTCTCATCAACGAGGAAAATCCTTCTATGATCTGACAGCATTCCCAAGTCGTGCAGTAATTTTTAGCCACATTTTTATTTGCTGATGTCCTTTTGGCACGTTTGCTTTTAATGTTAGAATAAAAGTTTAAATTATGAAAACGAGAGCTTCAAGTGCAACTGTCTGATTTATTTGAAGTGCAGAAAATGCACTCTTTAATTACATGTAAAAATGACATTTTAAAATTTCACATGTTAGGCATTTTGTTTTAGTACCCAGCATAATTTTCACTTAGAGATGTTACGATGTAAAGATGCAATTCCGTTGCTGTAATACTAGTCGGTTAAAAGCGATATAATGTTCCGTAATTGCAAAATAAATAACTAATTACAAGTATGTTAGAATTATGTACGATTGAAAGAATTGTTATTGCGATAATGAACATATAAATTTAGTGTAGCTACATTGCAGTGCAGATACAAGTAGTGTGTGGTCTGTTTGAATTTAGATAGTAAGGGAATGAGGCGTTATGTGATTTTAAGATGTGAGGAGTACAGCTACGAGTAGCTGAAAAGTTTCTTGCTTTGCCCTCCTTCGTTTACATAACCTTAAGTGAACATTCATATGAAAGCTTAGTATTTTAGTAGGGTCTATGTAATGGTATACATATAGGGAACCGGTCAAAACCCCCACACTCAAGAAATGTCAAAACGCCCACACAAACGGTCATAACCCCCACACAAATGGACAAATCTCCCAAACGCACGAACGGCCAAAACCCCCACAGCCAAAACCCCCACACTCAAGAAATGTCAAAACGCCCACACGATCGGTCATAACCCCCACACAAATGGACAAATCTCCCAAATACACGAACGGTCATAACCCCCACAGCCAAAACCCCCACACTGGTAGACGGTCATAACCTCCAACGGTCATAACTCCCACACAAATGGACAAAACAGCCACACATAGCAACGGTCACAATCCCCACATAAATGGACAAAACCCCCACACAAATGGACAAAACTCCCAAATGCAGAAATAGTCACAACTGCCACACAAATTGACAAAACCCCTATACTCATGTATTGCCCTTGTACTTTTTAATAATATTTTTTATTCCACTTAAACTGATGTTGCAACTATTCTTCTTGGGCGTCATAAAGAGCCGCAACAAAGACGTGAAATGACGATCATTTCAGAGTGTGGGGGATTTGTCCGATTTTGTGGAAGTTTTGTCCATTTATGTGGGGATTATGACCGTTGCTATGTGTGGCTGTTTTGTCCATTTGTGTGGGGGTTATGACCGATTGTGTGGGCGTTTTGACATTTCTTGAGTGTGGGGGTTTTGGCTGTGGGGGTTTTGACCGTTCGTGCGTTTGGGAGATTTGTCCATTTGTGTGGGGGTTATGACCGATTGTGTGGGCGTTTTGACATTTCTTGAGTGTGGGGGTTTTGGCTGTGGGTGTTTTGACCGTTCGTGCGTTTGGGAGATTTGTTCATTTGTGTGGGGGTTATGACTGTTTGTGTGGGTGTTTTGACATTTCTTGAGTGTGGGGGTTTTGGCTGTGGGGGTTTTGACCTAGACCCTACATATAGGTAAACCTGATTAACGTAACAGTTTACTTTGCTTGAAGCAGTGATGGTGGACGCTCAAGCAAATTCTCACAGACTTGGGCTGTCAGCCTGTCATGAAGTTTTATCCCTTCTTCCATTAAAAATGTACACAAAACATAATTGCGCGCGTGAATTTTCCGAATTCTCTTAAAATATTAAGTTTGGCAACAACGCACTCGAAGGATAAAGAATCGGAGTAGTGAGGCACTCCCAAGACACCCAATTGTTTGCATTTTGAGTGTTCAGCTCGTGTTTGCTCCTCAGACGAAGTCACACTATAAAAGGTGGCTAATTGATCAACGGTGACAATGGCCTACTTTGTCCTATGAAAATCACTTCCCCACACATGTAGCAGAAAGCATCTGTCGAATTGTTGCAAGTTCTCGGCATGTTCGTTTAACACAAACGTCAATATTTCACGCAGAAATATTTTTCACCTACGGTATACACAGACCAGCGTAACACCACCTTCTAACACGAAGATCAACACGAAACTGAAATATTTGTTTCACGCGACAACGTGGTGTATGTCTTGGCGCCTTTTTCCAACAATCTGTCTGTCGTCTAGACAAAAGGGAGCCAACGAATGATCGCAAGTTGATTACGAAATCTTTCTCCGTCAATAACGCCTAGGTTTTAGTGTATGCAGTGTGGAACGACAATAAATCTTTGCAACCCAAGGGGAGGGGGTACGTTTCCGGGGGGAAGTGAGCTAGAGACAAGAATGTTCATGGGGTAGAGCTTAGTAAGAGTTCTTGGATTAAGATAAAAATTCAGAATTAGGCA
Organism: Thermobia domestica; assembly: GCF_964235325.1. Taxonomy (NCBI): domain Eukaryota; kingdom Metazoa; phylum Arthropoda; class Insecta; order Zygentoma; family Lepismatidae; genus Thermobia; species Thermobia domestica. Next base: position 81,429,160 of record NC_137466.1, read on the forward strand.
TTCCAAACACGGAAAACACATATTAAATACGAAAAATACGATTTTTCTGTCAATTATGGAAACAGCACCCCGCCAAAAAAAAAAAAAAAAAAAAAACTACGTGCTGGAACTTTCTCGATGAGATATTCGTAATCAGCGTCTCCAAATCTATCCGGTACACCCTTTCACCCTCGTGGGAGGATTTTCATGCTGGCGAGTGTAATTTTACCGAAACAGACAGAGTAAACAAATGCGTACAACTATTAACTGAATTCCTGCACATGCTTTTCTTATTCACATCTTACTTCAACACCCCTTTATCAGGGTAGTGTTCTGGCCATTGACCTCTAAGAGCAAATAGTGGAAATCCATGCTTCTTTTGTCTCCAGTCACAAATACAGAACATCTGCCTCATAAGGGAATACGAAAAAGTTAAGAAAAATAGCAAAACGGTATTTTTCATGACCAAGATAAGCAGATAAATTTATCATTATCATCATAGGGTATCATATCATATTGCTTTAATGCGGCCAACTTCCAAGATAGACAGCTGGCCAACTTACAGAGTAATAAGTAATAAATGTATCATTGGGAAGATGCAGGTTCGAGACGAACCAGGCCAAGATGAGCATGTGACCAGCTTAGAGAGGTGGCCAAGTTGACAGGTTTTACTGTACTTTAGTGTCGAATATGATCTTTATATAACGTATTTCAAAGAAGTAGAAGTGAAGTTACAAGGAATTGAAAATTTCGAGTTTCTCCAAGGGGCTTTGTTTCGAAAAAGTGCTTATTTTGATAAGTATAACATCCAATTATGTATATACAAGGTTTTGAATAGACATAAAAACTACAATGCCGTTTACAGCAATATGATACCTCAAACCGTTCCGGAGATATGAAAAAAGTAGTAAAATTTGCTAGACGTATTGCATTAAATGGCGTACTTCTGAAAACTTTCTAAACTTTTGTTTATTGTTTTCCATTACTTCTATAACATCCCACCATTAGTTTTGGCAAATGTAATTACAAGTTCTCCGAATTAAATAGTTTGAAGCAGTGTTGCACAGTTTACCAGTGTTTTTACCATAACTCCAGAATGGTTTGAGGTATCGAATTACCCTAAACATTATGATCTTTACCTATATTGAAAACTATTTCCGTGATTGGATGCCATGCTTATTTAAGCAGCTTTTTGAAATAAAGGCTTCTGAAAAAAGAGCCAAATTTTCAATTCCTTGTAACTTTGTTCCTATTCACTGGAAACTCACCACATTATGATGATTGTACTAAACACTAAAGTACTTAAAGATGTGAAATGAAATGAAATCGTTAAGTTTTACGTCCCACGATTATGCCGGTTAGGCTAAAGGAGACGGTGATGAAAGATGAGTGAAATGGTGGAATGAAGAAAGTGGGAGGAAACGGGAGAACCCCGAGGAAACCCACGAGCATGGTGTTTGTCCACCACAAAGTCCACGCGGCGCGAGCTGGTATCGAACTAGGGACCCCAGGCACCGGAGGTGAACGCTCTACCACTGAGCCACCGCGCTACTTTAGATGTGCATTGATCCATCTGTCTTACTGCTGTAGAGGTCAACAAAATTTGGATATTTGCGACAGTGTAGCGTCCTTAGTTTGCAACGCTGAATAACAAATGTGATATTGTAAGTTTTCATTTGACATTTAGATTTGAAATATGTAATAAATTGACGTATAGTGCCATTACAAAAATATAATTTTATGTTGGGTTGGCAACACTGTTAATCTGGTTGTATCGCAGTGTATATAAAAAAAATGGTTCCCTGCTGATATTTATACGGTACAAAATTTCAACGTTTCTTGACTGTTAGTTTAGAAGTTACAAGGGTGTGTCAAGATAAATGGAACTATCCTATCCAATCCATGTGTCCGTCCGATTCTCTGTTCGGAGGACACAATCTCAAGAACGCCTTGATCCTTCAGCACCAAATTAAGTCAGACTTTAAGAGAGTCAAAAGTTAGAGTTAGTTTCGTTTACAGAGACGATATTCAAACCGGAAGTGATAGAAATATACTATTTTACCAGTGTTTATCACCATAGAGCAGAAATGAAGATAGCGCTTTTTTTTTGGAACCAATTCAACGTATTATGGAAGGATACTATTTCCATCCATATTATTCGGTTAAAACCGGAAGTGGTAGAAAGCAACGGTTTCCTGTTTCCAAGTTGTTTGCCATAGAACAAATGCAGTAATACAAGGTGATTACCGGTGTTCTATAGAACTCTTGAGGCTATTCTTATGGTAAGGCCTCTACCAAATAGAGCTAAGGTGACAGGAGTATACTATTGCAAGTTATTAAGGCGTTTAAGTGAAAAAAAACAAAAAACTGAGATCGCCATTGACGGAAAGCTGTCTGAAATAGTTCTAATCCACAAAATAACAGAAAGGTTATGTAGCGTAATAGCGAACTCGGAAGAAATAAAATGTTACCTCAGCCGTCAAACTTTTTTCTGTTCCCTAGCTTAATAATAATAACTACATTTTAGTAGTGATGAAGGAGTTAATACTGCTGATAGATTCCGTAAACACTAGGATATTACTTGTTTATTCCTTTGCGAAAATCTTAAGGATGGATATAAGAAGTGACTTGCAGTAAAGAAGAATTAATATAATACATATACAGTGTTTCTTCCAGACATGTTTTTTTGGGGGGGCACTGCTCCCTCCGGAGCTCTGAGAGTGCCACCGGCGGAGACCAAAATAATATGTATATAATATAATAAAAAATAGAATAGTACCAGCAGTGCCCCCCAGGAATACTAAGCGTGCCCCTCCCCGGAACATTATTTCTAAAAGAAACACTGTACATGTATGTAATATATACGTATTTAAAAGAAAACTGTAAGGCGAGAATAGCAAGAAAATTAGAAAAAAATCACATAGTTGGATTAGAACCAATTTCAAAAGTATTGAATTCCAATAGAAAGAAACAAGTTAACACGCACGGCTATCAAAACAACCGTAGAGTTTTTCTTCAATTGTATTGGTGTTTAACGAATTTTGTAACGATCTTCCTTGTTTTCGTTCTTTTCTTCGGTTTCCGATGTTTGTAACAGCTTGAAAATGTCGAGTGTAATCAAAGCGCCTGCTAACTATGAACTATATGAAGTGATGAAATTCAAGTGCTCCAGGTGGAAGGGTATAATACAGTCACAATTAATCATGGAATGAGTAAGTATTACAGCGGAAACTTTAAAAGTGATGGCAGTGTGTACGATTGCTGCCGAGAGTTTAAATAAGGGAACTTTAAAGTGACGATTGTGTGCACGACTGCTGCAGAATGTTTAAAGAAGAACTTCAGCGACGGGTATGACGAGGGTGGGCATAAGTGGGAAACTAAGACCGCAGACGAACTCGCTGAATGAGTGAATGATGGAGTTTGTAGAAGATATAGATTACTTTTTCTTAACTGTCTTATATGTTCCTGGAAATGCATTAGATATGTTTTAAAGCTCGCTACGGTACTTTACAATGATTGAACGGCAGTGTCTGTCTATTGATGTGAGAGACGGACGACGCTCAATGAACGGTTTTGTTTTATGCTCATTTCATCATCTCAAGTAGTTCTCTTCTGGTGGCTTAGCGAAAGTTGAAAATAAAATAGCCCTTGTAGATCGTGGTCAGAACAAAAACAATAGCTACTCTTCATTCCTGATTAGTTTCTTCTGATGGTCAAGTGCTTCAATGTGCGAAGGTAAGCCAATAAGTAACTGCAACATTTTTCTATTTCTTTTCAGGTTGGCTCTACGGCATTTTGTGTTCACCAGACTCTTGGTGTCACCTTTGTCTTCGCCTATGGTAGGTTCTGGTATTACCGCATCAGCCCCCTTTGCGCTGTTGCGAAATAACGCCACTTTCTGTGTGCACCAAAGAAGAACACCTTTCTGCCATCCGTTATGTGTGTGTGTGTGTGTGTATGTGTGTACCCGGTGTACCCGGAGCGGACATAGAGGACTTTCAGCACAATACGGACAATGTGCTGCCACAGAGTGGATTGAACAATTCAAAAGTGGTCGAACGAACGTGAAGGATGAGAAAAGAGCAGGGCGTCCAGCTAGGGCAATAATTGATGACATTATTGAATGAGTCCGTGCCTTGATTCTGAATAACAGACGAGTGACTGTTGATGAAGTGGCAACCCATAAGCAGATTGGTCACGGTTCTGCATATGACATCGTGCATAACATGCTCAACTTTCACAAAGTCTGTGCGAGATGGGTTCCGAGAAAAACTCGATAAAAAGCACAAGCTAAACCATGTGAGAAACTGTCAACACCTACTGGACCATTATGGTAACGAAGATGAAACGTTCATCACTGGAGATGAAATGTGGATTCATCACTTTGAACCAGAGAGTAAAGCCCGTGCATGGAATGGAAGCAACCCGCCAAGAATAAATTCAAGAGTCAACCTTCTGCAACAAAAGTGATGCTCATAGTGGTTTGTGACTCACAAGGGCCAATCCTGGAATCTTATTTGGAAAAGAGGTGAACAATAAACAGTAAAATGTATCGTGATATTCTGGTAATGCCAGCAATCAGCATAAGATGAAGCCAGCAATGCGTAATAAACGCATAAGTCGATTGTTGCAAGGTGTTCTAATGTTGCATGACAATGCGCGTCCACAAACCGCCGCCCACACCGTTCTAACTCTTCAGATGCTGCGCTTCGAGATGTTGGATCATCCTGCATACAATCCTGATCTCGTCCTTTCGGATTACCATCTGTTTGGTCCATTTAAAGACACTCTCAGAGACCATCGATTCAGCTCCTATCAACAGTTGAAGCAAGCAGTGCACTCGTGGCAACCAAAAACCTTTGTTGCAGAGGGTATCAGAAAACTTGTGCAACGGTGGACAGGTACATTTAAAAGCAGGGTGACTATGTTGAAAATGATATGAATAGAAACATGTACTATTGTGGTAATAAATAATAAAAACTGATTGCAGATACATTGACTTACCATCGTAGGTAGCTTATAATAGCTGCCTAATAGCGGTGGGTGGCGAAATTACACACACCTACCTTATATATAAAATTTCTGTTACTTATTCAATTGCAACGCACTTCTGCCATAACTTTCCGAAAATGCACTTAAATTAGTGTTCTCCAAATCACGAATTCGCTTTCTTGCATTCCGAAAAAGTAGTGAATTCACTACAGTTCATGGAAATAGGATCGAAATCAATCGTCCATTGAATAAAAATGGATAGAACACATCGAAATCATTTTTTCTAAGATTGTGTAACAATAAAGTTACCAGAAAGTCGAGTCGCTTTATGGCATCCAGAAACGACAGATTCATCATGTTTCATGACACTGTTAGCTAATTCCAAACAGTTCTTTTATTGTTGCTCCTAAATTTAGTTGCTAATTCCAAAATTCAAAAAAATCTATTACCTTCTATTTGAAATATACTTTAATTTTGTTTTAATAATTCCATTACCTTCTTTTTGAAATATACTTTAATTTTGTCATTTATGTAGAGAAGGTCATTCGTTTAATCATGCTTTCATGAATTGGACGAATTAGTTTTTTTTTGTCTCCAACTTTGTTTTAAGTTAAAAAATATTTGAATTTCTTTTGCTTAAAAACAGGTGGTGCTATTCTAACTTTTTAACAACATGCTCTCTCTCTCTCTCTCTCTCTCTCATCTATCTATCTATCTATGCATATATCGGGTGTTGCAAAATAAGTGTTACAACTCTATGGAGGTGACTCCTGCCACTGAGACAAGAAAAAAAGTTCTCTTGAACTTTTGGCTTTTGGACATAGTTTCGGATCTACAACGTGCCGAAAGCGTGGGAAACTGACTTTCGGACGCCAATAGTTCGGAAACTATCCAATGTAAAGAGGGCAGGTAAAAAAATTCACTGAAGAAGTCATACCTGCTGTATTGAATTTTGCATGTTTCACAATCCTACCATGCACGCGCAAGGGATTCGCCAAAGGAACGTAGGGAGTCCCTCATAATCTGCCAAATGAAGATTGGTCTAAATGGATATGAATTGATAGGATTTCTACCAGGTAACAATAATTCGTTTGTATTAAGTCGATATCTAGAACAAATACAAAATGGCGGACACCTTCATGCCCGTTGTGTGTGGTTGCATAATCGGATGCTGGCTAACAGTGAAGTTCTGAGTATTAAGTGTAGCGAATTTGTACTCAAATGCTCTAGAAAGACATCTGGAGTGTCGGTAGAGCACAACACATGAAGCAGGGTGATAGGTAGATAGATATATTTCTTTTGTGACATGTAGCGACCTACACAGCATACAAATGATGTGACGAAATTATGTCGCACTTCGAATATCTTAGAAACGAATTATCCAAGATAGATGGTCGTCAAAAAGTATTTAAGAAAAAAAAACATTCGTCCACCAATGGATTGACAATTGTTAATAATGGTATGTATAAGTTTCAAATAAATAATCCTCACCAGCGGCGCAAATCTGTCTCCATCATTGGTGGGAGGGGGGTAAAACCGTTCCCATATATGTTTTTAAGCGATGTTCAAAATATTTATGAAATTGAAAAACAATGCTGTGGAGGATCAGGGGAGCAGAGTTGTCTTCAACATTGGCAGGCGGACATATTTGAGGTTTATTCTGGGGGACATTGATTTCGTCTCACTTTCCTTTTTGACAAACGGACACAAATCATCATATTGTTCCCCAAAGAACACATTTCAAATCGGATTATTGGGGCGACAGTGCCTCCCAGTTCCAAGATTGGAAGGGGCATGTTCCGCTCATCCCCCTGGGTTTTGCCGCCAGTGACCCTTACTACTCCACTCATATGATCCCAGTTCTCATTCTTCATATCTGAGCATTTGAGATTAACGAATAAACGTCTACACCTTCTTCTGGAGACCGTACGTTTAACCCTGTAACGGTAAGAATTTCTAAGAACAAAGACATTTAAAATAAAATTTACCGTTCCCACCGCTCTCCATTAATCATCTCGTATATACAGAGCAAAGTAATGTTCTTCAAATAGGTCAATTGTTTTTGACTGTGAAAAATTTGTATTCCACAAGCTGTCCCTTCCAGCTGAAATTTGTAATGCACACACTTACTATGCTAATAGAAATACAAAAGATATACAAATCTTATTAGCATGGTTTACTTTCGATTCTGCTACGTGAAGTTGCCATCGCCCATTTTGTTTTAGGTATAACTTGTTTATAAATCCTGAACAAACGAAAATTTTATGAGATCAATCGTGAACAAACAATCTTCATGGTTTAATTTTCAAATTCTGAAAATAGGTTCTGCCAGGTTTAAACACATACTTTGTTTGGCTACTTCCTTTTACGCTTGGCTTGGTTGTATATAGGTGTGTATGTAGGTTTATTCCGATATAACAAATGATTCTGCAAATTCGAAATATGTTAGCAACCGGTTCGCCCAAACCGGTACGAACAAGCTGAATAGCACCACTGCTTAAAAATAACAAATCAGTGTTAATTATTTGAAAATAACTTATAATAATTTAATTTTAATTTTTAGTTTTTTTGCTTTTTGTATTTCCCAAATTTAAAATTGTGTTCCCAGTGTAGGAAGGAAATTTGTTTTCTCTTGAAATTGCTTGATTACTAAAATTAAACCAACTCAAGGGATTTCCATATTCTAGGTAATTCTATTGGTCAATATTTAAACCAATAAGTAGGTTGATTCGTAGGTGAACGAGTTTCTGCGAATGTTTCTTCGCGGAAAATCTATTTTCAAGAACGAAGTTACCTACCTACGTTTTCCTTCCAGTATAATATTGAATGGCAGAAAGTTTCTGAAACTATACTAGCGTTAGAAGAAGGAACAGAACTAACTTAGTGTAAAACAATTGAAGTCTGTAATCGCATTTGAAGTCTGGATGAACTATGGAAGTTGCGTAGTATTATTATTAGAAGTCAAATTGCTTCGCTCTCGCAACAGTTTGCAACTTAACTTAACTTCAGTTATCCTTTGCCTTGATCACACTTACAGCAAATAACACAAAGGATTTTCACGAGGGGAAAAAGGTGATTAGTTAAAGTTCTTGTATAGGCTAAAACGTAGATTACTAACAAGGCAGAGTACCTCGGTGTAACACGCCGATTTTGATAAGATTGCACAGACATACAGATCATCAAAAAAGAAGCGACACGTATTTTTTTATATCGGCCAACAAGCGTATTGAAAGGGTCAAATAATGACATAAAAATGGGGTCAAAATGAGATTTTATGCAATATAGCGAGAACGAGAAGAGATATCGGAAAAGGTTAAATGTACGAAATACTACCCATAGTTGACGCAAGCCATTGAGGTAGAACTTACCCATGTGAAGAAAGCAGAACATCCGGAAATGGACCAATAACATGTACAACATATTCATAATGTGCTACAGAAATGAGTGAAGATGGTGGCAAGGAGCAGGAAGAAAGAAAACACGAAAATGTAAAATACGTGTTTTTGCTTTGGGTGCATACGTTATCCATATGCGAAAGAGACGCAAATTTATCTCACTGCACGAAGATTCATCTCTACAAGCATGAAGGATGCAAACGCCGTTCGTATAGGCAGCCAGTGAGACAATACTGCACAGTGGGTTGCATATATTGTGCAATGGGAGCAACGGTGAGATACATATTGGAAACGGGAATGTTTGTAGCTAGTAACACACACACACACACAAAATGCATTGCACAGTAGAATGTAATAGCAGGTGGTCCACATGTAAGATAAAGAGCAACAGCAATATCAGTTCTACGCATGAGTATCTACATTATATCATGAAAATACGCGTACATATGTACGTACAACATAAAAGTCAGCAGAGGTGTATGCTGAAAACAAGACGCTCACTCCTGATAAGTAGCACAAAAATGATATTTCAGGAAGAAATCGTCCAAACAAAAACAGTATTTGCACCACGAACACTTGATGATGGATGGGTTCTGGCACTCTGCTTCTTCGTAAACCAATGACGTCAACTGATGAAAACAAAACTCCACTGGATTTGGAAAATAATCTGGTCGTGATGAAAGATATCCAGAACAAAACCATGCGTATTGGAATAGATGTATGTACCGTGGAGATGAAAGTTGATTATGCACAAGGGATTGAAGTTTCAGTATATTGTCTCTGCTGTATAGATTGATGTTGAGTTGCTGAAGGCGTACCGCATCAGATACTTTGCGTACGAAGTTCTTCCAAATTCTGAAACCATACACATCCAGAGGTTGTATTAACCCAGTTGTGTGTGTAGGTATCGTCATAATGTTGCACTGCTTGTCCTGTGGCATTATTGTTGCCAAGTCGGATCGATCATAACCCGTCCACGAGTCGACTAACAGTACCGTTTGCTCATTGACTTGTGGAAGGAACACTGATTGGAACCACGTCTTAACGATCTGTTTTGTCACTTTCCCAGATGATGATGCACAAATAAGTTTTGTGGGCGGAACATTGTTTGCTGAATCCGTGGCCCAAACGTACCATGAAGTTCTTTCAAGACTATGAGCATGGGCGACAGCAATCTTCCACTGGCAGATATAACAGGCTGTATTGTGTAGCTATGTGTGATGGCAGGTAGAGATTGCATTGTTGCTGTAATATGCTTCTCGCCTCGCAAAGCCAGAGAGCGTCCAGAGTGAAATTCTAAAGCAAAGCCACTCTGATCTGTGTTATATACGTTATCCTCGCCATGAGCAGTAATGAGTGATTGTACATTTTGGATGAAGGTTTTAGCGCTTTCGTGCACTTGTGTGGTCTTCGCTGTAATGCTATGTGTTACAAATTTTGTAACTTTGCGTGAGACGATACCTTGACGTGTTTTAAAGCGCCATAACCATTTCTTCGAAGCTTTGAAATTAGCAACGGCTGTTGTTTGGTTTGCTTCTAACGCCCAACGTTGCAAGTCTGTGTCATGGACAATTAAATGCCGCTGTTTTGCTGTCGCAAATTTTTCATACACAGTTCGGTCTATCACGTTTAGCTTTTCACGTTTGGTTCCACCTTCTGTGATCTGTTTCTCCCATCTATATAGATCTGTTCTGCATTTGACACGCTTGAAGTGTTTCTGTACAGATTTCCAGGACATCTTTCTCTTCTTCCCTCGTTTCCAAAACGATACTGCCTTCCGCTTGTATCCCATGTCCACAATATCTCTGCTCTTGACTCCAGTTGTATGTACGTTGGAGGTCGTTGGGCCATCCCACTCATCCATCTCATCTTCACTTGCCATACTTGGGATGTCTGATCTATTGCTGCATAATAGATTTTCTTCAATCTCAACATACATGTGCCCATTCGTCTTGAAACTTTCTAGGATGTTAAAAATATAGTCCTTGAGCTCCATTTCCGTTACCGTTCGTGGTGTCCGGACATATTGTGTTGCCTGATATGCCTCCACTAGCATATCCACCACATTCAGGGGATTCACATAGACCATCTTGCGACCACAAACGTCACAAGCCCACTTACACCTCACCTGAATTTTGTTACACACGCACAAATACGCACAAGCACACACCACCAGTTACACAACAATCAAATACCACTCCAGCTACCACACTGTCCAATGTTCACCACTAGGTCTCACAAGCAGTTAAACGTCGCCTTGCTTGTCTTGTTGAGAATAGTACCTGTGAAAGACACAAATGCACATACACTTTGCTGGCTCTACACCTCGCGTTTAGCAACTTTGTATACTCAAACCAGCTCGTATTGCATACGCCGCGTCCAATACTCTCACTGTTAAAACTGATTTTGTGTACAACGTCAACTTGCTCTTTCTTTCCTTACAGTACCTGCACCTGTCATAATGTGCTACGTCATCTGACCTCGTATTTCTTCATCTATTAGTCGTTTCTACCACTCAACTTGAGGTTTTGATCTTATATGCAACCCGCTGTGCAGTACTGTCTTGCTGGCTGCCTATACGAACGGCGTTTGCATCCTTCTTGCGTGTAGAGATGAATCTTCGTGCACTGAGATGAATCTGCGTCCCTTTCGCAAACGGGTGACGTATGAACTCAAAGCAAAAACACGTATTTTACATTTTCGTGTTTTCTTTCTTTTTGCTCCTTGCCACCCTCTTCACTCATTTCTGTAGCACATTATGACAATGTTGTAAACGTGATTGATCCATTTCCGGATGTTCTGCTTTCTTCACATGGGTAAGTTCTACCTCAATGGCTTGCGTCAACTATGGGTAGTATTTCGTACATTTAACCTTTTCCGATATCTCTTCTCGTTCTCGCTATATTGCATAAAATCTCATTTTGACCCCATTTTTATGTCATTATTTGACCCTTTCAATACGCTTGTTGGCCGATATAAAAAAATACGTGTCGCTTCTTTTTTGATGATCTGTATGTCTGTGCAATCTTATCAAAATCGGCGTGTTACACCGAGGTACCCTGCCTTGTAAGTAGGCAATTTGGTTTTGTATATTTATTGAAGCTAGCTTCTACCACTAGATTCAATCGATATTTATGTTTGTCCGACAACTACTTTTTCCACAATTTAACCACACTTAATCAAACTTGGCGTGCCTTTCTTCAACCTTAAAAAATAAGCCTATTTTTTGAAGTTGGAATCCAGTGAGAGACAGGGGTAAATCCCTCATGTTACATTTATTTATTCATTTAATCTTATTTTACATGGGGAAGTTAAGGCTAATCATGCATTGTTTCCCACTTGGTCATGCAAACATTAGGATTAATATGAGGGTCCATTTAGTTGTAGTGCGACATCTTCAAATTTGAATTTTAAGTAGCTCAGAATTTTGTTCAATTTTTATCCATTTTAGTCCACCCAAGAAAAAATTTTGTGCCATTCAAATAAATGAGGGAGGGCCTTTTCAAAATTTTGCCAAACCATTTAGTTGTAAGGAGAAATCTTCAAATTTGAATTTTAAGTAGCTCAGAATTTTGTCCAATTTTAATCAATTTTTGTCCACCCAAGAAAATGTTGCACCTTTCAAATAAACGAGGAAAGTCCATTAAAAAATTTGGCCAAACCATTTAGTTGTAGTGCCACATCTTCAAATTCGAATTTTAATTAGCTCAAAATTTTGTCCAACTTTGTCCATTTTTGTCCACCCAAGAAAAAATTTTGTACCGTTCAAATAAACGAAGGAGGGCCATTTCAAAATTTGGGACACTTCGATCAAATGTAGTGCGACATCTTCAAATTCGAATTTTAATTAGCTCAGAATTTTGTCCAATTTATATCCATTATTGTCCATCCGCGAAAAAAAAATTTGTACAATTCAAATAAACGGAGGAGGACCATTTCAAAATTTGGCCAAACCATTTAGTTGTAGTGCGACATCTTCAAATTCGAATTTGAACTAGCTCAGAATTTTGTCAAATTCTTGACCATTTTTGTCCACCCAAGAAAAAAATTTGTACCTTTCAAATAAACGAGGGAGGGCCATTTCAAAATTTGGCCAAACCATTTAGTTGTAGTGCGACATCTTCAAATTCGAATTTGAACCAGCTCAGAATTTTGTCCAATTTTTGTCCATTTTTGTCCACCCAAGAAAAAATTTTGTACCGTTCAAATAAATGGAGGGCCATTTCAAAATTTGGGACACTTCGCTCAAATGTAGTGCGACATCTTCAAATTCGAATTTTAACTAGCTCAGAATTTTGTCCAATTTTTGTCCACCCAAGAAAAAAAATTTGTACCAATATACTACAGTGTATTATGTAGAGAAAACTGCTTCTTTGTAGCATATTATTAGTACTTGTACAGAACTTTTTGTAAGAAAAAGTTGAGGAAAAGAAACAAACCAGTGTACTGCCTTTGTTAACTAGCTAAAATGAAGAGAAGCAGATTTATATGTTCTACATAATGAAAAACCAAAAAGCATTTTATGTAAGCTACTGCAGCTAAAAAAATATCGATTTGAATAGATGTCATGGAATCTCGCGGGATATAAAAGTAATGCAATAACAAAGATCAAGCTGTATGCCAAATCAGTGCTTACCTATCTATACTATAAATGCTACAAATTAAATTCCAATAAACAATAAACAAGTCAAAAGCAAACACAAAAGTTCTAGTTCAGTGAAAATAGCAGGAAAACATGAAAACTTGATGTTAGCCAGAAATTATTATAATATCGCATTGTGTTGCATATGAGATAATTGAATAATGGAAAATGAATTACGTTTCGATATATAGACTATAATACATTCCATTATAGGTTTGATACTGTTCTTTATCATGACAATAAAACAATATTCAATACTACATGAAATATCTGTTCTTTGCACGAGAAAAAAGGTTTTGAATATTATTTGAATCCTTTTTCCCCTTAAGATGCACATTTCAATTACAGTGTTAGAGGCACGTAGCCAGGATTTCGTGAAGGGGGGAAGTCCGGGACATGAAATACTGTGGTCATCACACCAGAGGCTCGATCATTCTAAACTTTTTTACTGGAACATATATTGGTTCGTTTAGCAAGAATTTCATAACGGGGGGGGGGGGGTGCATGAAATTCTGAAGACCCAGGAGCTCGATCAATCTAAACTACTTTACTATCAACATAGTTTGTTAGGACAATAAAATGAGGATATGTTGCTAAGTATTTTAATAAACTATGAAGAAATCTCGAGTAAAATAATAAAAAAAAAGTATTGAAAAATTTATAAACTATTTACGTCCTTCCTCTGTTTATTCAAATATAACAATTTTCCTTTCATTATGACCTCAACTATTATAAAAAGTAGATATTCACTATTATAAACAGTACAAACTCAATAATGTCTTGTAAAGTATTTTACAATATCTGCGTTCCTTTCTTTGTTGGATCAAATGTTAACAGAACTTTCTTTCCACATAATTTTTTGTTTTTATTTTTCCGTCAACTACTGTCTGTTCCAAATGACAGGTCAAAAGAACAGTAGAATTTTTTTTTTTTTTGAAATAACATGTTTGATAATGCAAGGATGCGATGAAAAATTATGATAAAAAAATGTCCACGCTGTTACACAACGGCACTATGCTTTCGGAAGCTTGAAATCTCCCTGACTAGTAGCAGAAATTCTGACAATTCCGTAACTTTTCTAGAAATTTCAAATTCTCTGACTCTTCCAGGATATCTCGCTCACCTCGCCACCATGTATTGCAAGTAATACAAATCTCCTCATAAGAAAGAGTAACCGAAAGCTTCATGTAGTTTATTTTTAACGTTGATCCTTCTTTTTCTGATTTCATTTTGTTTCATTCTTCTTTAATTTTTTTCATTTCTGGTCTAGAGGGGGGGTCCGGACTCCCCCTTGGCTACGTGCCTGAGTGTTATAATAATAATTAAAAAAGATATATTTTAGTATACATTATGAACCCCTACATCTATTAGGATATGCCCTGTAACATAAGTATCAAAGTAACATGATACAATTTCAGCTTGAAGTAGGTACTATTTGTATATTCCAAAATTTTTATCAAATTGTACAACTGTTTCCCCGGGATGTGACCACAAACAACAGGCAAAGTAGCTTTCAGCATGAAGAAAGAAAGTATATATTCCCCTTTACCCTCCATAAAACGGGAATTTTAAAAAACGCTGGTACGATGTAAACGCTGGTTATTTTTAATGAAGATTTTATATACCGATCTTAATCTTTGTAACTTGACGGGCTCATCAAATGCTCGATTTTTTTTTTTTTTTACATAAATTCCGACCTCGCTTCTTCCCTGAGGATACGCATTTTAATCAAAGTAACGTGATAAAATCCTAGTTCTAGGTAGATGATAACTATATCCAAACACCCATTTCAAACGGTTCAACCGTTTTCCTGTGGTTAGTTCACAAACAAGATCACTTTCTCTTTCAATAAATTACACTAGTCTTTGACCAGTGAAGGGCTTTGTCCCTAGTCCCCGCGTTTGCTCGGCCTAAGACAACGAGCTTCATATTTCAGCTTTTGCTTTTTGTTTGCATTTTACATTTACAGTAGTCTTTGTTCTGAAATAATAGCAGGATAAGAATGGCGAAAGAAGTCTTTAGAAGGAAGAGAAGTCTATTTTATATTAACCTTGAAAAAAAGAGTGGAGAAAAAGAAACAAAAAATGCTTCGTATAGAGTATTGTACTGTATGAGGCAGAAACATGACATTACACAAAAATTATGAGAAACAACTGGAAGCATTTGAAATGTGGGTATGAAGAAGAATGGAGAGAATTAAGTGGAAAACGAATAAGGAAGTATTAGAAATGGAAGAGAAAAGAACAATTTTAGGTATTATCGATAAGAGAAAGGGAAACTAGTTGCGACATTGGCTAAGAAGGAAAGAGAGAAAAAGAGGGGGCGAAGGAGACTACAGTTGACGGATTTTTTTTAACGGAAAAAAATCATACGTGCAGAAGAGGTTAACAAAAGATCGTGGGATACGGAAGCTTCTCAGTTGCAACAAGAGAGCTACCAATAATGACTATGATAATGAGTCTTTGTGATGATGCACAAACTATCAACTTCTTGTTATAAATCATTATTGTTTATTAATTATGTCAGAACTTTAACTAACACCATTTCTACTCTTTAGTTAACCACTTTTTCATTGTTCTCCTATAATCAGTTATAGAGAAGTTAGGGATGTGTTAAATTTTCAAATGGCCGCCATTTTGAAACAAGATGCTGTATCGAAAAAGAGCTCGAAACAAAAGTTGTCGAGATCCTTATGAGGATTAAGAAATACGTTTCATTTTCCCTCTAGCATTAATATTAAGAAAGTTACGGATATTTTAAAAATACATGGGGCCAGTCCAATTATAAAGCCACCGTAAAACATTATATATATTACAAAAAAAATATCTTCCAGTGTAATTTGAACCAAACGGTACTTACCAATTTAGCACGACCATACTCCATTTAGTACATCAATTTAACGCCCGATGAATTATTTCCTTGTTTCTTTCAAAGCCATAGTATATGTTTGCCTGTCAGGAAACTTGTACTTACCTATAAAAGAAGGAAAACAATAGTAGTGAATATTCGTATTTTATATAGATCACTAAAATTATGTTTTTAAGACATAGATTATTACAGTATCTGTAAATATAATGTTTTATTTTATAACATTCAAGCAATATATAGGCCTATAGTGTGTTTCAAAACAATACCGACAACGTTTAGGAGGTGATTCCTGACACCAAGATAAGACAAAAATTATAGACCAACCTGGGTCCACAAATGCTTCCTTTCAGAGTTATAGGCTGCCAAAAAGATGAAAAAATAAACTTTAAAGGTCAATAGCTCCAAAACTATGGGATGTACCGTAGTAGGGTCAAGACTTCACTTAGGAACTAATATATGCGCTATCCAAAAATACATGTTTCAGAATCTTATAGCACTCATGCAACAATTTTTATAGAGCGAGTTTGGCTACGGATATAATTGGAAGTACTCACCAACTACCTCTATAAAAAATGTTGCGGCAGTACCACAGGATTTTGAAACTTGGATATTTGGATAAGACACTATTAGTTCTTAAGTGAAGTCTTGACCCGACTACGGCAAGTCCCCTAGTTTTGGAGCTATGGACCTTTAAAGTTTATTTTTTCATGTTTTTGGCAGCCTATAACTTCGAAAGGAAGCATTTGTGGACCCAGGTTGGTCTATAATTTTTGTCTTACCATGGTGTCAGGAATCACCTCCTAAACGTTGTCGGTATTGTTTTGAAACACACTATACTTACAGATATTGTAACACTGGTTTTTGGGTTCAGTGGCGTTTCTACCTCTCGGCAAACGAATGCACAGCTAGATTCGTAACTCAGATTGAATCTGCTTTCACTGAAGAAGAGAACCAATCTCACTTCTCCACGGTCCAGTCCTGATGTTTTTTTACACCATCGGAAACGATACCGCCGATGTATGTGTGTGTTGCATTAATACAACGTAATTAATGGCTGTCGGGCAAAGATACCACACCAGGCACTCGACGTACCAAAGTGTGAAATCGGGGGACTTGTAGCGATCTTAGATGTGTTGGCAATGCACCCCTATTTACATCGATCCCTTCTCACCTGTTTCACAATGCAGCTGTCGTTCTCTGCTGTAGTTGAACGAAGTCGACCACCATCTATCCTTCGCACAGCACTGCTTGTGGTTCAGAATAGTCCTCGAACACGTGAAACTATGCTCTGGGAAATACCAAACACCTAGGCAATATTCGTCTATCTTCGTCCTTGTTCCAGTTCTCGACAATTCTTCCTCGTATAAATTCATCCAAACGTAGTCTTCAGGCCGTGTTGTTGTAACATCACAATGCACCTTATCAGTTCTCTGACTGACCACACTGTCTCACCCCTTTCACCCAACTACTTCCTGTTGGGAAAGTATGCCCTTTCGGCGCTATGGTCACGTTGACGTCAAGCTATGAACGTTTCGTTATACGTGTGGAAGGCTTTCAGCAGCATGCTGCCAGACTTCCATTCATTTCCATCGACTACGCAATACTTCATGTTACTTTGTTTATATCGTCCTTAAGTTTTGCACACTATTGTATCTATTTGAAATTTTGTATTACGTAAAATAGAAATTTGTTTAAAAACAATTTCTGACTTCTTTTAATTAATGCTATGGTAATGGTGTTTATTGTGACGAAAATACATTATTGTATATTCTTTAAAAAATAAAAAATAACCTTGCACTACCAAGGCTATTGTTTGAACATTTCAGCAATTTTTTTTTCATTTTTTTTTTCAGAATACTGCAAAATAAGTGAAAATGAAATATTTCAGTTTAACGTCACATGGTTATGCCTTTTAGGGTAAGAGAGACTATGATTAAGAGAAGTGAATGATGATGGAAGAATTGGTGTAATATTTTCCATAAGTAGAAGCTTTGCTTTGTATATAATTAAACACAAACAAACTATTTGCTGAGCACAACAATATGTTCACATTAAAAAACTACTTGACAGTTTCTCCAACTAACACTTTGGCTTCATCAGAAATTAAGTGTTAGTTGGCGAAACTGTCACACATATGTAGTTTTTTAATGTGAATATTTGTTTTGCTCAGCAAATAATTTGTTTAAGAATTGGTGGAACGAGAAGGTGGAAGGAAACGGTAGTACCCTGAGAAAGCCCACGGACATGATGTTGTCCATCACAAACTTACTTGGATCGAACCAGGGATCCACGCACCAGAGGTTAGCGCTCTAGAACTGAGCTAGCGTGCCTTCATACAAAATAAGTTAAACATGATATGTATATGATGACTTACCAGTACTTGGAATATGGTATGATGTGTTACGCATCTAAAATATCTGTGCAGACAGTAAGTTTGCGAACTAACTTCCTTGGAACCCAGGGGCCGCGGTGCCTCAGTGGCAGAGCGTTCACCTCTGGTGCTTGGGGTTTCGGGTTCGATCCCAGCCCCCGCCAAGTGAACTTTGTGGTGGACAAACACCGTGTGCGTGGGTTTCCTCGGGGTTCTCCCGTTTCCTCCCACTTTCTTCATTGCACCATTTCATTCATTACTCATCATCACCGTCTCCTTTAGACTAACCGGCATAACCGTGGGACGTAAAACTCAAAGATTTCATTTCATTTCATTTCCTTGGAACCCAATGACGTCAGACACATGATTCAAGCAGGCAGAGTTGCTGCAACCAGTTGTAAACGCCCTATAAATAACTCATGTGACAAAAGTTAATGTTCTTTTTGTTTTATAAAATTTTCTTTTCTACAAGTCTTTTACATTAGTCTGAGAAGTGAATAGTTAGTTTCTCATAGCCTGGCTAACAATAACCCTTTCTTTTATTCAATCATCCAGGTATGCAGAAGATGAAGTGGCACCAATCCAAGATACAGAAACTCTCACTGATTCCTATTAGCTTGACGTAAAATTTGAATATTTCTTAAATTAGACATATCATTGTGTTTTTACATCAGTATGGATATAGGGAGTTGACAATGAAACCATTCTCATGAGAAAGGAATTCCGATTTAATTCTTAAACTCTGAACCAGCCACATTCAAGAACAAGGAAGTAGTCTGCACTTGAAATAGAAGAAGCTAACCACGTACGGTTAGTCTCCATCCAATATAAACGATGTGATAATACAGGGTGTTTGAAAAAGAATAATCTGATTTACAATGTAAATAGTATTCAAACTATTTAACATAGATACTTCAGATTAATTTTATATTACAAAGCTAATTACGAAGTTTATTTACATACCAAACCATAATAAAGATCAAAGATAGCAACCAGGGTCTAGAGCTGAATAACACTCACCAGGTTGCAGCTTACGCTGATTATGTCAATCTGATAAGGGATAATATGAGGACAATAGGAGGAAATATAGATGTTTTATTAAAGGCTTGCAGGGCCATGGCTTTAGTAGTAAATGCAGAAAAAACTAAGTAGTGGAAATTTGCCGTGAGCGTAATGCTACAAATCATGCTTATGTTGAAATATCAAGTAATACTTTCGACAAAATTGATACTTTCAAATACCTAGGATCCACGTTAACAGACCGAAACGAACGTTATAAAGAAATTAAATGTCAGCTGATTTTCTTTTTTTTGCGTTGCTGGCGAAAGGCTAGCTACCTCTGAGAGGGTTACGCCCTCTTTTTAGGGAAGTTTTGTTAAGAGACAGAGGAGTATGAGGTTAGTAGTTGGTATAAGTGATTTAGGATATTTTACTCATAGTAGTAAGAGACCTAAGGAACTTTTCGCTCCTTAACATTAGGTTCAAAGGTATACATAAATATGTAGATACAATATAATAACATATATAGCTATTATGAATATCAAGTAGAAAATATGAAGAAAAAAGTAATAATAAATGAGAAACACTATAAAACAAATAAGATAAATGTAAATATCAGGAAAGCATAAAGCTAAGTGATTGTTCGTGGTGTTATAGCATTATAATGATTAATGGAGGTGAGTCATGAGATGAGGTGTGAAGCACAGGACAACACATAGGGAAATGTTATCAGACGGATGCAGTTATCTTCTTATCTACGGGTACTCTAGGTTATCATGAGAGAGGTAATGGACCCAAGTTATGAGAAATTTAGTGTGCGCGAAATGATGGGAAAATGAGTGGCAAATGAACAATCGTTAAGCAATAAGAGGGAGGGATCATCGAGAGGAAACGTGTAATAAAATAATGTAAACAGAAGAGATAATGGAGTGTGAAATGGGTCTGAAAATGGCGACGTATGTATAAAGTCGAAGAGTTTCAACATGGTACTGCGAGAAAGGAAAACTAATGCGCTGATAGTGTTCCTGTGTTGGGCTAGGTAATTTGATGCGGTATGCTATGCGGAAGGCGTGGCGTTTAAGGATGAGAAGTTTGTTATAGATTTTTTTCTGATGCGGCAATCCAAGCTGTGAAACCATATGTTAGAGTAGAATGGAGAAAGATTTTATAAGTGTTTAAGACTGTAAGTGATTGTAGACCCCATGTTGTTCCTGTGAGACATTTAGGCAAATTCAGGCGATTATAAGCTTTAGTTAGGATTGTTTGAAGATGGCGCGACGAGGCAAGATGTTTGTCGTATGTGATGCCTAAGTATATGACTGTTTAAGTAGCCCACAAGGGAACGTCGTCCACATGGAAAGATATACAACGAGGATTTCGGTGGATTTTGGTAGTTTTTTTGTGCTATAAAGAGGATGGTCTGTGTTTTTGTAGCATTGACCATAAGTTTCCAAAGTCGACACCAACGGTAGAAGTTAGTGATGGTTGTTTGTAAGACGCTGTTGATGTGCTGGAGAGATGTTCCTAAAGCGAAGAAAGCCGTGTCATCTGCATACTGGAAAGAATAGGCTTTATCTGGGAGGCGTGGCATGTCAGCAACAAACAGAATGTATAACAGCGGTGAAAGTGCAGAACCTTGTGGAACTTCTGACAGTAAGAAGATGGGTTGAGAGAGATGTTCGTTGATGGCGACATATGTGAGACGATCTGAGAGAAAGTTAAAGATAAGCCGTATGTATGCTATATCAAGCTGGAGTCTGATCAGTTTATAGATAAGCTTGAGGTACCACACTTTATCGAAAGCT
This sequence comes from Thermobia domestica, assembly GCF_964235325.1. Lineage (NCBI taxonomy): Eukaryota > Metazoa > Arthropoda > Insecta > Zygentoma > Lepismatidae > Thermobia > Thermobia domestica. The sequence continues at coordinate 81,450,211 of NC_137466.1, forward strand.
TTTTTCGAGATGGAATAAAACCAGACACGATGTTTCACTTTAATATAGTGCGGATTGATAAGGCTTGTGAGTCGTAAGAGTTGATCATTTATCGAGAATGAAGGGCGGAAGCCTGCTTGAGTAAGAGGAATGATGTTTCTGCTATTTAGGTAACTATGAAGACGTTTAATGAGAATGCGTTCGAGAATTTTGCTAAATGTGCTTGTGAGCTGGATAGGTCTGTAAGAAGAGATCTCATGAGGAGGCTTGTGTGTTTTAGGGAACATGAGAGTCTTAGATGCTTCCAGGACAGAGGGAAACAACATGTACGTAATATGAGAGTGAAGAGATTGGCGATGACGATGAGTAGTGTATCGGGTCACTCCCTAATCTGTTGATAGATGACGTTGTCAAGGCCAGGTATTGTGTTTCTTTTATACTAAATAGTATCTGTAATCTATTGTGATCTCTTGAACAGTGACTAGTGCAGTGCATTGATCGATAGTGAGTTCATGTAGGTGATTAGGTTGCAAAAATGGAGAAGTGCTGCCTCTATCAACAATATAAGGTGTGGTTCCAGGTGGTAGCGGCGTAAAGGTATTTTGCAGATGATCTACGAAAGCATTGGCTTTTGCCGTATCAGTGTGAGCAGCGGAGTTGCCGATCAGAATGGGGTATCGAATTTTTGTAAACTTTCCGCATAAAGCGTTAAACTTTTTCTAGTATTTGGTAGGATGGTTGGTGGTAGATAGATTATTACAGGTTTTAACCCAACATCGAAGCTTATAGGCCTGGATGTAGTTGTACAAAGTTCTTTGTAGTTGTTGATGATGGTGTAAAGCTTCAGGATTTTTGGTACGAATGTAATCTCGATAAAGTTGGCGAGAACGTGAAATCATGGTCAGATAATGTGGGGGCAAACGAGGTTGTTACCGAATATTTTTGCTGATAGATATTGTAAAATTTCTTGGGTAGAGCAATAAAATGTACTCGGGATTTGGACTTTTCCCTTCACCCTTTTATTATAAAAGTTTACGTACACACATTATAATAAGAAATTCCACTAATATTTAGGTAAGATTAGATAGGAGCCCGGTGACCAAGCGTCGTGGGCTTTGAGGTGAGGTAATCTCGGTGACCGTGCGTCGTGAGAGGGGTGTAGATTAGGTATCTCTCTCTCGGTGACCGTGCGTCGTGAGAGGGGTGTAGATTAGGTGTCTCTCTCTCGGTGACCGTGCGTCGTGAGAAAGAGGAAAGGAACCCGTTGACCGAGCGTCGTGGGTATAAGGATGGGTACCTCTCGGTGACCGAGCGTCGTCAGAGGGTTTTTAGGTGTTTCGATCAATCCGGGAAGATTGATTTTGGTCGAGGTGTGCAGGTCCTTTTTATCCTGTCTTGTCGGCTTCCTTCGTTGATTCTCATCCTTCCCACTGTTGGCGATGGTGATCGACTCCTCTTTGGGACCGTCGTCTGTTTGTTTTTATTTATTACTAACACATGTAGTTCACACGTGGTTATTGCATGACGTGTAAACATGCGGAACCTTGCAATATGTAAAGAATGCTAGCTTCCTCTATAATATGAGGGAGTGTATCGACAGTGGTATAGAAATTGTCTTCCGTAGTGGGGGAGATAATAGGTGCTTGGTGTACTGAGTCAGATAAGAGCGATAGCAGATCTAGTTAGCTTTATGTAATCAATAACATGCATGGAAAGGCATTTGCGGGCGAGGAGATGGAGAAGAATGGAGGTTTATGGTGAGTTTAACGGGAGCGTAATCACTACCTAAGATATCGAGTACTGTAATGGTGCTATGAGTTAGGAGATTCCTAGATGTGATAACGATATCAGGTGCTGTGTTAGACCCACGACTACTAGGTTTAAGCAGCTGATAGATAGTGCCAGTGGTGTTTGTGGTGATAAATGCTTCAAAATTAGTACGATCGTGTTGGGAGTGAATGTGCATATTGAAATCAGCCATGATAATATAGTGGCGATAGATGTTGGAAAGGTGCTGTACAAATTGTAATGGGATGGGATGACCGGGCCGGATGTAGATTGTAGCTATGGTGATGATAAGAGATTTGAAACACACAGTTGTAACGATGTGTTCCGGTAAAGAAGTAATCGCACAATTGTGGCGGCGATAAGGCAAATGGAGGGAGAAACCAACCGCTACGCCTCCAATACCTTGCTGTGCTGACAGGGGATTGTCAGCGCGTAAAATGATATATCCTGGAATTGACTTTATTAAGAATATTTCATTGAGGAGAAAAAACTGTGATATGTTCCTTGAGTAACATGGCTTCAAACAAGAGTTTGTATTTCGAAAAGGATCGGATGTTTAAAAAGACACAATTAAGAGCCTCAATAAAGTAGAAATTGTCAGCTGAAAGCAGGAAACTGTGTTATTATTCAATCGTAACTCTTTCATCTTTGCGATTTCTCTAGAAGAATTTAATTCTCCTTACGTCACATATAAATACTTATTTTATACCTCTATGCTGCTCAGAAAATATTATTCTTATTTCTTTGGTTAAATTAACTGGATCAATTTCTGGACAGAAGCGAAACATAAAGTTATACGAAGAATGACTAAAATATTTTTGCCTGACAACTATAAACAAACCCTAAACCACGTCGACTAAGTAATTTAAAAAATGAATCACTGTGCAAGAACCAACAGAACGTCTACCAGAGTGATCTAAAATTTGCACCATCATGTAGAATCATTCTATAAAATTGTGATGCCAAAACAATCCATCATTACGCTGCAAACAAAAACGATAATTATCTCTCTCTCGTGCTATATGGTTGCCAAATATGGTCACTTACTTTGAGAGAAGAATCCAGAATGGAAGTATCTGAAAATAAAACCATGAGGCGAATATTCGAATCTAAGAGAGACGTGAATGGGAAATGGGGAACTTCATAACGAGAAACTTCATAGTTTATATCCTCACCTAACACCGTTAGAGCCATTAAGTCTATGAGGCTCACATTAACAGTTCATGCAGCCAGAATGGAAGAAAGTAGGAACGTTGTCAAAGTCCTAACTGGAAAATCTATCGGTAAAAGACCATTAGGAGATGGGATGGGTAGACAATAAGGTCTTGGATGGATCTGGGAGAAATTGTAGTACAAATTAGAAACTGGATAAAGTTGGCTACGACCAGAAGTCAATGGAGAACGTTTGTGAATACAGAGTTGAACCTTTGGCTTCCATTGGGTATAGGGCGTAGTAGTTACTTAGTACTTTTGAAGTGTATTTATTTTATTCTTTAACGATACGCAAAAAGCAGGTGTTCACATTTCAAATCCAGTAGCCCTCTTAACAAGGTTCAATTTTGTTTCATAAAATATGTGTAATTGTGCGCGCTTAATGCAAAGATAACATAGACTTTACAAGCAGTCTATATTTCCTTAAGCTTTACGTTATCTCTATATACATGTTCAAATTTTCCAGTGTATATATATTTTTGACACCAATGTTATTCGAACACAAGCTGTCATGGTTTGAAAAAAATTGCTTGTCTTGTGAATATATAAAGCGCCTTGCTGGCAGCGTGAAGAAAACGCAATTGTCACTTTTTTTTTACATCCTCGTCTCCTTGCCTCTTAAGCATCCTTGCGTGTATTTTTCCGAGTGCTTGTGTCCACACTAGATGTCTCACCACACGCTCTCCGGATGAAGAACACGAAGACTCGCTTTCCATCTTACCGTATACACCATAGCCGATGGATGTATCGCTTTCAGAAAAAAAAGATGAAGTATAAAGTAAAGAAAAACGACGCACAAAATGGAATCTCGAAAGAAGCGGGAAATTGCGTCATAGATCGTCCTTTCTTAAGACCTCAAGGCCTGGCTCTTTTGAGACCCTGTCTGGCGAGCACAGGTGGTTCACTCTGTAGAGAGAAGGGGGGAGGGAGAGAAGAAGAATATATATGATTTACACCCCACTATAGGTTTCTCACACAAAAATGGAGGAATTGAAGGTTTAGGGGGATGGTATAAGATCTTATGGAAAGAAACGTTTTCTATGTATGTGTGTGCCTGCGTTATGTAGTGTGAGTATTAAAAAACGTATATATATATATATATATATATATATATATATATATATATATATATATATATATATATATATATATATATATATATATATATATATATATATGCATAACACAGATGTGAGAACGCGAAACATATATTACTATATCTGTCAACTAGGACGTTTTTAAATCCACGCATTATTTCTTTTCCTTATGGTATTTCACAACTAAATTGGGACCATTATTAATAATAAATCGTCTTTACGACTAAGAATATATATTTTTTATCAACCAACAATTTACTACTTCATTTATTCTCATGTTTCTGGTAAAAATAATAAATAAGTGAAAAATCTCTGTTGCTTCAATGTGCAGGAGGACTCTGGCCGGCCAGATGACGCATTTTCTGCTGACTAGAGATGATTCCATAATGGGACCAAGTACCTGGATAAAATCTATATATCGTCTGAAAGCTCTTGCCATGAGAAGTACGAAACTGTTTTCAACTCACGGGCAAACCCACAACCTGACCCTATAAGGAGCCAGTTTGTTGGTGTTTGTGACCCTATTTATGACATATTCGACAGAATTAAAAATGAATGTTACGACGCATAACACGTAAGCATCTGAGTCCATTGTGGTTGCGAACGAATTGTAAATACAATGTGGCAAATGCACCACTGGACGTATATCCATGTAACGTGGCATAAACATCATTCGTCACTAGAGAAAATATACTATGGACGTATTCCTCTCTCAAGGACGCCAGTTTGTCAGTATTGCCAACCAATTGTAAAAATGAGAAAGTGTAAAAGAGGTTCGTACGATGAGAAGTTTATACACCAAGCTTGACAAAAACATCACACAACACTATAGTAACAAGACGTTGAGTGTGACCATTTCCCAACCATTCTAGGTTATCAATGTTGCCAACCAAATGTGAACATCACGATGTTGCAAGTGACGTGCTTGCAATTGAACCAATATATGTTGTAAGGCAATGTTAAATTGACTTTTGGCTGTTTCCAATGATTAAATATACTTTCTGTTGTCGCACATTCGCTAGTCGTGCCGCTATCGCATCAACAATTTTCAAGTGGTCAAAACTGACTCCAAAAGAAGCGTTCGCTGCGGTCATGGAATCATGGCGTCAACATTATGAAAAATACGTACAAAAGCAGGAAGATTACGTCGAGAAGTAACATAAGTTTAATTAGCGAAAAAATAGTTGAAGTTATAACTTGAGTACACCTCGTATTTAACAGGCTGAAGCTGAGGCTGTATTTTTCAGGAAGTCCCATTTTCTCCTTTATTGTCTTCTTGAAAAAAAGGTTTTTCAAAACGTGTTACAATGTGATAAGTTTTAATGCCTAATCGGACACCTTAGATCTTTTACAAATCTCTTTTTCAGGAATATACTATTAGACGAGTAAATTTAGGCCAAAAAAGGGGATAACCTAGAAATAATTGTAATAAAAGGTATTTTTATTGTTTCTGGTCCTATTGAGTGTCTTAGATTATCTTGGAAAAGTCTACCAAAATCTGACTACGGGAAAGCCGCCATTTTGGGCCGCCATCTTGGATATTTTCATAAACCATTTTGATAAACGTTTCTTGTAATATCTTCGCAATGAATCAAGCTAGAGACTTGGTTCTTGTCCCAAATCTTAGCTGATAATAAACAATACAATCACCTGACTGTACAATTGGTATAATTTTATGAAGAATTATTTAAATATGGTTACTGTTAGGCTGAAAACGTTGTTGAGCTAGTCTTATTTTGTAACTTTCATGGCTAATAACTATGAAATGCTCAGAGGTACTGGAAAACACCCCGAAATAAAATTAATAGATCTCAGTTTTATCTTTCCATCGACAACAAAACTGTTTACCTATGTCTGAAAGTGAGGGAGCTACGTGGTTTTATATGATGCAGGGTGTGGTATTTTGAGTCAGTCACATACACAATTCAGGTACTGTGGTTAGACATCGAAACAAGAAGGAAGTTCGCAGAAACAACAAATCACATTTTGGATCTCAGGGTTTAAAAAATTTAACTGTAACTCCGCTTCCATAAGGCCGATTTTCATCCAGTTGGTGCCAAAGTAAAGGTGTATAAGCCATAGATGAAAGAGATAAACATGGATTTTCAATAAATTATATGTGTTATTGAATATGTTTCATTTACATTATATAGTACGAAACATCATGAGAAAACTTACATACTGTAATAATAACAGTTAATTTGTACATCTCTTTTTGCATTTTGTGTAACTCTTATATAGCGCTACGAAGCCGACTAGTCCAATGATAATGTACGTTTATCGAGGTCACCAACATTATCACTACTAATGAATAATTTATATACAGAATATTTTTATTAACATACGCAATTGTTATAACAAATATAGATGAACAAGAGTGCTTTCTTCTTTAACTTTAAAATTTGTTCAAATGAACAATCCAGTTTTTGTGGTGCCTTTGAAATGATCCAAAATTACAAAAGTAACTTAGTGAACACCAGGAAGAAGAATATAGACTATTTGCATAATTTATTATGATCGAAAAGGAAAAACACAATCAAACGTAAGCATACTTCTTCAATCACAATTGCAGGAAGCAGTAGGTGGAGCACTGACACCAGAATTAGTGATCATTGGTTTCCAGTTCCACTTCTGGCGCATCTGTTTCGTTATAGCATGTGATTCCATGGCATTCAGAGCAGACACTTGATCAGTCAAGGCCATCACTCAGTGTTTGTTTCGTTGCCCTAATGTCGTAGACCATCACACTTTTGGAACTTTTCTTTGGTTCAGGATACAGAAAGACACCATTGAGTTTCTTGTCGAAATAGTGATTAACAGAACTAGAAGGTCGATTAAGCTGTCACCGATAACTACTGTCGGACAACTTGCGATCTTTTAATAGCTTGTTTTACAATCAACACATCTGCTTCATCAGGAGCATGTTTGATACCATATCCAGCTTCCGTAAACTTCTCAGCCAACAGTGTTACAATTATCTGCTTCTTGTCTTAGTGGCTCAAGAACATGTCTTTGGTGATGGCGGGAACCGTCGACTGAGTTACATGCACTTTTGGTCTCTCCAGACCTCTGTTGCGTTTGTAGTGAGCCTCAGACTTTGTTGATAAGTGTTCTCCCTGATAAACATCAAATATAGTAGTTGTTTAGCCGAACTTTGACTTAACATACTGTGCATACGAAAGGAATAGTGCTTCAAATGTTTGTTGCTTACTCCAAGGCGAACGGTGATGCAACCACCCACAGTCAATGATATGGTACAGATTTCCTAGTATTGTACGGGTTGCTTGGCATTGGTTGCGCAAGTATGTTGTAAGCTGGGCCTTTCCAGAATCCATATATGTCAAATATCAAAGCTGGGTATGTAGCTAGGTACATAGCTCGTAATGGAAAACATGTTTCAAAATCGAATTCACTGTTTTCTGTGCAAATGAGAAGACGTTGGAAAAGCAGTTGAGGGTCTGTGTAAAACGTCTTGTCCTTTGCCTTAACTACCTCTACTGATCTCATTGGTTTTACCAATTTTTTTTCTTGAACGAAAATTGTATAACCAATTTATCGTTTATATCAACAAGAATTCTGCTCCCTCCTTCATCAGCCATTTCAGGATTTGTTTCTGAAAAATATGTGATGCCTGTAATTACGTTTCTTAGATTTTGGTCAGGATGGAAAACGCTGAGTTGTTCCATAAATTCCACATCTTTTTGTGCGTCGGCCTTGTCCTTCTTCACGTGAGATTTGGTCAGAGTTATTCTTGCATCCCCTGGTAAAGGAGTGCAGAAATAGGTCGTGATATTACCCATACAAGCTGCTGCTCTTGTGACATCCTTTTACAATGTGTTAAGCCACTGATCACGCCTTTTATATTTTTCATTAGTACCTGCTTAATTATCAAATCCCTCGAGAGTCCGGCCAAAAACCTATTACTCCGCCTTACAACATGTAATCCACTCATGAAAGCTGCTTGTACGTTTGGAGCCACATCTTCAAGTTCTAACACGCTTTGTAAGTATATTTGTGCTGAACTTCCCAATTGCCTGTTCTTTCAGCTTTAATAAATGAATTTAGGATATCCACCATTTCAATGTACACCATCCACAGTGCAGCTGTTCTGCTGGCTTTCAGTACCATTTTTAATCTTGTACTTTTTTGTAAAGACTGCTGATTACATCATTAGGAATTTCGGAAGTCAACATTTCTTCTTTCTGCTTAAATGTTAATTGTCCTAAGGATATATCAGTGCTTTCAGGTTCTGTACTTACTGATTAATTAGTTAGAATAGTGTTAAGGACTGACGACACCAGTATGTGGCCACTAATAGCTTGGCAATTGCTTTGCCCGACAGCATACACTTCACTGTGTTTACTGCATACACCACCACCAAAATTTCAGCCAAACCGGATCCTGTCATGATAAAACCAATGTGCACAAGGAAACTCATAATCGTGTGTAGACCACCTAGTCTGAGGATACATTTCTTTAATGGACTACCTTGTGATTTCAACCGCTTACAATTACAAATGTACAACGGCTGATCAAAGGTTACTATAGGAACTTGGTTGTAACGTGATGCATACTTTGCTATAAATAACAGCGTTGACAGAATGGATCCAGGTTGATGATAGGGAGGAAAACCACAGATGATAGAGTATGATATTCAGTCTTGTGAACCAATTGACACACGCCCTGCCAATCAGTATGTCGGCTTTTTTTTTTACCCAGCGATCCAAAATGTGATTTGTTGTTTCCGCAAACTTCCTTCTTGTTTCGATGCCTAACCACAGTACCTGAATTGTGTATGTGACTGACTCAAAATACCACACCCTGCATCATATAAAACCACGTAGCTCCCTTACTTTCAGACATAGGTAAACAGTTTTGTTGTCGATGGAAAGGTAAAACTGGGATCTATTAATTTTATTTCAGGGTGTTTTCCAGTACCTCTGAGCATCTCATAGTTATTAGCCATGAAAGTGACAAAATAAGACAAATTCTACAACGTTTTCAGCCTAACAGTAACCATATTTAAATAATTCTTCATAAAATTATACCAATTGTACATTTAGGTGATTGTATTGTTTATTAGCTTTGATTTAGGACAAGAACCAAATCTCTAGCTTGATTCATTGCGAAGATATTACAAGAAACGTTTATCAAAATGGTTTATGAAAATATCCAAGATGGCGGCCAAAATGACAGCTTTCCCATAGTCAGATTTTGGTAGACTTTTCCAAGTTAATCCAAGACACTCAATAGGACCAGAAACAATAAAAATACCTTTTATTACAATTACTTCTAGGTTCAACCTTAATTTTACTCGTCTGTATTTGAATAGTAAAATGTGTTGAGCAGGAAGTGATGTATTGTTTTGAATGTCATTTCATTCTTTTTAAAATTAGAATAGAAAAGAAAAATACTTATTGCTTTTCTTTAGAAAAAAGGAAAGAAAAATGAGACTATGAACCATAGAAATCATTGAATTTAAAAAATTGTGTGAATTAATGAGCGCTATCTAATTTCACTATTAATGTTAATGTAATACTCATTGACTAAAATCTTCAGGCTTCATTTATTTAATCTCATTTACCAAACACTAAGAGTTACTACTTAGAATTTGGAAGAAAAGTCATAATTTGCCAGGGCAGCATTAGAAATGAATGATAATGATAAAATAAATGGGGAATGACTAAAACATACCACCAGTACTGTTGACAGACACAATTCGAACAGAGAAAGACAGATCTTACGACCGCCAGCGTAATACATAACTGTTCAGGAAATGAGTAGTATGTTGTGAGCGAGAACCTTTTTGAGAAGGCAGAACATGTTATCATTTGAAAGGGTTGATATATGAAGAATCTGTGAGCTGTTTACTCGTGTATCCATGTAATGGGTTTCTATACGCAGAGTCATATAAGCAGTACAAGTCAGCGAGACGCTCGGAAGAAAGGGACCTCCCCCGTTATTCTATGCTCATATTACTTAATACTTAATACCCTGTTATTCATTTTGTTTATGTGAGCTTTGTAAAATTTCAGATTAATGAGTTGATTTTGAGTTCAACGTCCCTTTCTGCAGCGAGGCTATATGAGATGGGACCTACTGATTAACGTGGAATCCGAACTATATGAGCCCCCTCCGGACCGACACAATGGGGTTATAGCAGTTAGGGACGGATATTTTGTTGTTAACTATACATTGGAGCACTTGATCATTGTGCGTTTCTATAGAAGGATTTCGAGCATGTTTAGCTAGTATAGACCATACGGAGTTTGACCATTCCACGTCTCGATGAGATTTGGTATAGAAGAAACGTTTATGCTAGTTCCTTGTACTATATAGTGAATTAGAGCAAAATTATAATATATACATGAAGATGATAGCCTCGTGAAAATTTATACTATACTTTCTATAGATTTTGTTGATTTCATTCGATCTTAGTATGTTTTTTTCAAGCAGTACGTACAAATGTCTAGCAGAGTGGTGGGCAAACTACTGTCCGCGGGCCAGATATGGCTCCATAAAAGGTTCTGTCCAGCATGCGACATGATTCCTAATCTGACGAATTAAGAGCTTAGTTTGAAAATTTGCTTGAGAAACAACCTTACAGATGAACATTTAACTTCAGTTCTGAGATTCGGTACATCCCAATTTGAACCAGATTATGAGAAACTTTTATAAATGCAACCGCAGTTTTGTTCATCACATTCCCCTTCATAATCTGTGAATCACTAATAGGGCCTAGCATTAGAATAATTTTGTACTTCTTTTCTTCCCAATATATTTATTGACCCGCGTTAAAATTTTTATTCTTTGGCCCTCTCCAAGTAAAGTTTACTGGTCACTGTCCAGCAAATCATGACCAGAATGCTGATATAGTAAAGAAAAATAATTTGAAAGAGTTTAATGCAAAATTACACTCTGTATCTTTGTTACTTTCACGATATTATCACGTAATCTATAGTTACGTGGATTGTAATTTGATTACCTTAAACCTATGCATGTAATAAATATCAACTTATATCTAACATGCAAATTACCTTATCACGTGTGTAAAAGAGATCGGGGATTTTGATAGTACTTAAGTAGTTCAATAATCACAAACATTCCTAGTCTATCAGTTTATTTGAACATCTGGACTAATGAGACAGAGTAAGCTGGATTGGTTCTCACAACAAAATTAGAATATATAAAATAATGCGAGACATGAGAGTCTGCATGAGAACTGAACCAATCAGCTCACGTGATTATATGAACATCTACAATGTTACAAAAATCTTGTTAGAAATGTAGAAATCAAAGTAACTGCTTAACTTCTGTCATTCTCAATGAAATTTATCTTGATTTATATGATTAATGACAAACCATAGTTAAACAATGAGTTAACTTGTTACAAATAAGCATGAGTCCTGGCACAAAGGCCTAAGGTACGTGAGGAATATTAAATCGGACCAATGCTACTACTGGTAATCATTTTATGATAAGTAGGAACAGTAAAGAAATGATCCAACTTAAGTGATTGCGTCCATACAGAAATCCAACAGTACTACAACAAGACAAATTATTGACTCGCGACTTAACGGACGGTAAACGCGACTACCAAAGTCTCGTCGACTAAAGACAACTCATCCTCTGGTAGCATTTACCAGAGACAGTGGCGTATTTACGATTTTGTTTCCGGGGGGCTTTGCCAACTTTCGGGGGGAAGGGCTTTGCCTGAAAATGGGAAAATTCTGTAAGATATTTCATATATTTTAATATAGTAAGATTTCGGGGGGGATTAAGCCCGGAAGCCTTCCCCTAAATACGCCACTGACCTGAGATTATATACACCATTTGTTTTTCACTTTACATCTTTCTGTTCTCTGTTTCTATACTATCCTGACCACTAAAGTTGTTTTCTGTGACGTCGATACGGAAGTCCTTGTTATTATCGTCACAAATATTTTGATAAAGGTATACACTTATGTTAAACAAATACTTTCTGTTTTACCTTCCACTCCAGATGTTTCGTTTCTAAAAGTGGTTTGTATCCTTGTTGTATCCGTGAATACCCTTTCAAAAGCCTGTTTAAAAGATATCGTTTAGTTGAAAACACTAGAAAATTTTGGTGTAGTCTATGGTATATTCACGCAACAATATATTAGTCAATCAGTTAAAACACTGATACTCAGTGTTGCATACAAATATATTTAGCTATATTCTTCATTTAAGTATTTAACGAGTAACGTAGTGTTATCTGTAAAATATCGAAGACATTACACTTGTTTCTATTACGATTTTCATATGTATGAAAAAATGAAAGAAATACTTCTCTCATAATTAATTTAGTGTTAAGGAGATAATTCAACTGGAAACCCATTAAAGCGTATAATTGTCCTTTTGCACTACCATCTAACCTTCTTTTTTTTTTTTTAAACTTTGGTGTTTTTCCAAATGGCTTGACTTTAGTCCCAGTCAAGGAAATAAGAAGAAAAAAAGAGGCAAACTTTACCCAGAAAAGTCACAGGTGTTGTTCACTTCTAGCCAATCTAAGCATTCAACTAACTGTGAACCCACGTTACGAAGAAGAAAAAGAATAAATGTTATTTTTCCCTCTCTTGTTCTAAATTTTCGGCAAACGACGGGAAATGTGGAAGATCAGGGAGAGAGAGAGAGAGCAGAACGCAAAGGGGGAAGGAGATTCGATGGAGAGAACTTTTAGCCTTAAAAAAAGGTAGTCCCAATGCATTTTGCTGGTTGAGTGAGTAGAAATTTTCTTTTCCTAGCATTTCGCTTTCTCTGCATGGACCTTCCGTGCCCTCCTCAAAAAACCTTTGTGCATTTTCTCTCCCAAACACATATACGTACACGCTTTATAGCTTCTCGCTTTGTGTGACACATACACAGTCTAACACCCCATCTGGGAGGCTAGTTACTCGGTTGAACGAGTTTTGAGCTCATGGGAGTTTCTGTAGGATGACCCACTCTATTGGCGACAATTTATAACGCTGGCGCTTAAGCTCGGCGTTCTAATTTACACCAAAACCAGGACCTTCTTTCCAGCTTAAACTCAAATCTCTTTTTTTCAACCGTAAATGCTACGTATGAAACATCTTTATCATTACCGGTACATACAGTAACACACTGTCACACATCAAAATAACAGAACTGTATAAGTGATTTTTCCGGTCTCTTCATTTGTTATATAAATATATCTTGGTATATTAATGTCCATTGTAAAGGATGTTTCATTTCCTAACATTACTTGCGGGCAGTGGTGTATTTACGTTTTTGTTTCGGGGGCTTTGTTAACTTTATTCCTAGAAATGTGAAAATTCTGGAAAAATAGTAAATAGTAAGTAAAAAATGGAAATTTATGTCAATTTACTATTTACTTTAAACTAGTAAATACAATTTCGGGGGGCTTAAGCCTGGAAGCCCACCTAAATACGCCACTGCTTGCGGGATACGATTATCACGCTCACAAGCAAAAAATAAGCAAGTGGTAGGGTCCCACCCACGAAGGTGGTCCATCGAGTTCGGACACCGCCCTCAAAACTTCCTAATTCAACATACATTAGCACACTTTCTTAATGGAACTATGATTGTTTAACAAAGAAATGATTGATGTAGCATAAAAATTTGATCTTACACTTCATCTGTACTATTTCTCTTATTACAAAAATATTCTAGTTTTATTATTTTCTTTCTGAAAATATAGGTGAAAGTATTTTACAATTACTTATCGTCTTTTCGGGTGCAGAATAATACCCGTTCAGTACTATATAGACGTATTGGCTTGTATTGGTGCTCCCAAAGCTTTGATTCTCCCCAACAAAAAATTCTGAGTGCGCGCCTGGTAAGTGGCATGAGACCTCTTTGCCATCCCGGTTGGCGTAGTCAAGTGGTCTAAGTGTTGAGTTATATATCCACCAAGATAGTATATAGTAAAATTTCTCATATAAAATATATATGAAGGGGTACGTTGGTTCAGGCAGTTTTAGAACACTCACCGCTGGTGCGAAGCAAAGCAAATGGAAAACAAACAATGAACGACAATTCATTCTCCGATCGAGAATGCAACAGCCAATGAAGAACGCTGAAACAGACGATGAGCCAATCAAGTTGTCCGAGACGATTCCCACATAACCCCAAAGTGGCTATGTCATGTCATTACCGTACTCGTAAATTGTCGTTTATTTAAAGCGAGAGGTCTCTGGTTCGATCACCTGCTACGCTAATTTATGATGGACAACATTCATGTCTGTAGGTTTTCTCGAGGTTCTCCCTTTTCCTCTCAAATTTTCATTCCACAAATTATTTCATAATCATTCATTTTAATAATTGTTCTTATTTAGCCTAAAGGAATTAACCGTCGAATGTAAAACTAGAAATGTCCTTTCATTTCAATATAATCTGAAAGTGAATTATTTTTACAGATTATTGTTGTCCTATTATCAGATTGACTCCGCAGATGATTATCCCACTAAGGATTAGCTAACATTTATATCGATTAAGATGTACAAATCATAAGTCATAAAACTCGTGCATAACTAAATTATGAGCAAAGAACTTTAAGAACCATTCTGCTATTTAATTCCATACAATCTACACGTACATATGGAATACACACTAGAGTCTATCATTTTCTAGAATCTCCTTACAACTTTACAATTTTACAACTTCTGAATACTGTATATAGTAAGACATTTGAATACACCTAATGTCTCATAAATTCAGATAAACCATTTCGTATAGATTTAGTGTATGTATAGACAATCGTAACAAATCTCTTTGGGATCCCCGTGCAAGAGGGTATCTATGAGTTGGCAAGTTGGCTCTGAAGCAGAACAGTATTGTGAGTTCCTAGTCAGTTAGTTACTTTGAAACTTTTTCCACTGCCAGAAGTCGTCATAACAATGGGAAACCATTGAATTGATTTGTATCGTACTGTATGTAACGTTTGGTTCCCAAGTTGATTTAGCAGAGCCTTCTTACTTTGACCCATTGCTTCAGCAATGGTTGATCCTCCCCATCATCCGAGGGCCTCGGTGGTTTGTACTGCTTGGTTTGTAATGGCTGTCCGTATAGACAACCATTACATGGATATACCAGTAAACAACTAACAGATTCTTCACATAGTTCCCGTGGACTCCTAGAGATAAATCCTATGCAATGTCAACACTATAATTGGACTATCCCAATTGTTCTTTGAAAAAGAAGAAGAAGAAGAATGAAGCAATTGTAACGGCTCGATTGTTAGCCACATGCCTTGGAATAAGCAACCCAAAGGAACTGTTACCCTCGTGTCTATATATAAAGATGAAAGGATTTATTGTTTAAGATATTAAATAGCTGCGCCACGATTGCTTCTCAAAGTTTTGATTTAAATGAGTAATTTATTGTTTTCATTGAAATTAACTGGAATTTGAATGGTTTGATTCTACTGTTTTCTTCCTCAAAGGTTCTTAAGTAGTGTCCCTTACTTACGAAAATTAAATTTTATCTATAATTTTAATACGAGGCTAATCCCAAAAGTAAAAGCTTCAAAGCGCTGGAGACAGAGCAAAACTGCTCGTGCGGCTATTGTCAACACTGCTGTGTTTGTTTTACCAACTCCCAAACAAGGCTCTGCGAGCATCTCGCTGAGATATTCAGTCTTGGTTTGGCTGGCGTTTGTAATGGAGCGCTCTGGTGCAACGTTCGCGTAGTTATTCGGCTTCTGAACGAAAAAAGGGCGTTAAACTGATCGCCATTCATCGCCAATTGACGAAAGTGTATAACGAGTCCTACATGGACGTCAAAAACATGCGCAAGTGGTATAAGGAATTTGCAGCAAGTCGTACTGAAATTCACTGCAAATAAATGGAGCGGGATACCGTCAATTGCCAACGAGATAGTTGTCAAGGTTATGAAAACTAGTGACTAGTACCTGTTTCCTAAGTTAAAAGAATAATTGGACCGAAACGGGCTTCAGCAACGATGATTAAGTGAACTATGAGGCTCAACACTTCGTGAAACACACAGCGGCGAGAGTTCGTGTAACGGACATACAACACCGACCGAAATGGTGATTATGATTATATAGATAAATGCACATGCTTTAAAATAATGTAAGCATGATTGAAAATAAACATTTTTTTGGAGATGTTACTTTTGGGATTACCCTCGTGTTTAATGATCAAATTTAATTTAAATATTAGATTTATATTATTATTATTATGAAGAATATGGAATGAAAATAAATGTACGAATGATAAACTTAATGGTCATTGGAGCGAAGTAGTCGGTGTCAAATAAAGAAGTAGAAGGGGCGAAGATAAAACAGGTGTCTAGTTTTCGATATCTGGGTAGTATCATTAGTCATTATATGAAGTATGAAGGTGGAATAAAGGCAAGGATAGGAATGGCGAAAGAAGCCTTTAGGAGAAAGAAAATGCTATTTTGTGAGACCTTGAATAAAGAGTTGAGAAAAAGACTCATAAAATGCTCCTTGTAGAATACTGTATTGTATGGGCCGGAAACATGGACATTACGCAAAAATGATGAAAAACGACTGGAAACTTTCGAAATATGGGTGTGGAAAAGAATGGAGAAAATTAGCTGGGTCGAGCAGAAAACGAATGAGAGGGTGTTAGAAATGATGGGGTAAGAAAAGAACAAATTTAGATTTTATTAAGAAGAGGAAGAGAAACTGGTTCAGACATTGGCTAAGAAGGGACTGTATTATGAGGGCCGTACTAGATGGTATGGTGGCAGGAAAGAGAGGGAGCTGGTTAAGAAGACTACAATTAATGGATGATATCAAAACAGGAAATTTAGAACGAAGAAGTTAACGGAAAACCGAGAAGCATGGAAACTTCTCAGCTGTAGTGTGACCTGCCAACATTGGCAGAATACCTATAGTAATCATTATGATTGAATTCATACTGTATTATAAAACGCAAATTCATTTTGAAAATAGCAAGGGGTATTTAACTTGATTTGGAGAAAGGAATACAGCAAAGAAAATAGAAAAATAGTACTTCATACAGATCAATTAGCTGTCTTACAGTGAGAATTACAATGGAATAAGTCGAAAGACAGACAGAAACAGATCTGGAAAAGTTAATCTGTTAATAGAAAATGTAAGTCAGAGCTTGATTCAACTGCCAACAGATGGCAGTGGAAGTTCTAGTGATACAGGAAACCTGCTTTGTTTCCGAATTTATCTCAGTATCTTTTGCGTTAATTTCTGCAAAGTCACCAAAATTTGACTTACAAGATACATTCGCGAAGTGTCCCCTCGGGATTCATGTAAAACTGATTTAAATGCAAAGTTCTCCATAGCTCAATGTGTATTGTACTAATTTTAGCAACCCATATGGGTAATTTGCATATTTATGAGCCTTGATATACCCGGAATTCAATCATACACTACTATAAGGCTGGGTCACAAAATTGCTTTTAGTTTTTTTTAGATGTAGCTGAACATAAATGTGGGCACATGCAAAACAAATTGGATCAAGTACTGCTTCTCTGACATGTGTTATTTACACCGGCTGCCATCTTGGATTCAACTTTCGTTTTCTCAAATGAGAATAGGTGCCATTTGCGAGATATTATATGTTAAATCCCTCTAGGCACTTCGTGAATAGACATTGAAGAATAGACAGTTACGCTTACGTTTTTGATGTTGACAAATCAAACAATTTCTAACTGGAAAAGTACTGTAGGTATAAACAAACTCTCTACAACATTGGTGTCATAATCCTACAACATTTCCGTGAGTGATTGTTATTACTTCCATGTTATACTACGTATAAGAAGGAAGTATTGTATTATGAACAAAATGCCTAATATAAATCTAGATACGACCAGATTTTGGTGAAGATCTACCATATCCTATTTACGTCTGTGTCTGTATGTATGTACGTTTAGAAAACATTTTGTCAACAATAAATCACGTAAAAGATCACATATACAAACGGGGCCCTGCACAACTTTTTAATGGATAAATTTGTGAAGTGCCTCACATTTACATGCAATACCTTGCAAATGGTGCAAGCTACCGTAAAACTCACTACGCCAATGAATTTCCGAGAAAATTTTGTATGAATTTGATGTATCACATGCACCTATTCCCATTTGAGAAACCGAAAGTTGAATCCAATATGGCGGATCCAAGATGGCGGCTGGTGTGGATAACACGTGTCAGAGAAGCAATACTTCATTCAATTTGTTTTGCATATGCCCACATTCATGTTGAGTTACATCTAAAGAAACTAAAAGCAATTTTGTGACCAAGCGTTATAGTAGGGTATGAATTCCGGATATATGAAGGCCCATAAATATGCAAATTACCCATATGGGCCGCTAAACTTAGTACAATACACTTTGGACCGCGGAGAACTTTGCATTTAAATCAATTTTAGACGAATCCCGAGGACACACTTCGCGAATGTACCTTGTTAGACCATTCTAACTTTAGCACGTCCATATCCTAAACTTGTGTTTCTCTATTGTCAGATTTCACAATAGTTCATTGTCCCCGTTGCTCCAACACATTAGGAGAACTCAAGGTAAGAGAATATTATCTTGATTTTTCCTAATGTGTTTGGACAACTCTGCGGAAAAGCCATGTTTAACATAAGAAATATACGTTTCTAAATGCCGAAATTAGCATCATGATTAGTCAAACTCTTACTATGACGGTAATCACACGTGAAAACGTTTCTGAATAAGACTGTAGGAGCAATTGTAGTCAGTGTGAAACGAAACTCACTCGTTTGTCTTCTAAATTTTAAGTGGTTCAGTTTACAGAAACTACTTTATGTCTGTTTGCATGTCCGTCTAGAGACAAAGTGTCTCAATAACTGCATATGATGGATCCATATCAATTTTGGCCATGACGTAGAGAATCAAAAGTTAGAAATCGAATTCTTCGGTGGATATTACATTCAAACCAGAAGTGGCTGAAATGAACCACAACATTCATCGCTACAAATTAAGAAAAGGTTCCGCGTTAAGCGTTCCAAAAATATTGCAAGGTTCTACACGTGCTCACAGCACCACGTGCTGGTTGTAAATAAACATCAAAAGACAACTGTGAAGAAGACATCGTTAATCATCGTCAACGATCGTGAAGTGACGAAGATAAGTCAGCAACATTTCTGGTTAAAAGGAGCCAGAACACAGCAGAAGGTATCAATCTCCACCGAATGATCATCATCTCCACTTTCTAGGATGCCTGGTCTCTAGAGGTCCTTTATCCTTACCACTCTCTAGGATGCCTGGTCTCTAGAGCTCCTTTATCCTTACAACTCTCTAGGATAACTGGTCTCTAGAGCTCCTTTATCATTACCACTCTCTAGGATGCCTGGTCTCTAGAGCTTCTTTATCCTTACCACTCTGTAGGACGTCTGATTTCTGAGAGATACCTATCTACCGCAAGAGCTTTGGTTTTTGTCGTCCTAAGACGCTTGATCATTAGGCTTCTACAAATTCATCAGCAAACTACCAAGATCTCTAAGAGAACTTAAATTTAATTTGTAATATTTATTACTCCTGTATAAGAAATTTTTTTTTTATAATAAAACGTGATTAGGGAAAAGCACACATTTCCGTGTAACCATCTTGTAGCTCTACTCTAAAAGGCAGAATTTTACAATATATTCCATCTCCACTCTAATTGCTCTACTAAAACCGGAAGTGGTAGAAATTTACTAATACTTCCGGTTCCAATATTAATTAAGAAACTATCACAGCACCAGTAAAACTTAAATATAATAAAAACCGATTGTCATGGAAACATTAAAGTTTTTGAGTGGGAAATGGAGGGTATGCGAATTTCCATTATTGAGACTTTCAAAAATTCAAACAATTTCAATTTTCACGTTTTGCACACTGTAATTAACCAAACTTCTTCACTGTGACATTTTCAGATTAAAATAGTGGCGTCATTTCAAATTGTGTCGGGGGACTGCATTGACTTGAATTTTTTTCTTTTTTATGACCACTCGTCCGACAAGGATTATTATGTCGCCTCACATATTCAACATTTACAGTAAATGGTTAATGAAGGAAGCATTAATGAAAATTTGAGATTTCAAGATTGGAGCGCAGATCATTAATAAAATTAGTTATACAGATGATACAGTTATTATAACTAAAACCGTAAAAGAGCTACAGGACAAAATAGTTGACACAGGAAAATTATATGGAATGGAACTTAACATTGAAGGATCGAAAGTTATGAGAATATCCCCTGGAAACGCGTGCTTATGGGTCAAAGTAGAACTAAACGAACTTGAAGAGGTCGATAATTTCAAGTATCTTGAAAGTATTTTGACGAAGAATGTTTACTACACCAAATAGATCAGGTCAAGAATTGCTCCAGCCAAAGGAGCATTCAACAAGAAAAGATCACTCTTAACTAGCAGGTTTAATATTGGACTAAGATAGAAGTTAGTTAAGTGATATATGTACAGTAGAGTGTTGCACTGTTGATCACTAGTTCAGAGACTTGGACAATAGTGCAGTTAGAGAAGAAATGTTTAGAGAGCTTCGAAGAGTGGTGTTGGAGGAGGACGAAAAAGATAAAAAGGATAAGAAGACTAACAAACGAAGATGTTTTAAAACGGATATGAGAGAAAAGGACGCTTTTAACCTGCATCTTTCGTTGAAAGGCCAATAGGATTAGACCAGTGGTTCTCAATCGATGTGTCACGGCACATTTGTGTGTCACGCAGTCTCTTAAGGTGTGTCGCGAAATTTTAGAATTTAAAAATCATGAAGAATTTAATTACTTGAAATCGAGACAGACCAGTTAACACCTTCAGCGGTAGCAACACAGGGTTTTCAGAAAGTATGGACGGATTTAATTCGCTTATAATTTACATAAAAATGCTCATATTGAAATCAAATAAAGTGCAAACGGTAGCGGAATGATTAAATTTTTACCTGTAATCTGCACCAGCTCAGTTCATTCACCGCCACATCACCAACTGGGCGCCATTTACGTCCACACATTCGCGTAGGCGTAGGCTGTTGATGATGCTTTCCCTTACCCTGCTCACTGTTGCAGGCGATGTTGGCGGCCTCCCACTTCGAGGACGGTCCTGGACGCTTCCTGTCTCCAAGAATTTAGCATGCCACTTTCAGCTTATAACTTACTTTTAACAGTCAACATTGAAACAACAATGAAAACAACAATGGATGGAATTTGGTAAGAAACTGACCTTTGCCCTCCCTCTTCCTCTCAAAAGGTGTTCAGAGTTGCCGCTTATCTAACGGTGTTGCCAACTAAAAATTTAATCCTTCCGCTACCGTTTGCACTTTATTTGATTTCATTATGAGCATTTTTATGAAAATTATAAGCAAATTAAATCCGTGCAGACTTTATGAAAACCCTGTAATGCTCACTGAAATACAGAGTCATTACAAAAACTAATTAATTTCAATTTCACTATTATATCAAACAATGTGTCGCGATGTCCTGAAAGTTCAGTAAAATGAGGCTTCAGTTAAAAAAGATTGATAACCACTGGTTTAAACACATCTTGCGAAGAAATTGTTTTCTGCACTCCGCTATAGAAGGAAAGATGAAAATGGGAAGAACACAACTGATCGATGATTTGAAAAATAGAAGAAAATATTGGGAATTAAAAGAGAAAGCTGAAGACCGAGGAACGTGGAACAAGTATTTCCAGGATCATCCCTACTTAATAATAATAATAATAATAATAATAATAATAATAATAATAATAATAATAATAATAATAATAATAATAATAATAATAATAATAATATTCAATCGATTAAAAACTATAGGCATCTCAAACTCAGAGAAGGAGGGGCAATTGCCCTCTCGCATGATAGGCTACTCTTGGTTTAAAAAATAAATGGGTCTAGGTCAAAACCCCCACAGCCAAAACCCCCACACTCAAGAAATGTCAAAACACCCACACAAACGGTCATAACCCCCACACAAATGGACAAATCTCCCAAACGCACGAACGGTCAAAACCCCCACACCAAAACCCCCACACCAAAACCCCCACACTCAAGAAATGTCAAAACGCCCACACGATCGGTCATAACCCCCACACAAATGGACAAATCTCCCAAACGCACGAACGGTCAAAACCCCCACAGCCAAAACCCCCACACTCAAGAAATGTCAAAACGCCCACACAATCGGTCATAACCCCCACACAAATGGACAAAACAGCCACACATAGCAACGGTCATAATCCCCACATAAATGGACAAAACACCCACAAAATCGGACAAATCCCCCACATTCTGAATGATCGTTATTTGGGAACCGGTCAAAACCCCCACAGCCAAAACCCCCACACTCAAGAAATGTCAAAACGCCCACACAAACGGTCATAACCCCCACACAAATGGACAAATCTCCCAAACGCACGAACGGTCAAAACCCCCACAGCCAAAACCCCCACACTCAAGAAATGTCAAAACGCCCACACGATCGGTCATAACCCCCACACAAATGCACAAATCTCCCAAATACACGAACGGTCATAACCCCCACAGCCAAAACCCCCACACTGGTAGTCGGTCATAACCTCCAACGGTCATAACTCCCACACAAATGGACAAAACAGCCACACATAGCAACGGTCACAATCCCCACATAAATGGACAAAACCCCCACACAAATGGACAAAACTCCCACATGCAGAAATAGTCACAACTGCCACACAAATTGACAAAACCCCCATACTCATGTATTGCCCTTGTACTTTTTAATAACATTTTTTATTCCACTTAAACTGATGTTGCAACTATTCTTCTTGGACGTCATAAAGAGCCGCATCAAAGACGTGAAATAACGGGGTCTAGGTCAAAACCCCCACAGCCAAAACCCCCACACTCAAGAAATGTCAAAACACCCACACAAACGGTCATAACCCCCACACAAATGGACAAATCTCCCAAACGTACGAACGGTCAAAACCCCTACAGCCAAAACCCCCACACTCAAGAAATGTCAAAACGCCCACACGATCGGTCATAACCCCCACACAAATGGACAAATCTCCCAAACGCACGAACGGTCAAAACCCCCACACTCAATTGTGTGGGCGTTTTGACATTTCTTGAGTGTGGGGGTTTTGGCTGTGGGGATTTTGACCGGTTCCCAAATAAAATCTACTAAGTAATTATAGACAGAAAGAATAGTCGTAGAATTAACTGGGCATAGTATTTGAAGTTGCTTTGTATTAAATCTATTCAATTTGGAATGACACGGAGGGAAAGTTGAATTAATGAGGTTGTTTACTGTACAAATGATGGATAAATTAAGGAATAAATGCTATATACAGTAGATGGCGAGCCTCAAAGATGCGTGACATCATTGGTTTGATGATTCTACAGCAGAGTTTAACTACATTTTAAAGAAGCAAGTCTTATTTCAATAAAGAAATTTTACAGAACAGTTACATTTGATGGGATAAGATTTTGCTAGGAGGGAAGAAAAATTGTTCACCGATATAAGAGTTCGACGTTTCCTGTTAATGTACAGTTCATATATTTTCAATATTAAGGAATTGGGCTAGGAACTTACCAAACTTTACCTCCGTGTATTAAGTACGCCGGCTTCCATTGGACATGCCAACTCTAATCTTACTAAGTATTCCGGATGTCCGGGAATACAACAAATTTTACAAGAAAAACTAAAACAACTCCAGCAAGCACAATCTCACATTCAGTATCTTCTCAAGACACAACTGCTACATCCACTTCAAGACCTGAGCTTACAATATCACACACTATCGTAGCTTTAACACCAAAGACGTCTCGTGATGGTAACTCATCCTCTGAAGACATTATCCAAACTATTAAAGAACATCAACTTCTGAAGGATTTAAGCCTGACCTACATAGCACACACGCTACGTACCTACATGCCAAAGCTGAAAGCCACCCAACATCTGCTCAGCAAATTCACCATTCTCATGGATTTCTTCTCTGGACTATTATCGTAGAGTCAAGAAGTTTTTTCAGCACATCAGCACTTCAACGCTTCATTGCTTGTTGTAGGAAGCATTTTCTTGTTTTATTTGTATTGTTCTGTATTTTTGTATTGTAAACAGCATACACATAAATAAATAAATAAATCTTCTTACCCATCTCCAAATGAAACTACAAATAAATGAATACTCATGGCCCAAGAGAAGGCGTTACCTTTTACCTCAAATGAGAATGAAATTACACTAAAAAGACTTTAAAAAAACTCAGAAGGGGGGACCAATTGCCCCATTCCTGCCCTCCCAAATGATGCCCCTGACTTTTATATGCATTTTGTCAGAGAAAGATGAAAACTAACTTTGTTTATTTTAAATTTTGCAAACAAAATTGTTTGTATTTGAAACAGCAAAATACATCAATGCAATCTTCGGTTGTTAGTATGAAGCGTTACAAAATCAACATACAACTGTAGGAGGATGAAGTTGTTACAGAAACGATTCATAGAAATCTCTTGAGAATAGAATAACAGGTAGGCAAACAAAAACTGTCTGGTGCTGTCAACACAATCAAACATCATTACTTTAAGTTAGCAAATATTGGTGTTACTGAGCGGCTGGTTCACAGTAATCCTAAGTGTAAACAAGTTAAATCCGTCAGAAATAGATCCACGCAAAGCTACTATATTGTGATATATTATTTTGTTACATAAAAATTAAAGTGATTATGTTTGTTGATAACAATCTGTTTCATTTGGTGAATTTCTCGTAATCAAGTTCGCTTTTAGTAATCTCCGAACATCAAGAGTTTTCCCACCAAGTAACAGAATCACTTCAATTCGCGGTACTTTTAGAAGGATTGTCACTAGATTACGCTGAAAATGAGTATCCAATCATTCTTACAATGCTTAATATTTATCCATCACTATTGATGTAAGGAGAAGGATATACATTAAAAATAACCTTGTAAAGTAACTCAATTCTTGAAAAGGATTTAACTTCTTTTTAGAAATATTTAATGTATAAATTTATATTATGCTTAACCCGTTTAGGTTATTTGGCACAAGCACTGTGTCATGTACATGTAACCAATTACGATTTCCTCTTTTGGGTCCAGAATCTATGGAAGTTATAACAAGAATTTTGAAAAAAAACTAAATATGGATTATACGATTGCAATCTTGGCCAATAATAGTTTCTGGATACAAATTTAGTAAACTGTTCGGTTCTTCAAGACAAAGAGATTGTTTTTGCTTATTAAAGGAAACCATTAGGATATCTAATTAGCTTGAAAACTCTCAGTACGACCATGGTGATTCATATGGGTGTAGGAAGAAGTAAGAAGTGTTTGTAAGGATTATGACCTGTCGAAAGAAGACTACTAAAAATCGTGACAATGGCAGTCTACACAAACACAACCAATCCACAATCCAACGATGGTATATACATCCAGTTCCAGAGCCTCGACTAGCTGCGATGTCATCGATGATGACTTATTTCAATTCAACTGATAATATGGCTGTTGACTTTCACACATCAGATAAATTCTTGATGGATTTTATTGTAATTTAAGGTAATGATTGTTGCTTGTTAGTCTTCAGCGAATAAAATTCAACATTTCAAATTTTATTATAACTCACTTATAATCCTACATACAAAAAGGAGTTTAAAATCTACAATATGGGTTATAGCTTAGCAATTCATGATCTAGCCATTTTTGCGTAAAAATGCTTATTTCTAAAAGCCATCTAGCTTATCTTCTTCAAAGACTGTTGGCAACACTACACGTGTTTTGGGGTAGAATAGCAATATTTCTGTCTTTGCTTAGCAACAATCGATGAAAGAAGTTTATCAGTATTTTAGGTTCACAGTTCAGGCTCGTACATTCAGAAATGAACCATGTAGCGATTTCAGCCACCTCTTTCGCCTTTTCTACACTTACAATCAGAATTTTATTGCCGCAGTTATTGTTTGTGAGCGAAAGGTGGTAGTGAGTTGATGTTTCAGATGCTTGTACAGGTGGTTTGTTGTACTGCTATTATTTTTAGTAGGGTCAGGATTTTATTGCGCTATAAGTGTGCAAACGATGCAGAATAAAAATATATTTATCCACTAAAATTCTTTTTAAAATATCCTAAAATATGTTTTGCTCTGAAGAGTGTAATTGAAAAAAAATCTTATACTGTTTTTATTTCCTCCCCTACATATTCCCATTTTTAAAAAAGATTTCTTCGTGCGTATAAGATGGATCCAGTACTATATTGTGTTATTACCCTTACATAGTACTTAATCCAGA
Source organism: Thermobia domestica (assembly GCF_964235325.1). Taxonomy (NCBI): domain Eukaryota; kingdom Metazoa; phylum Arthropoda; class Insecta; order Zygentoma; family Lepismatidae; genus Thermobia; species Thermobia domestica. Next base: position 81,476,534 of record NC_137466.1, read on the forward strand.
GTAACAATATACAACAAATCATGTAGGCCCTATAGATTGTCGAATACGGCGGCGGCCATGGTGGTTGTCAGCAAAGACTTATATATTAAGAATGTTCTCTCTGTTTCGACATACACAACTGGAAAATAATGAACAAATTCTTAAAATCCAGAAATGTTAAAAAAAATAGCAAGTTTCGTTTCATAATATGAAACTTCCGTAGACTTCCAAACTATGTGAATTCAAAACTTAAATTTGAAGTAGTAACTACTGGTTGCAATAGATTAATAAGATCGAAGATATGACCTATTCAAGCTGGTAGTCAGCCCAAAAATGTAGGGGAGCCCGATCCAACCATATAATAGTTCATCACCATATTATAGTTCATTTGCAAGCCTAACGTAAAGAGAGCTCCTCCGTGGCTAAGCGGTTAGCGTACGCGCCTTTGGCGTGGGAGACCCGGGTTCGATTCCCGGCGGGAGCTCATGTGGTTCGGATTCCACGTTAATCAGTAGGTCCACGTCTCATATAGCCTCGCTGCTGAAAGGGACGCTAAACTAAAATCAACTCAACTCAACCTAACGTAAAGATTTTAGGGGGACAGTAAAAATTTAGGGGGCCGGTCCCCCGTAGAAACCCCCTGGATACGGGCCTGGACATATTCCTCAGACGCTGAGTCCATATAAAAAACATTAGGTCTACTCGCTTTTCCATACTGCTTTTGTTCTATTGAGATAACTGTTCAAACCGGAAATGGTTAATTTGAACTATTTCTGGTTTGAATAGAGGACTAAGGGAGAAGACACAACTAATTTTTGGAAGCTGAATCAATTCCAAAAATCGCATCGTGATCTTTCATACTGGTTTTGTTCTATGAAAGTCAGTTTTATAACTGGAAGTACAAGTAAATTCAAACTAGTTCTGAAAAGAAGGAAGAAAACATATCGTAGACTTTGAGTTGACTAGAAAGAATTTCTTCTATGTTGAGTTACACTAAAAGAAGAAAGAGAAACGAAATCGTGCCAGAGATCCTTAATTCACTTTTAGTAATAAATTTCTCCCTGAAACCACAAGAAAGACACTGTAGAACTTTTGTCGTAACATATAAGCATATCTGTCTCCACAACCAAAGTATTGTAAAATTTCAGTTGGTCTTCACGAGATTCGAATAGTCGTACTAGGAAAAGAACTCTATGTGAAATACGGGAGTGCCTGCCAATGTTTTCAGAACATATATATATATATATATATATATATATATATATATATATATATATATATATATATAGTGGACAGGGAACATCAGTATGCAAAGAGGATTTCTGGTGAGAAAAATTACGTACAGGTTACATAATTTTATGTAGCAAAGTTACGTACAATGAATCTGTAATGGAATGTCATATTCAGTAGTAATATTTAAGATAAAATTTCCGGTAGGGACTTTTCGGTGAAAGAAATGCATTTTAAGTGAGATTTAGGGATTTAGCCAAACTATTGTTGGCAACTCTGCGCATGCACTTTGTTGTTCAGTTCAAGGATGTTATAAAATAGCCTTGCTTCAGTTTGTCGCGTTGTTCACAGTTTGAGGGAAATTTCGTACGTAAATTTAGCAAAAAGAGGAAATAGCGATTTTATTTGCGATAAAACATGAAAATTCAGAGAAATTCTCGCGCTCATTGATTGACCAATATAAAAGTTTAAATGTTTCTCTGTTCTTCAGGAAAAAAATCAATAGCAACACCCGTTCTGTGTACTTTTTCTTTAAAAAAATAAAAAGTAAAAACTATAGAAGCAAAAAACCAAATGAATTAAACAAATATGGCTGGCACTTCCTTTAATGTAGCTAAATTAATCTTATCACACAACTTCTGTCATAGGAATTGGACACTCAACAGTGAAAATTTGATAAGAAAGGGAAAATATTTTCAGTCGAAGGAAATTTTTTAAAGCTTCGTCGCAGAAGTTGGAGTGCAACCATGTTGTGTGATTCTCGCTGCTAATTGTATACCTTTATACCTCTTTAGTGTTATTTTCTTGTATAGTGCATTCGTCATGGTGTTAAAAAAGTTAATTTTATTTAAGTATTGCTATTATTTGCTAATATTTTACCTTAAAATCCAGTGTATTTACGGTTAAAATAATTGAAGTTCGTGGAACCAAGAAACTGATTAATCCAGTCTCTATTACTTTAAGGGACCAAAAGTTTTTTTCAGAACGCAAACAGGGATCTAGGTTGGATTACATTTGTATTTCATAGTATCACTGTATTTTAGAGCATGTCTAAAGGCCAAGAAATCATTCTAAGAAAAAAAAACTTTACATTACGTATCTGTTAGTATTGAAGAAAATTGCATTGGTCAGAAAATAAATACTTGTAACGATACAATGTGAACAAATTTATATAACTTAATTAACATAAAACAATAATTCTTGATAATACAAAATTACTTACTACTTTTTAGGTGTTTGTGTAGAACTCTTCTCGAGTTGTTTCATAAATAATAGTTGTTATGATACGGATTTTATTTTAAATTCAACAATTCAAAGAATACATAATTTGAGATAATTATTTGGAATTTTATATTTTATATATATATAAGTAGAGACATAGGTAGAGACGCTAGGATAATTTTTTAAAGGGGGAAAGATATACACACACACACTTTGATGTACACGTGTATATAATATAAAACAATACCTATTTACGCACATATCCTATCAACACTTTGATGTACACTTGTATATAATATAAAACAACACCTATTTACGCACATATCGTATCAACACTTTGATGTACACGTGTATATAATATAAAACAACGCCTATCTACGCACATATCCTTATCAACTACACTAAATAAACTATAGTACCGTAGCATGTAAAATAAATGTATATCAATAGATGTTGGTACCTATTCTATCAGCTGCCTGACGCCAGTACATGTTACTATAGTGACCTCGAGAACTCGTGAAGCCTGCACTGAGAAAAATCCGTTCTCCGAACAGCTGTATATTGTACAAATATAGGCATCCTCTTGCTTACTACAGAAATCAATTCAGAGCATACGTTATCCGTATGCTAGATAGACACTGCCCTTAGATGTTACATCATGCCGTAGCAGGATGTCTGGTATCTAACAGTCTTCCTTATATTACATACATATATGTATGTTACCTTCGTCAGCTGTATGTTATATACGTCCATTTGTATGTGATATCCTGACCGCCTATATTGCTTTATACGGAAAGTATGTACAGATGGAACACTTATACAGAAATAAAACATGCGTTTTCAGTTATACGTTTGCTGTACGTTGTCCAAAAACTACAGGTTTTACAAATGCAACATACGATTTTACGTATGCCATATACATTTTTTCTCAGTGTGGGATCTACATCAATCATAGAATCGCTTTGCCTCACGTGTGATACATCGGAATAATTCGGGACAATTCGTGGATCTACTTTCGGAACTGCGTAAATCTGCACACTTGAGAAAACTTGAAATAGCAGAAGCGCACGAACAATGCCAAATTCAGAAGACACGGTGAACAAGCAAGAAAGAACAGTAGTTAAAAAACTATAACACAAACATTAACATTTATTTGAATTGAACAGTAATAATAATAATATATAAAATATGAAACAATAACAACAACAAAAATAAACAAAACTAAACTTAGGACAATCCGACAACAGTGTACAATAAGCATATGTTCTCCGTAAAGAGCGAAAGACACACTGGCAAAATTTAGTTGGTGAGGATTAACGATTGGGACATACCCTCGCGTTCTATTGAGTCTGAAATTGGTAGATTTAGGTAAAACCTTCACGATTCCTTGCGATCACTGTAGTATATAGGATATTTGTCGACTTAGTACTCCTATGATGATATAATTGCAATTTTCTATTTTTTTAAATTTAATAAGTATTTAATTCGTATTCGTATGCAATTTCGTAGGACAAGGGTAGTAACTATATTTAAATTTGAACTTTAATATTTGCGTAACTGCATGTTGGTTGACGGCAAAACTTAGAAAGAAAAAAATGTAAAACAATATTGGAACTTTCAGGTAAAGCATGATTTTAATCTATATCTACAGCAAACCGATGGCTCCCGCGTAAACAGCTAATATCCTTTCAAATAATTGTACAGAAAAAAATGTTTAAAATGTACTTCACTCTATAATTCGCCGTCCTAAGATATACGTATTCATACATATACGTATATGTCTTGAGTAAATGAAACTTCCACCTATCCTAAATGTATTTAAATTATTTTACAACGGGCTTGGAGAGTTAGGACATAATCTGTTCCATAACTCTGTCCTTAAACCAGAATTATTTGTCCCATTGAAATAAATGTAAATATAAGTAATCTGCTCTAGCTCCAGAAACATGGTACTGGATACATTTTCAAATTTTTAGTGGCTTTTTTTTCTATGATAAGGAACATATAACACCAAACTAACAAAACAACATGAGGGTTCAATCACAAAGGTGAAAAAAGTGGTTTCTGAATACGGAATTCTGACAGATAACATTTACAGAAAATGCACAAAGTTACTACAAAGTAAGGTGCGTGCAATTGTCGGTAAAAATTAGGGATGGGCAAAACCGTTTTTTATAAATACCAGAAACTGGTTTCTAGAAAAACCGATATTTCGGTTTTCTCCAAAACCGGTTCGTTTTTCACCGAAAACGTTTCGGTTTTATTCAAAAACCGGTTCAGGTTTACACCGAAAACGGTTTCGGTTTTCACCGAAACTGTTTTCGATGAAAACTTTTGGAAAACACATAAAACTATTTCTGTGGAAACTGAATCGGTTTCCGGAAAACAAAACACTATTCTGGTCAGAAATAAAACAAAGTTTGGAAAAAAAACCGGAACCCGTTTTGAAGAAAACCGAAACCGGATCCGGTGAAAACCGAACCGGGTTTGAAGAAAACCGAAACCTGTTTCGGTGAGAAACCGAACCTGTTTTTGGAGAAAACCGAAACCGTTTTTTTTTTTGAAAACCGAAAAACCTGTTTTTGTGCCCTTACTAGTAAAAATACAGGTCGGTACGTTTGTACGCTGAAATATTGGTCATAAAATTTATTCTTGCCCTGAATTATTCGTAAATCGATTGTCTACTGTATTTATTTATTGATCAATTTCGTTTATGTAGACGTTTGCCTTTCGGTATAAAGGAAGCGATGATAAGCGAGTGACGATAATGACATGGAAACGAACGGATAATAAAAAACACACATGACTAATAAGTTCGCAACCCACATTACAACTAACACCACTTCATTAGTTGCGAGATCCGTGATGGTAGAGCGGTCACCTCTGGTATGTGGGATCCCTAATTCGATTCCAGCTTTCAACAAGTGGTTTTTTGGCTGAAAAAACATTGTATACGTGGGTTTCTAGGAGTTCTCTCGTTTTCTCCCACTTCCTTCATTTCATCAATATCATTCATATCATTATCACCATCTCTCTTAGCCTCCGTGCATAATCGCGGGACGTTAAACTAAAAACACCTTTACTTGCATTCTACATGTTACCCACAATGCTTTGTTTGAAAAAATAGAAATAGAATTAAAAGGAAGAATATAATTCCATATTATGTCACTTATTATCACATCCAGTGAATTTTGCTGGAAAAAAAAATACCGGAACAGCTATAATGGACACGGCTCACGATCCAAATTTTGTCACTGAATTACAGGATATCTACGAAAAATATTTTCCGGAACGGCATTCTTGTCCTACTAAACCACTGATCATACGTGACAGGCTATTTAGAAAATGTTTCTCTCTCAACATTTTACACATGTTCAAAATTGACAATGATGATTTGTGCTACCTCAGGAATTTAAATCTATATTTCAGACTAATAATTAACCTCATTATCTCATAGTATTACGATCATTACCGTAAACGTGCCTTCCATTATGATAAACCGGAAAGATCATGTATACGTATATAGCAGTTGAATAGGAGTTAATCGATAAATCTGCAGGTGAGGACTAATTAATTGCTCCCAAGCAGTCCAATTCTAAGCCCAATGGATTCCTTCCTGGAATTATACATCGAGAGATCCATAGGGAAGTGAAACGCTCAGGAGACGCTACCATGTACGTAATTGTGGCGAAGATTTAGTAGTCTCGCTGCGATTTAAAAGCTCTTCTCTATGGTAGGAGGCCTTTTGCAGAAGGAAGCGGATTTGGGCTTAAGGGGTAGGTTGGTTCTATATTCTCTTCCCTTCCCTTCTTTTGGAAAAGCTGCAGGGAAATTTCTTCTTGAATTCTTATTGTTCTCAGTGCTTGCAACAAAGTGCCATGGATACTTTTCTTTGTTACAGTTTACAATATTAAAATGTCGAATCGTAAAATGTTTTTCATTATCAGATAAGATTTTCGAAAAATAATTACTGTAATTCTGTTAAAACACACAGATTTTATAATAGCAGTAGCATACAATGCGAAAAGAGTAGAAGTGCCACATGTACACCACGCAAAAGAAGTTTGGTTTATCACACTTACACAACGTAAAAATTGAACTTTGAATTCTTCAACTTAACCTCACCTTCCATTCTTTACTCAGAAACTTTAGTAAGATGAATGAATATTGGAAAATGGAAAGCATTTAAGTCTTTAGATTTGTTAAGTACAAAGTTATTTAGTTGCATTTTAAGCAGTGTATCGCACCAATAGATTAGTATTCTGCATCCTGATCATTATACTAACCCTCAAATCTCAACAGTACTGCAAATAGCCTATTAAGCATTCCTGATTTTCCTAATTTCGATTCATAATTTTTTGACCCTCTAATTCTTGGCCAAAATAATGGTGATCCATCAAGTAATTTTTGAAATTTTGTGTCTCCCGAACGGACACACGGACAGAGTACCTATTATATATATATATATATATATATATATATATATATATATATATATATATATATATATATATATATATATATATATATAGAGAGAGAGAGAGAGAGAGAGAGAGAGAGATCCCATTGACCTAAACAAAATGGCAAAGGTTACGGTAAATTTTCATGCGTAGGTTTACAGAAAATAGACAAAAAATAACTTTATGTCGCTAAAAGGTATTAATTTGATTTGATATCATTTCATTTGATCTCATTTTATTACATTTCATTTGATTTAATTTCATTTGGTTTAATTTAATCTGATTTCATTTGAATTGATATCATTTGATTTGAATTCATTTTATTACATTTCATTTGATTTAATTTTATTTGTTTTAATTTAATCTGATTTCATTTGATTTGATATCGTTTCATTTGATTTCATTTTATTACATTTCATTTGATTTAATTTCATTTGTTTTAATTTAGTCTGATTTCATTTGATTTGATTTCATTTTATTACATTTCATTTGATTTTATTTCATTTCATTTGATTTGATTTTATTACATTTCATTTGATTTTATTACATTTCATTACTTAATTTTAACGTCCCTTTTCAGTAACGAAACTATATAAGACGTAAACGTACAGCTTAATGTGGGATCCGAACCACCTACCGGGTCTTTTCACGCCAAAGGAGCATACGCTAGCGGCTTAGCCACGAGGGATCTCAGTAAAATATATGAAGTTCATAGCTGGTAACAACAGGCACAATAGTATCACATCTATTTAAAGTGAAATTGAAACTAAAACACATACCATCAAGTACTTCACTATTGCATAAGCAAGAGGACAGAACACATTTATGGTTAATGAGATGTCCTAAAATTAGCAACAAAATTCTTAAGCTATAACTCTAAGAACGTTTTAATTAATGTTTTCCGAGTAGTACGTACTTATTGTAAACACCAAGCTATGACATTTTTTTTTTTTTTTTTTTACATAAAACTGTAAGATCAAAGTTGATTAGTTATGTTAGTTAAATGAAACAGTCAACAACAAAAATGTACACCTTCCCCAGCTCGCATGATTTTGTTTTCGTTTGCAGTAACTTCTGAACAAAATTGACTATTTTGAGAGAAACACAAAAATGAAATCGCTCAGTTTAACGTCCCACAATTATGTCCTTTAGGTTAAGGAAGACAATAATTAAAGCAAGTGAATGATGATAAAGAATGGGTGGAATGAGAGAGTAGGAGGAAACAGGAGTATCCCGAGAAAACTCAAGGACACAATGTTGACCACCACAAACTTATTTGGTCGGAGTTCAAACCAGGGACAGCATGCACGAGAGATAATTGCTCTATCACCGGGGCAAGGTGGCCCCAAATTTCGAGAGAAATTTCTAACGACTAACAAAGAATTTCTTGTTTGCTATGTTAGTGAGAATTTCCAAACATACTTCGTGTCGACAAGCAAATGTATAAAAGAGTTTGTCATACAAGTTTACTCATAATCGTGCAAACAATTTCAATTTCTAACTACTCTACCTATGTCGACAGTTGTATATTCTGTATTTTTCGTTTTCAGATCATTACCTAAAATTGTACCTTAAATAAATAAAATTACAAGCAATAACAAGGATAAGAACTCTGAAAACATTAATTTAATTACGTAAAATCAAAGTTCAGGAGTTCAATCCTTTCGAATCTTATTTATTTTGTAATCGTTATTTTCTTTCTTCATTTGAGGGAGATTAACTCCCTCAAAGAATAGAAATTTCTTTAATAAAATTTACTCTATTAACAGTACCATCTGGTGTTCATCTATAATATTAGAGTTCTCTACTGAAGTATTTCGATATTATAAGTAACAATGAAAAAAAAAAAAAAAACTAGCGTCGGGCTGGCAACTGTAGGGCCTACCATGCTCATAATTGTAGCTAGAGATTTCGGCGCCCGGGGCAAAGTAATATTTGGCACCCCTATACCAAGTTTTACTTTTTTCTACATATGAACAGACCATTGCAACATAGGCCTATTCTTTTGCAAATAAGAGTTGTTTCAAAGAGGCTTATTTTGGACTTTTCGTTAAACTTGATAAAACTACTTTGGTTTATACGAATCCACTTGGAGAACAGTTATGAAAATTTACGTTTTATGCTATCTATAAGAAATGATATTTCAACACATTAGAAACTATGTGCTTTTAAATGTTCGAAGTGGGTGACAGCACTATTTTGCAGTAATAATTATAAACTTCTGAAATTTTATTCTGTATGTGACCACACAAATATTATTTTAGTTTCGATTTTTTTTTCACGGAAAAAAAATTCTGTGAAATTTAGCGGAAACTCTGTAGAAGCCTTCTTTGCGATTTCTCAATATTCATAGATGGAGCTGAAGAATATATGCTTAATGTTCGTATTTAAAATTAAAAATATACTTTGGTTACTACATATCTTTGAAATTACAGTAATGATTTAATTTCTTAATAAACGAAAGTTCTGAATTTAAGGTTTCTTATTACTAATTCTTATTATTAACTAAAATTATACTAACACTCATATATACATACAGATGGTGATCAGAAAAATGGAAACACCTGTAGTTGGCAACACGTCAGATGTATGGAATGGCAGTGGTGTCGTGGCGCCCGTAGCGCCGGACCGCTGGTGGTGGTGTGTTAGATCGGTCTCAATAATACGTCAGGCACAGTGGAACAGCAGTGTCCAGTGGTTGCAGCAGACGGAGGTAGTGTAAAATGGGAGACCTCTCAGAGTTTCAAAGAGGGCAAATTGTTGGTGCGTGTTTATGTGGAGTGAGTGTGACGGCAGTGGCTACTGTGTTAGGTGTGTCGCGTGGGACAGTGTCGAAGGTGATGACGGCCTACACAACACACAGGAAAACCACATCGGGGAAGCGAAACATGGGCGGAAGAAAATCATGAGTGACAGGTCACGCCGGGTATTAAAGCGCATTGCCACGCAGAACTGTCGTGCCACTACGGAGCAAGTGACGGAGGAATTCAATCAGCACCTCCCCCACCCTGTTTCGACAATCACAGTCCGCCGCGAATTACATGACATGAACTTACGGGGTCGTGTTGCACAGACCAAACCGCTCATCAGGGACCATAACGCTTTCGCACGCCGCAAATGGTGCCGCGGCCATGCAACTTGGACCGTTGAGGACTGGAAACGTGTGATATGGTCGGATGAGTTATCCTTCACCCTATTCCCAACCACGGGCCGTGTTTATGTGTGGAGAACGCCCAAAGAAGCTTATGATCTGCAATGTCTCCGCCCAACTGTGAAACATGGCGGCGGCTCGGTGATGCTGTGGGCCGCCATATCATGCCTTTCATTGGGTCCTGTGGTCACACTTAGCGGACGAATCACTGCCAACGATTATGTCGCAATTTTAGGAGACCACTTGCATCCTATGGTCCGGATGTTGTTCCCGGACAATGACACCATCTTCCAGGATGATAATGGACCCTTTCACACAGCTGGTGTTGTTGTAGCGTGGTTTGAGGAACATCGGGATGAAGTTCAACACCTCCCCTGGCCCGCCCAATCCCCAGATCTCAACATAATTGAACATCTGTGGTCCGTCTTGGAAACACGACTCCGGCGACGACTTCCACTTCCATCCTCTCTCACAGAACTGACCGATGCCCTGCACGAGGAATTGTGTAAAATTCCACTTGCTACCATTCACGACCTCTATGCCTCCATCCCACGTCGCATCAAGGTTGTTCTGAATGTGAAAGGTGGCTCGACACCATATTAATTTGGTAAGTTGCAATTTCGTTCAGGTGTTTCCATTTTTCTGTTCACCATCTGTATATACATAATATATACATATATTTGGTAAGTATGTAGATATGAAAATACAACACAACTAGATACGAATATACTAAAGATATCTTAGCGTATAAGTAGTTGATGTAGAAATGATCGCAACAAATTTCTTCAGATTCCCAGAATTTCATGTATCAATCGAATTCTTTTTGTAATACTATACTAGTAGTGATCAGTCTTGGATTAAGTTCTGACCCTTATTCTACAAGTGTTTCAAGTTCGAAAATGTTTTCAATTGTTTTATATTCTGAGTTTATAACAAATAATGGCCTGCAGTCTTTTTCGTGTCGGAGCCTACGGTGGCTCAATGGTAGAGCCTTCACCTTTGGTGCATGGGGTCCTGGTTCAATCCCAACTAGCGCCAAATGGACTTTGTGATGGACAAACACCGCATGTGTGGGTTTTCCCGTTTATCCCTACTTTATTCATTCCACTACTGCATTTATTTCTCATCCTCACCGTCTTCTTTAGCCCAGCCGGCGTAATGGGACGTAAAACTTAAAGATTCTATTTTTCTTTCTTTTTCGTGTCGAGGACACAGTAGCTGTCCCAATCAGTCAATCAATTATTATAATAATTTTGCGGTACCGTTGGTATTATCACACGACACCTAAGTTGCAAAGCTCTGAATGTAACCTAATACTAACTGACTCGTTGCCAAAGCTACTATGGAGCAAAACCCTGCAATATTCGAGAGCCCGATCATCTATGGAACCTTTTGATGTCGATAAGGAACGTGAAGAGAAAAATCCTGTTTCGAAACTTCACCTTTTTTTAATTTTATTTATTTTAATTCAGATTCAATGAGACATAAATTAGCTAGAAATATTTTTCATGCTTGCCTTTGTATGCTTGCTCCTAAAAGTAACACGAACAACTACGTGTCCATTGGAATGGACATAGATAACTAAAAGGTTTACGATTGTTATGTTTTATTAACTGCGGCGTATCTGACTTCGTACTTATGTCATAATGAAAGGCCTAAAGGGGTATATTTTGTTATCAATTTCTCCTCAATAGATTTCGCGCTTATCATACTGTTTTTTTGTTGGTCACGAACAATATTGTCAATCTGGGTTATTACTCTCCTAAATTTAGTTTAAGATGTAATTTTAATTGTAGTAGAGTACTTCGAGTACTCTGGATTGTTGTCATTAATACAGGGTACATCTTTATTGGTAATGTTTTTAATGCTAAAAATATGCACCTATAATGTGCTCTTAGGTAGGTATTGTTAGGAAAATTCCACCACTGATCGTTAATGGTCAATCAGAACCGAGAATGTGAATAACAAACCCAATTTAAAGATGTGAATAACATGTATTTCGAGTCTAGATATGAGTAATTAAGTGTTGTTTGTGTAACGGTATCTCAATTATGTGAGTCTAACTAAGTGATTGTTCTCTAACAATAAAAGGAAAGGATAAAATGTCCATACTGTAAAGATATCTGTGTGATGGCGATTGTGTCCACATCAGGACTGATACCGATTGAACAATAATTGATTAATTGGTTTCTAATAGCATATATTTTTTCAGCGAACAATTGTGTGGTGCGTGTATTTTTGTCCGTGCTGTTTGTGTTTTGTCAGATTTAGTGTATTTTGGGAAAGGACAGAGACCTTTGCATTGTTATTGTGTGTTTATGTTGGTAACGCAAGAAACGAGCAAGATATCGAATATCGCCCTGAAGAAACAGCGACCGACTGTTCTATGTTTAGCTGATTCAGCATCTTGTAATTGTGGTGTAATTTATGTAAGTGTTTTGCATTCTGAAATATATGTTCAAGAGACTTTTCCTAACTCGTCCCACGATCTTTTACCAAACCTCCCGTGATGTCTGGGACTCGCTACTTGGCTCACTTATAATAGTTGGCGAGCACCTGGGTCCGTCGTTAAATAGGACCGAAGACTTAGTGGATGAGATTCTGAACCTGAAGAGAGAACTCGATAACGGTTCGAGACCAGTAGACGACACGAGAGTGAAAGGAACCAAGTCTTTGAATACGAGACTCGATCTTCGGGGAGTGACAGCTCAACACCCAGACGTCGCAATAAAGGTATTCCTATTACACACCTAATTTCCACCCAAACCCAGTCTATCTTTACAAGAAAATCTCTCCTCTAAATTCATTACTGTATATTCATGCTTTTACCCCAGAGAACAGCCGTCCGATCCCAGTAGTCCATCATCCCTCGAGCTAGATCCCCCGCTTATTTCTACTGACGGTTAGTGGTGTAGGAAGGAGTTATAGCCGATTTTCCTGAATCTTTCCTCCTTCTTACACACCCTCTTCAATACCTTATGTTGTTGATAATTTCTACCAAAACCTGGGTGTCCACTAGATGAGTGAAGTTGCCAATATTGTGTATATGCCAGTCTGGAAGAAGACTTGGTTGATTATTCAAGTACAACGAAAAATATACTACTTAAGTACTTAGAAACCCATACTAGAACTTGGCGTCTCTCTACAATCCTCTTTGAATATCTACGAGTGACTTGATGTTACAATATCTACTTGAAGAATACACTCTCTGTATATGCCACTTTCTGATGTCGTGATCAAATTGACTGGAGCATTTATACAACTGAGAAGCGCTTACAGTGCAACTCATGGTTACCAAAATTCAGGCAGAAACCACTACACGTGTGTATGAGTTTTCTTTGAAGAAATCATTGTTAACAAATACATCTTACAGACAAAGCATCTTGTCAACACTCTCAGTATCTCACATAACTTACATAACGTTGACCGACGAAATATGTTTACAATAACATTACAATTTCAAAAACGTTTACGTTATCATAACATTTTACAGACATCTTTCCACATTAACCACATTCACAGACTAAGTTTTGTCAAACAGCATCCTCAAAACAAACAGAAAGAAACTTTGGTATTCTTCAAAATTAAAATTAAAATATGCAATAATTTTAAATACTAATACTGAAACATTGAACTCCTTAATACGTTCCAGGAAGAAACACTCGTTACTTTCCAAGTCAACGAAAATTTTTAAATCACTCTCTACATATATAGTTTACAAATATGTAAAAATTAAAAAAAAAAACATACTATTATAATAAACTGAACATAACGAGAAAATAAGAAAATAATGAGAAAATTGAAATTCACTTCTGAGCCGTCAACCTTGCATTCAGTGATTAATAAAATATATTAAAATTGAGTATTAATATACATGAAAACATTTGAAAATACATAAACATATTTTAAAAGACCATTATTTAGAAATATGTTAAAAGCGCACGCACAACATAGTTTTTTACGGGCCACCCATCTTCACTATAATGTATATTTTTATTACTTGAAATTACAAAATATTTGTGAGAGCCTTTGAAATGTCTTTTCCACCCTTCATATCTTTTCCTTTTTTTAAACAAAAAACTATTGAGAAATCCATGGATGTTGAGTTCTTTTATTCCAAAAACTTTACATTTGAGCCATCTGTTGATTCTTTTCTCAATTACTAACATGAGATGCAAACGAAATATAAAAAGTACTAATAGTCTACTTTTTATGTTTACTTGAATGGAATATATATAGGTGCGGATCCAAGGGAGCTATAGGAACTATAGCTCCCCTTGACGCTCAGGTATACACTAGATAAAGCTGCAAACTATGGTTTAGCCCCCTCCCTTGATCATATGCTGGATCCGCCACTATATATATATACTTTAGGCTTTGTCTTTGGACTTTGTCCACACGCTTCTGATTATTTCCATAGAGTAGATTGCTGGTAAAATGAAAAAATTCAACAGGGTCATCCATTATGCACAAATAATACTGATTTAATCACTAATGTTATTACATAGATACACTTTTTCGCTTGGTTTTAAACACTGATTTTTCACTAATGCTTTTAGAATTCATAATCACAAAAAAAAAAAAAAATATTTTTCCATACTATTTTGAAGTTGATTCAGGATGTTTCTGAATTACATTTTATTTTCCTCATATTTGTCCTTCTAAAACTGTTTAGTTTCAACAAGTGGTAAGTCTGATGAAGTACATCCGGTGTCCAGGATAACTACGCCTCACAGAAATTGCTATCTCATCTGTGAACGATAGAGGACCTTTCGTCTAAATGCTAGTATAATTATATAATAAAATTACAGTTTTCGTTATAATAATGTAAAAATATCGCAAAGTGTAATGTATTGAACGTTCTGCAGTTCTAATAGAAGTCGTTGAATGTTCAATTGAGCGAATTTTCGATATTTTATCGTTTTTTCTCTGTCGATCATCCTGTTCCCTCTTCATATCACTGTTGCTTGGCTCGTTTCGATACATTTTTTCCGGGTAATATTGTTCGGATAGGAACAGAAAAAGCTGGTGGTTGTGGAATTTCTACATCTTTTGGATTGTTTTCGAATACTCGAGAACACTGCTGTAAATTTTTAGTGTTTGCGGATTTGAATTCAATGCATTAATAGTGTCTGTGACGTCATTAGTGAACGTGTCACCGTGTATGCTTATAATGTCTGTGATTTTAGATGTGTGTTTCTGTGTGTAGACCCTGTTTTGGTAATCTTCAAAATTAAAATTAAAATATACAATAATTTTAAATACTGATACTGAAATATTAAAATCCTTCACAATATAATTTTAATCATCATAAAAATTAATTTATTTTGTTTTTTCGTAAACTGCTTATGAGGATAAAATTAACTTTTAAAACGTAAAAAAAAA
Organism: Thermobia domestica; assembly: GCF_964235325.1. Taxonomy (NCBI): domain Eukaryota; kingdom Metazoa; phylum Arthropoda; class Insecta; order Zygentoma; family Lepismatidae; genus Thermobia; species Thermobia domestica. The sequence continues at coordinate 81,491,960 of NC_137466.1, forward strand.
AAAAAAAAAAACATAAATAATTGATGTGGGTTGTATTGTGTACTTGAAGAGATAACAGAATAATCTTTTATATATAGACACCACCAAAAGGATTTTATTGGAATAAATACAAAGTTGTGATTACCAAAAGAAGCCTATTGTGTATGATACATAACAGTGTGAGATTTAGAGATTACTGATGTAATCAGAATCGCACGGAGTTCATACTCTCGTATAAGAGTTAAACCTGTTATGTGTTCATTTCATTATACAAAGATTAACACAGAGTTTATAAAAGGTGTGCTTACAGTCCACAACTGTCCATGATTGTGATTGCCACTACACTTATGCAAAGCACTAACACAAGCGATAGCCAGAACTAAGACTAAGATAGTCGGGAATGTCGCTGAATGGATGTTGCTCAATGAGAGATCTAGTAGAATTTGCTAGGGTTTTTTAGTCCTTTTTTACAAACATGCAGACTTTCGTTTTCTATTTGTTATATATTTGCGAAAGTTGAAGGCTATAAAGAGAGAATTGTTTATGAAAAAGTTTTATTTTCACCGTGTTCTCCAATAATGTATGTTTATACTTTACCTTGTTTGTTAAGTAAAATATTTTTCTAATTTTATTTTGGGACGAAAGTTTACTACATATGTGATGTAATCGATTCCACTTTTACTTCTTATTGTTTTTCGTACGTTGGAAAGAGTTTCTGTCTTTATTTCTCTTTTGAAGGAGCAGGTAATTTTGTTTAATTTTCTTTCTTTTTCTTTCCTTTTTTTGTATCAAAATCGTGGAACGTCTTACTTTATTTCAAATTAGGAAGCTTTAGTTAAGACGTTTGGGAAAAAATTCGTAAATAACGTGACACTAGGGCTGTCGAAAAAGTACCTGACCAGAATTTTAAAAAAAATTTCGCATTCCCATTTTCTCTTTAATACACTTTTCAGGACTACTGATCTCGCCAGGGATACGAACTCAGAAACTTCGAGGATAGTTAAAACTTTTACCATATTCTACAGAGCGACTCAAACCGCCATGACTTTCCTTTCACAATTGTCATCCTAACTCCTCAAACCATTCGACAAATATCAAACTGGCCCTAGGCTAATAAGGTCGAGATAAAATAATACATTATATTCTTTGATTTTATTATAACAAGTATAAGGGGAGCGGTAACTCAATGGTAGACGTATGAGGAATCCTTGGTTGGATCCTAAGCCATGTAAGTGTGTGAGCAACATCGTGTCCGTGAGTTTTGCAAGGGTGGATAACTTAACGAAATGTGCAATATTTACAATTTGTTATCTGTTACGGTTACTATTTTGTAACCCATTTCTGCACCTACTTAATAACGTTATTGGTCAGTGTAACTTTTAAAATGGTACGCTCTGAATTATGTTACGCTGAGTAACGTTACTCAATGGAACATTCTGCATTTTGGTATTGTAGTTACGGTCACCAAGGGATTAGCGTTACTCGAAATACCCACGTATGTCGTACCTGCTTGAGATTGTTAAGATAAAACTGGTTCCACTGAATACCAGTTCTCTCTCGAACCCAAAGGGTTTTGTTCCTTGATTTTAGCGATATGAAACGTATTGAAATTCTGCAGAACATTTTTGTGTAAGTAGACATATTTTTGTTATGATGAGTACCATTTCTATGTTTCTCTTTTCTTTATCGGTTACCTTTTGTACCTGTATTTCATCTTCTTCAATTCTGATGGTCTTGGAGTTACGCTTGAGTAACGTTTAAACATCCTTGGCGACAGGGAGTCTAAGGTTGGCTTTAAAAGAATCTCCATTATACTAGTAAATAAATTCCACGTTTTTCAGTCTGTTTTCTTTTTCCTCATACTTAAGATTCAGTAAACACCTTAGGCCAGCGTTTCCCAACCGGTGTGCCGCGAATGGGCCGCTGGTGTGCCGCGAGAAAATCGAAACAAATTATTAATTCTATACGAACCAAATTGCAAGACAGGGGAAAATGTATATTTATATTTCACATTACTATGAACCTCTACTATAAATCTACAATTTTAAATTTCATACTGTGTTACTTTTCTGTACATTTTTAATGTTGAAAAACGTATTTATCATTGTCATGACCATTATTACTTCTGTATTGTTGCAGACTATTTCGTAACTTGAAATTTTAACATATCATTCAATAAATTCAACAAAGCAAGCATGCATACAAATTACCTACATTTGTGTTTTAAAAGTATAGGAGATTTGTTTATTTGTTCGTTATTTAGTTATCTTCCCTTTTAGTTAGTTAGATACAGTTTTCGAAAGAGAAAGTGGATTTTTTGAAAACCCGAGTCCTATATTTCATTGCTATTGTTTTCTATTTTAAAATTATAATGAAAAAGTATAATGATTTAGCACGGGGGAAAATCAGTGATCGAGCTTTCTTCTCTGTAAGAAGGAAATTAGTAATCACATTAAAATACCACGGTAATTTTATATATATATATATATATGGGTGCCGCGAGAATTCAAGTTACACCTGTAGTGTGCCGAAAGTTGAAAAAGGTTGGGAAACGCTGCCTTAAGCCCTCAGGTACATGTCCTTTGAGAATAGCATTACTTTGATTGCTCTGTATTTAAAAAGAGGAAAAAGAGAAATGATCAAAGAGTGAAGTTTTTAATGTAAGCTTATTGATAAGATTTTTACTTCTTGTGATGACACTGCCGATAGTTGAGTTAATTTGGAGTTTAACGTCCTTTTCGGCAGCGAGGCTTTATGAGACGGGACCTACTGATTAACATGGAATCGAAACCACATGTGCTCACGCCGGGAATCGAACCCGGAGCTACATTCACCAAAGTTACACATATACTGGCCCCCAGTGAAGCAGGAAGGACATTTCAATTGCTTGCAAACAATTTAGTTTATAAATCAAATACATATCAGACATCAGTGGCGTAGCGAGAAACTCATCAAGGGGGACCAACACACAAGATTTGGTAGAAAGGATCTTCTGAGGGGTGCATCAATAACTACCAGTAGGCCTACATTTGAATTGAATTGGATTTTTTTAAATGCCTTTAGGCACGTGTGGTGTGAATGAGGAAATGCCCTGGATATCCTAAGTATCTGTTCTCGGTGAATCCTTTTGTTGAACTTTTAGAAAATTGACTTAAACTATCGATTTTGCAAAACTTCCCTTTGATTTAAGCCCAAATCGAAACATGACAGAGGAAAATTTCGGAAAGTGTTGCTATTTTCACTCCTAGCTTCTCACTTTATGTAGTGTATATTTACAAGGAAGGGGGTGCACGTGCACCTTTGCACCTTTAAACATATTTCTATTTTATCTTATTTTTGTAAAAAAAAAAAAAAAAAAAAATCTGCCAGAGAAAGAAAATTGTCAAAAAGTGCTACCCATTCAGAAGACTATTTTCTTCTCATGTGAATGTTTTGACTTCTCGTGGCAATATGGTAATCTACAGTTTATTTTGTCTCTTTTTCTCCCTTTGATTTTTAATGTTCATTGTATTGTTTAAATGCTTATAAGTTAACTTGCGAGAAAGCGTCATAGTCGAAGGTTGTACCCCTTGTAGAACTGATATTAAAAAGTAAATAAAAGAATTATCATGGAAACAATTTTTTCATGTTGTATTCAGAAAACAAACATAGGGTTCTTGCGGTTCTAAATTGCGGTTCTGAAATTAATATATCGCAGGCATTCGTTGATATAGTAGCCTACATGTTGGTTTTCACCAGGTACATTCGTGAAGTGTCCCCTCGAGATTCGTGTAAAATTGATTTAAATACAAAGTTCTCTGCTGTCTAATGTGTATTGTACTAAATTTAGCTGCCCATGCCGGTAATTGGCATATTTATGAGCCTTCATATATCCGGAATTCTATCATACACTACCATAACGCTCGGACACAAAATTCATTTTAGTTTCTTTAGATGTTACTCACTGGACATGAATATGGGCATATGAAAAGCAAATTGGATCAAGTACTGCTTCTGACACATGTTACCCATCCCGGCCGCCATCTTAGATCTGCCATATTAGATTTTACTTTTGGTTTTTCAAATGGAAATAGGTGCAAGTGTTACATCGGACGTTTACGTTTACATTCACTGGTGTAATGTATTTTACCGTAGCTTGTACCATTTGGAAGGTATTACATGTTCATTCCCTCCAGCCACTTGCGAATAGACATTGCAGGTTAATATCAGTTACGCTTACGTTTTTGGTGTTGACAAATCAAAACAATTTCTAACTGGTAAACTCCTTACAACATAGGTGTCATAATCTTATTACATTTCCATGAGTGATTGTTATTACTTCCATGTTATACTATAATAAGGAAGTATTGTATTACTGTCAAAATGCCTAATGTAGATCCAGATACGGCCAGATTTGGGTGAAGACCTACCATTTCCGTATTGACATCTGTGTGTCTGCATGTATATAAGTTCAGAGAATATTTCATCAACGATAACACATAAAAGATTGCATATACACACGGGGCCCTGCACAAATTTCTATTTGGTTCAATATGAAGTGCTTGACATTTAATGGTATATACAAGCTACGATAAAACTCAGTACACCAATGAAATTCCGAGAAAAGTTTACATTAATTTGATGTATCATTTGAACCTATTGCCATTTGAAAAACCGAAAGTTAAATCCAAAATGGCGGCCAAGGTGGGTAACATATGTCAGAGAAGGAGTACTTGATTCAATTTGTTCTGCATATGCCCATATTCATGTCCAGTGAAATCTAAAGAAACTAAAAGTAACTTTGTGTCCGAGTGTTATAGTAGTGTATGATTGAATTCCGGATATATGAAGGCCCATAAATATGGAAATTACCGGTATGGGCCGCTTAAATTAGTACAATACACATTGGGCCACGGAGAACTTTGCATTTGAATCAATGATACACGAATTCCGAGGGGACACTTCGCGAATGTACCTTGTCAGTCTCCGTACAACTTGGAATTGCTTAACATTAGTTTTACGGGAAGAAAAAAACGACATCATTTGGAACAACTTTCCAGTTTCGATCATCTGTATTTCCTCCTTATTTATTCGGTGTAAGGACCTCAAACTTATTTTGTTGGATCTTGCTTATCGAAAGGTTTTTAAAACTGCCTTACTGCCCTTAAAGTCTGAAATTCAGGGTGGGGTGGGGGCGGATGTCCTCCTGCCCCATTAACGTCCCTATCTAGCGGCTGTCATATGAAACTATCCCACGGCCTTTAACGTGGTTTTAGTTATACTTATTGCGGACTCTTGACTGCGAAAATATTACGTTTGGAAATAGAATTCATTTGCTGAGCAAACCTGAACCTTATTGAAAATGGACTTGGATCCATAGTGCTCTGAACGCCTCATATATTACTTTTCTTCAATGAATTATTGACTTAAAAAACAACCAATTACATAGGCTTGCAGAAAATATTCTAAGTTAGCACAACATGAAGTGTGCTTCAAACTATCATTACTTTTCGAAAATTTATTATTTTAAGATAATTTCATTAGTATGAGTGTTCTGAAATAGTAATCAAATTTTTGCAATTAAAAATCACACCCGCCTCCATGAAACGCGATCTTAGCCCCTAAGAGCATAATTAGGAAATTTTCAGAAGCAGTAACTCCGAAATGACTTGTTTTAAGGCTAAAGTAACCGCACAAGCGTATTTCTGGTAAAGTTCTAGCCTTAAAACACGTAACATGACTCCATTTGTATTTGAAATTTTGAATTCCAATAAAAAATGGCAGCCATGATGCTTGATAGCACTATCTGATGTGTCAGACCACTTAAAAGTTTCATCATTCTCCCTCAACCCGTTCTTAACGCACAAGGGTGGTGAGGACTTTTGTTTCACCATGCATATTGATAGATTGTGTAAAATCTCCACAGTAGGTAGATTTTAAAATCTACCTAAAAAGCTAATTACAACCAAGAAAGTACTTATGAGAATCACTGGCAAGAGGGTGTAATAAAAAGGGGTTGGAATATGAAATAAGTTGAGAATTACTAATCTATACTGAAATATTCTGTACCCAGCACAGTGTTATTAATCAGGATAAAATAAATGAAAAGGTCGGTTGCTAGTAAAGAGCAAAAAGTCCTAAGAAATAAGTTATTACATGATTTTGAAACATGTTAAAAATCATGTTTTAAACTGTTCAAAATGTTTGACATGTTTTTTTTTCTTTTCGTCTGTGTTTTAAAACATGTTTAAAACGTTTTGAACATTTTTTTTATGTTTTAAACACATGTTTTGTTCTTTTTTTTTTTTAAAAAAAATAAAACTATTTATTCCAACCCTTGTCTGGTGCCTAAGTAATATAAAACAAAACCATGTACCAAATTGGTCGCCAGGTTGGAATTTTCGATCGCCAGATCGCCAATGATGACTGAATATTTCAGTTTGGCGATAGACATTTGCATAAATTATATCTTGCAAAAAAAAAAAAAAAAAAAAAAAAAAATAGGGAAAAAGAAAAAAGAGAAAAAAACTATATGATCTTGTTGCTGGATTCAGACTTGAGGTTTCGTGACGTGCCTGTAATATATAGCAAATCAATATATAGAAGTCATTACATATGCCGGCATGAAAAGGTAAGAAATATGGCGTTTGAAGCGAATAACTGACAATGTACAGGGCCAAATGAACACATTCTCACACCCAAGATTATACTTCAGCCCCTTCACCTTCTATCAAACAAAATATATTCGTAGTTCTTTTGTTGTTGCGAACCTGTCCTTTGCCCTGTCGCTTTGTAAAGTATAGCGATCTTTATTCTTTGGACAATGGGCTATCTGCGCACCATATTTCGATTATATTCAGCCAGTAGTTACGGAGAAATAAAATAGAACATACAAGGCAAGCCGAGCCGAGCCTATCGCCGGCCGAGCTCGGCCATCACATGTAGTGATCTTTATTCCTTAGATGATTGGGTATTTTCGCATCAAGTTTGGTTTAAATTTAGCTGATAGTTACCGAGGAACAAAGTACTACATATGCACACACATAATTACAGCACATCTGGAGTAAAAGTACAACTTCCGGTCAGCTTACGCCGGGAACTAAAAAGAAAAGTCCTAACATCAGGATCACAAATAGAACATACTATATGTAAGCGGAATCCACTTTCAACATCGCAATATTAAGGGGGGGGGGCTTGAGCCGGGTGTTCCTCCCTGACTACGCCACTGTCAGACATGACCTACAGCTTAAGGGGATGACTTCCCATCATCAGAGGCTTCAGAATCTTTATAAGATAACATGTAAAATTTAATTCATAAATATCTTAGAAAATACTGCATTTAGGAACTGGTAATTTTGTTGCCAAAGAGTAATACAATTCAGATGACTGTCACAATTTTGCACCTAATTACTTGGATTAATTGTAATGCATTCTTCCGTATTGAGTTACTGCAGGTAAAGAGTCAAAAGACCACTTGCAAATCTCATGAATTACTATGGATGACATTCTTTGAAGAACAAATGCTGAGGAGGGATGTATTACGACAATTTGAAAAGTGAAACCCGTGTCTACCCCTCCAGTTTCATAATCATTTATGCCTTGAGCAGTCTCCCTTTCCACTCCCACCTCCCACTTCCCACTGATTTCCCACAACTTTACGACACAACTATCTGAATGTGCTTTTTCGGCGTAAGTTGGTATGATTCACGTGTCAACAAAATACTTCGTAGAACAAAGATAATGATCTTTGAAACCTCAGTATGGAATGTCTTTCCAATTGCTTTTCTACATCTTTTGTTGGTTGAAACGGATGGATTATCCTTCGAAGCAGTAGCTTTAATCTCTTCCACTCACAAATGTAAACCAAAAAAAGTCTAAATGTTTCTTATATATTTGCCTATTTCTTTTGTTTTCTGGAAGGATAGATTTCTTTTCATTTTATAATATTTATCACAAAAACGCACACAGTGCGATGTTTCTGTGGTTAGAACGGATTAATTGTGTGCAGGGATGACAAAAATCAAGTTTTCGTTTTTTTTTCTTTTCTTTTTTTTTTTTTTTTTTTTTTTGAATAACTAGAGTTTGGTTTATCAAAACTCCATTATATATTTACCTTATTCGCGTGTGTTAGTGTATGACAAAAATAAATAAATAAATAAAGTATTTCATGGATCATCACCAAATTTGGTAAAAATACAAAGAGTCAAGAATTAGGAAGTGAGTTTGTTATTAAAATAGTCTTCTCAAACCGAAAGTGGTTTAAAGAAACCATTTCCGGTTTGATCATTGATCATCATAGATCGAAAAACGTAATACGTATTAAGATCCGGGTTTTAGTTTCGTAAGAACATATTTAATCTCTATTATTAACTCTCTAATAAAACCGGAAGTGGTTCATTCAACTATAATTTCTCGTTTCAATAAATATTGGTCTACATAGAGCAAGAGCGGTAGATGAAAGCAGTTTTCTCCATTCGGATAGCTCTCAAGTGTCTCAAAAGTGCAGTGGCGTAGTCAGGGGGGCTCACCCGCCTCAAACTCTCCCCATTAGTGTTGTAATGTTGAAAGTGGATTCTGCTTACATGAAGTATGTTCCATTTGTAATGTTAGAACTTTTCTTTTTAGTTTCCTTAGTAAGCATAAGGGAGCTTGTAGTTTTACTCCAGATGTAATTAAGTACCGTATGTGTGTATGTAGTACTTTATTCCTCGGTAACTACCAGCTAAATTTAAACCAAATTAGATGTACAAGTACCCAATCATCTAAGGAATAAAAATCACTACATGTGATGGCCGAGCTTGGTCGGCGATAGGCTCGGCTCGGCTTGCCTTGTATGTTCTATTTTATTTCTCCGTAACTACTGGCCAAATATCATCGAAATTTGGTGTGCAGATAGCCCATTATCCAAAGAATAAACATCTCTATACTTGGTGGCCGACTCGGCAAAGGACAGGCTCGGTTCGGCTCTGTTTGTATGTTGTACTTTATTTCTCGGTAACTATTGGTCAGATTTAAATCAAATTTGGTTTCCAAGTATCGCTTAAGGAATAAAGATCTTATATATTATGTCTGGGCTCGGTCGCCGACAGTCTCGATTCGACTTGTCTTGTACGTTGTATCTTCTTTTTCAGTAACTACTGGCCGAAATATTTTAAACAGGGACGCAAGTGGAATGCAGGACAAAAATGTCCTTCTGTCCTCTTGCCTTATGTTTTCTTACTTGCTTGACAAAAGTTATATTATTTTGCTTGGTGAATTCTTTTCCTTCAACCTTCAGAAAATCATGCTTTTGCAAAGCTCTGCTTTCTTTTAAGCCCCAAACAGATATATGATGGCAAAAAGTTTCGGAATGTGTTGCTATTTTCACTGCTCGCTTCTCATTTTAGATAGTGTATATTTACAACAAAGGGGGGAAGTGCACCTTTTTTGCAGTCCCTAAATCCGGCCATGTATATATATATATATATATATATATATATATATATATATATATATATATATATATATATATATATATATATATATATAGATATAGATAGATAGATAGATAGATAGATAGATACAGTGGCGGTTCCAGGATATAAACAAGGGAGGGGCTAAACCATAGCTTGCAGCTTTATCCAGTGTAAAGCAGAATTGAAGCCCATTTTAACCAGTGTATACCTGATCGTTAGGGGGGGACTATAGCTCCTATAGCCTTCCCTCGGATCCGCGCCTGTATACAAGGGCGCCGATTTCTCGGTAAAATGGGGGGCCTCATTTAGATGGAGAAGGCATATATGAGGATTTTAAAACAAATTGCATTCAAATTATTCCAAATATTATATATTCTTAAATACAATAAGGGGGCCCACATGTGCTTTGGGGGGTCCCGGGTCCCCTTGGTCCCCCAGGATCGGCGCCCATGCCTTGAAACGGATGGATTCTTCTTCCAAGCAGTAGCTTTCACCTGTCTGCCACTCAAAACTATACAACGAAGAAAAGTCTAAATGTTACTTATTTACCTATCTTTTGTTTTCTGGAAGGATAGGTTTCATTTCATTTTATATTATTTATCATACAAAACAGACAGTGCAACGTTTCTGTGGTTAGAATGGATTAATTGTATGCAGGGGTGGCAAAAACCAAGTTTTCCTTGTTTGTTTTTTGAATAACTAGAATTTGGTTTACCTACTCCTTTATATATTTACCATACCTGTGTGTGCATGTGTGTGAAAAAAAAGAAAGAAAAAGTAAAAGAAAAAACTAAAGAACTGCTTGATGGATCATCACCAAATTTGCTCAAAAAGTAGTCAAAAGTAAGGAATTTTATTTGTCATTAAAACTACCTACCCAAATCGGAAGTGATTTAAATAAACCATTTCTGGTTTGATCTTTGATCACCATAGATCGAAAACGGCAATATGTAGTGAGATCCGGTTTTCTGCTTCGTAAGAATATATTATTAACTCTATTATTAACTCTACTACAACCTACAATGGTTCAAATCAACTATAATTTCTGCTTTCAATAAATATTGATCTATATATAGCAAAAACGGTAAAAAAAAAAAAAAATAGATGAAAACGGTTTCTTCCAATCGAGCAGCTCTCAAGCGTCTCAGGTGTACCTTTCATCTCTTCTTGTGATCTTCAATTGAAAGCTCGGTTTCAATAGTGATCTCCATAGAACAGGAATGAAGCGGGTTTTTGCTTTCTATTCAGCTTTCTAAAAATAACTACTATATTCTGTCTTCCAAAAGATGTGGAAATCAACTACTACCGATTTTAACTTTGATGGCTATAGAATAAAAACTGTAATAGATAAGAAGCGGTTTTCTACAATTTATTAGGCGTTCCAAGAATATATTTCGTCTCTAGTCTAATCTCTCTACTAAAACCGGAAGTGGTAGAAATCTACTACAATTTACAGTTTCAATATTAATTGTGAAAATATCGTACCACAGACACCAAACTCTTCTGCGTGATGTACACGTGGCACTGCTACTTGTTTTTGAACCATTTTCTTTATCTTGTGGATAATCGTGGCCTCTATTTTTTAAATAATAAAATAAGTCAAACTCGAGGTCATATGTAAACTAGTTTTACAAATGATTTACCAGTAGAGTACAAATTATTTACTAGTCTGCCCATTCATTACTGTTCATGATTGAATAAGCCAAACCGAGTAGCGTGTCTGAACAAAGGAGTGAGTTAGGGAAGCTAATACATAAGATTATTTGCATGAATAAAACATACTTTAGATTTGTAATAAGGGATAAAAAATCTTAAACATCTGAGAGGTTATTTGGTTCACACAGTTACAGTTAAGAAATTGATAAGAGAATAAGATAGATTGGGCTAGAGCCTAAGTTGGGATAAAGCGGGAAGTATAAAACATTTTTGTAATGAAAGTCTTGATTCTGAGCGAAAACAGCTAGTTGACCTTTGACCTCGAATTGGACCGGTTTGCGGTCACTTCTTAAGATTGAGACCGAGATCAGTCGAATTAGCACCCTCAAGTTGCAGTTATTCATTTTTTTTTTAAAGAAGGGGCCATGGCTACAAAACTTTTAATTTATTTAGATTACATATGGATAGAAATAAGTATTTTCTAGCCCGTTCTTATGTAACAGGGGGGTTATGAAGGACGGGACCTACAGTTTAAAGTGGGTTACAAACCATTACTCGGTTTGAATCGGAGAGAAATTGTCCTCTAGCTGGGCTCAAACCTGGGACCCCTGCCTGATTACAAAAGTGACAATTCTACAGACTCATCCACGGAGAAAACCTGATAAAGATATATTGTACTGATATTGCATGTACTGTACTTGTGAACATTTTAAGAATCGCTTTACGAGAAGAGAAAATAAAACTGCACAAGTTAAATCAGTACAAAGTACAGAAGATATACTTTATTCCTCCAAGTTAGTTCACAGAGTCAAAAATTTAGCGACCTAATTTAATTTGCATATAAATATAAGAAGTGAATAAAGATATGAATCAATTGAGTTCATTCTGGTTCTGAACCATTTATATTATTTTATTGGTTTAAATCAATTGTTTGTTTAACATACACATACAAATTCTATGAACTTCAATAGGAAAATAATTTTGGATCTTTGGATAATTTTAGCACCAGTCGAGCTAACACTCGACTCGACTCGAAACTCGACTAAAGTTTAGAGTCGAGTCAAAGGTAATTTTCTCGAGTGGAGTTCCGAGCCGAGTCACTGTTTTTGACGTCGAGTTTCGAGTGAGTGGAGTTTGTTAAATGGCTCGCTCGTTCAGCTCGTTTTAACTCGTTTTGAAATAATGGTCTGTTTAGACTGGAAAGCGAAAGCCATGAGAAATGTAAGCAGCAGTGTGAAATACTTTTAGTGTTGCTCACGACAAGGAACACTACTCGCATCTCGTCTCGTCTCGATAACGAGACGACAATAATTTTTTATTTTTTATAACGAGACAGCCTCAAGTGTCATGAGCATCAATATAAGTATATACTGTAGCTCTTACTATCAAAGCTGAGATCTGCACGTTCGAATTTTTAAACTCAAGCAGAAGTCCAACCCGAGTGGTGATGTCAATCGGCTCGGCACTCGGTTCAACTGAGTGAACAACTCGATCCGGCTTGGATCAGATGAGCCATCGGCTCGGCCCAATTGAGCCAATGGCTTGAGCCATCTCGGTTGAGACGAGCCGTCGGCTGGCACAATTGAGCTTTTGGCCCAAGCTTGCTCGGTTGGGATGAGCTACCGACTCGGCTCAGATGATTCACCAACTCAGCTGAGATGAGCCATCGGCTCGAGCCAGCTCCGTTGAAACGAGTTCATCGCCTCGGTTCGACTCGGCTCAACTGAGCCGATTGCTCGAGTTGGCTCGGTTGGGTGAGCTGTTGGCTTGGCTCACTTCTCGGTTCGGCTCGATAGTGAATGAGCTATGAACCAAGCCGCTCGAGCCACTGACAACCCTAGACCCGAACCGAGCAGTTTTGAACATGTTTGACCGGCGCCCTATAACTTTTAACAATTTTTGGCTCGAGCCTGAATACTTTCTTCTCCGGAACTCAAACCCAGATCCTCGTGAACAATGTCCTTGCCTCCTGAAGACTTCTCGGCGACCGAGATCGGAAGTCAACTAGTTTTTAGTATACAGGTACACCCCGCCTACTTTCTTGGTTATACATGATGTTATAATAATAATAATAATAATAATAATAATAATAATAATAATAATAATAATAATAATAATAATAAGTAGTAGTAGTAGTAGTAGTAGTATCATTGACCTATTATCTATGTTGGATACTTAAAAATAGTAATTGAAACTACACACGACTCGACTCGAGTCGAAACTCGACCTGAATTCGAGTCGAGTTGGAGGAAATTTTTCGAGCCGAGATCAAAAATGTCTGCTTCGAGTCGAGTCGAGTTTCAAAGAAAACTCACTCGTATCCATCCCTACAGTGGAATAGATATAAAGTTCGTGACCCGAGGTCTCGCTATGTATGTTCACAGGGTGTTCGAAAACGACATCAAATTACTTAAGGAATTTAATCCTTACACGAGAACATAAAGTGAAAGTTACGGGTCACCGTACTAAAAACATTCTCGCTTAAATTTCTTAGGTTAAATCATATTATGTTGCTGTCAAATACAACAAAACTTTAAGGCGTTTTCGGAAAACTCCAAAATATTGCTCGAGTTGTTGCTTTCTTGTACCGTTACGACCAATTTTCTGTGGACAATATATCTGAAATTACGCAACTGTGCACCAAGGTTGGTCTATAGGCTTTTTCATGTTTTCGTCCGAGGATTCACATCCCAAAGTTATTTCCTGACACCATGTGTATATATTATATTTACTTATTTTCGAGTAACAAGATCTAGAAATGTTCGAGGCCCTAGTTCCACTTATATTTATTACCATAATGAAAACTTTAAAAAATCGTTCACGTAGTCTAAATTATAGTGACATTACTATGTCCGTTCTTCATTAGCTTGGTTGGTTTGGTGGGTTTAGAGTTTATTGTCCCTTTCTGTACCGATGTTATAAGAGACGTGAGCCTTCAGTGGAATCCGAGTCCTTAGTGATCTGTTGATATTTCAAGGCTCTTCCGCCGGGTATCGAACCCGAGATCTGTGACCCAAAGTTGCGCGAGCTAGCCACTAGACAGACGAACGGGAAGGGTTATTGTATTTTTTTTTAGAATGTTACCTATGTATGTTTATTCACGGGAAAGTTGGTTCATCGGGTTCAATCCATCGTTTCAATCTGTTGAATTTAGCTTGAAGTAAAGTTGATTTTTTTATTACATCCAGAAAAATATGTGTTGAATAGCTAATGTTGCCAGAAAGTAAAAGTAACTACCTGTTACGAATTTCAAATCCCAGTTACTAGAGGGAATTCTGTAGTTTGTATCCATGCAAACGTCGCATACAAACTTAGTGCTGCAAAGGAAAGCTAAATTTCAACCATGATCTGTATCAAATTGTTGATCCTCCTCTTCAAAGTATATACTCTCCCCTATTTTCTACTATTGAGGCAGTGTTATTACAAAGAGTTGGAACGTACTAATATGAAATTAGTGGTTAGCAATAATTATCTAACTAGAGTTACTAGTAATGAAGAAATTGGCGTTCTCTACCTGATCTTTGCTTTCGCAGTATACATCATACAGCATGAAATCGCAAGAAGCAAATATTTCAAATTGTCTTGGAAGCAAATATTCTTTCTTTGTAACATTTACAGAAAATCTATCCGCTCTGCAGAAACGGAGGAAAGAAATGGGATGAGGGTGGCACCCCGCGGCGTTCTACCACCCATTGGAAAAGGACTTCAGAGGGGGAGGGAAATACCTGCCTGTCAACAGGACATCTGTTCGCGAAGATCACATTGGAAAACACAACCTTCAATATATAGTCCATTACAATGTTACTTTAAAAAGTTCATTACTCTTGATCTACGTCATTAAGTAAAAGTAACTTAATGAAAGTAAGTAAGTAAGCGTGAAATTGAAACAATCATTTCATTTCTATTGCTTTTCTGTATACGTATGAAAAATTTTAAGTTGTTACGTACCATATTTCGTTAGATATTCATGAAATAAAGTTTACATGTTATCTTATGGGGACTGAGAAACCAGTGGCAAAAGATATAACATCCCCTTAAAGATAACCTCCCGACATTCACTTTGTGGAACAACGAAAAAAGCTGGTAAAACCGGTCAGGGTAGCAGGCCACATGCTTTGAACCCAGGATCTCCCTTTTGCGAAAGAAGAACGCTAGCCAATAGGCTATGCTCGCTAGACATAATAATAATAATAATAATAATAATAATAATAATAATAATAATAATAATAATATAGTTTGATTCAATATAGTGAACAAATTGGGGATGTGCCTGGATTAAGAATCAGCAAACAACGGTGAAATATTCCAAAAATAATGCAGATTGATAGCCAGTGACGTGGCCATGCATCACACAATTTCCTAGCTATTTTGTGGGCTTTGTTTTAATAATAATAATAATAATAAGATTTTCACAGGCTTGCGCCCACCATTCATGGAACAGTTCTAACATAAATTAATCCTACTCTTGTTGTGGACAGCTAAGAGCGCTATGAAAACAAAAGCAAGATGAAGAATGAAAGAGATTGTCTATTTTCCCTCCCCTTTGCTACTTTTGTCTCACTCTGTACTTCCCCCTGACCCTGCTATCCCCTTCCACCTGCCTTTTTCCTCGTATGTGACTGACTTCCTCCTATGATATTCACAGAAATCGATCTCTTTCTTTCTCCCTGTCTCTACTTCATATTTGCAATAACAACATATGAAAGTGAAATATTCATTCTGCTTCACCACTTGAAGAACGAAATTCAATGTGACCCTCTGAAGAACAATACAATAGATACCATGTCCGAGGAACTCTCCAAAGATCTGATAAGATCTGTAACTGATGAACACAATACCTTTACCAAACCTGTCTGGTCAACTGTGTTACTCATGTGGCAAATAGTATTTGTAACGAAATAGCTTCTGTTCCACACATTTTCGTTCCATTAGATACCCGCAAAGGAAAGAATCTCGTTCAGCTGGTACCAGTTGTTGATTTTCTCCCACCAAGCGTGAAAGGAATACCTGAAACAGATTTGTTCCTTCAATTAGTTACGGTACAATAACGTTACATGCTCGAATAACGTTACGGTGTCGTAACAAAAATTGGTGGTATACCTTGTACCTACCTACATTAAATAACCAATAATTTTGTTACAGAGAACTATTTTCGTTACGTTACAGTTACGTTAAGTTATCCACCCCTGGAGTTTTGTCGACTTTCTCTCGTTTTCTCCCACAGTCTCATTCCACTAATCATTTTACAATCTTTCAACTTCTATTAACCATCGGTCTTGTGTAGTCTAGAGAGCAAAACCGTGGAACGTTACATTAGAAATATGATTTTATTTCAACAAGGATAAGAAAGGGTATCCACCTTCTGGAAGGGATAGAGTTTCCAACTATTATTATTATTTTTTAACATCCTGTACGTTCAACACTGTGTAGAGGCATGTTTTGGAAAATCTAAAATATCATCACTTTAAATGTGTTTTCATTTTAAAATCCTGTGAAATGACTGACAAACGTTTTGTAATATTAAAAATAACGTTTTTTTTTTCATACACTATACTATGACTGTCACAATCAAATGAAAAAAAAATTCTACTGGGAAAAGGAAATAATGTGCTATGCGGACAACATAAATAAATACACAATAAAAATATTTTCCATTATTCGTCACCCTCAAAGCTCTGTAGGTAATGCAGATAAGAAATAATAAAAATAAAAAGTTTTCGACTTTTGCGTTGCCGCATTATTACTATTCTTTGCGTTTCTTTGCTGGGACCATTAATCTTACTTTGCAGTTTTCTCTGCAAACGTCTCCGAAACCTTTGCTTTATTTCTATGACATTTTTTCGACGCTTCCCTGCGCGGGGCGCAACGTGTTCTTTTTTTTTTACTTTACTTTCTTTTTCTTTTCGTTTTTTAACATGTATATATATTTTTTTGTATTACTGCTTGAAGGGAAAAGTTAAACAACCAGCTGGCGCAAAGATAACCCTTTCGCTCTTTTTCATTCTTTCTATTTTTCTCTCTCTGTACGCTCACTTCCTTCCTCCCCTTCCAGTTTCTCTCTACGCAACCTACCAACCTTCCAGCTCTTCACTGAAAAATTGAGGGGAAAAAATTTACGAGAAGATATTTCGTTAAAAAAAGAATCAGTATATTAAAGAAGATACAACTACGAAGTACTACATCAGAAAGAAGGTGATCTCGAAAATAAAGCAAAAGCTTTAATGTGGGATGTACTTATGCATAACACCCTATGCAACTACGATTATGAACCACTAACAGCTTCAAAGCTTCTTTGAGTAAAATGTTTAAAATGTTAACATAGGTTGCATATAATAAAGAACTTTTATGCATTTCTTCATTTATATAGTGTGAACGAGTTTAATCCGGTACATTTAGAACTGTGAAGAGATGGTATACATGTGTGAATGAAACCCAGTCCTTTATCTTTTACACATTTCACTTTGAGATGACTGGAAATGACGTATCAGAAAGTACAAAAGCGAAAATCGAAGAAAAACAATGACATATAAAGGAAGAGAAGTAGCAATGTCCCGTTCATGGGTGCTGACTTCTAATTTTTTTCAATAGGTGTTTACCCTTCGGTACTTCTAAGATAAATCACATCTCGAGTCTCGTATTCACTGTTTTTTTAACATATCCAATGGACCGGTGGTTTTCAAATAAGGAAGGGGCCTGATAGGCATAAATATCCATCAGAGGAGCCCAGGAAGGCATAACGTCGTTGAGGATGTGAACCAACGTATGTTCAATTCTTGCGATTTTGAGTCTTTGGTATAAACCTGATGAGAAAGCAATAACCCATGTTCTAGCAAAGACTCGTGCGTCACAAGACATTGATTGCTTGGAAAGAATCGGTTACAGCGTTTGCTTGCATTTCGATTGTTGGCAAGTTCAGGAAATATCCCGTATACCAGTAAGTTCAACGTATTATACCCATATATGTTGTCATGAATGCAGCTGCATCAGCGTGTTTTTAAAGAATAAAACACTTTTCAGAATGTCTGAAATGTTAGTATTGTGAATAGATATAATGACGTATTTTTCGTCTCCTGAAAAACTAACAAAATGGACATATGAGGTATCACATCTTCAACGACGTGTATTTTTATATTATTTTAATTTACTTACTTATTTATTTTTACAATGATAACCTAAACTTTGTATTGAGCAGAACTCTATCGTTGAAATGTAGTTTTTCTATTACATTTTTTAAATCATTATTGAGCAAAAGGAGAGAGAAAAATGCAATGGGTGCAGAGCACCCGTTAAAAATCTAAAATAGGTGCTTCAGCCTCGGGGCACACATGTAGTCGGTGCGTATGGTCCTATGTGCACCACGTGAAGGAGTTTGGTAAGAATATTAAGAGTAACTGAATGTATGCAACTAACATGACTTTTAGGTATAGTTGGGTTGCATAATACTAACGTGAATTTGTATCTGTAATAATCCTCTATGGGAACACATGGGAGGCTATGTCTTCGGACCAAGTATAGATGAATAACTTCATCAACAACTTGATAACTAACTTTTAACTTTCAACAGCGTGGCTAAAAGTGATGGCGATCCATCAAGTAGTAACGAATAGTGCTTCCTGAACGGACAACCACACGGATAGACAGGATAATTAAGTTAAAGTGTTTCAGCTGATAAACCAAATTCCTTTTTAAAAAATGTCTACGAACGAGACATGTATATAAATTAATAAATCTTATCGATTTGAACTAAATCTAATGCTTAAGGGTAAATCATCATGCACAATTTTCGAAAAATTCGACAAAAAATATTTTATGGTGCTAACTATGCGTCATGCACGGCCAGCATAAATAGCCTAAAACACGTCACTTAGTAAGGTGAAATTGATACTAAAAATATACCCTAAAGAAGCCTTTCATTATGACAGTACACACTGTGTTTATTGAAATATCATAGCCTAAAATTATCATTAGATCTTAAACTTTAAGTTTACTTTCCTTTTAATTAATGTTTTCAAAGTTGTCTGTATTTCTTATAAAACAATGGAAACGAAACTCAGAAAGAACTCCCAATTAAATGTATAATAAAATTTGAAAATGGGGAAAAACTAACCCCAGGAAGGTTGAAATAGTATTCCAGTAGTTTCCTTAATATTGCTGAGTAAAGCAAAGGAAACGAGAGTTAATTACAAAAGAAATAACCATTTCATTGAACAAGTAGAAGTTTGATTTGTACGGTACAATATTTTTCAATTATATTTAAACCGGAAATGGTAGAAATATACTATCATTTCTGGTGATATTAAAGAGATTAGAGCGAAGATAGAATATATTCTTGGGATACTTGATTGAAGAAAACCACTTGTTGCTATCTATCACCGTTTCTTTTCTCTATAGCGGAAACCGGAAGTGGTTCATTTCTATCACTTCCGATTTCAAAGAGCACTAAGAGACAAGATGTTATCTGTTCTTAGAATTCCAAATCCATAAAAAAAAAAAAAAAAAACAGCTTTCCCGATCTCTTATCGTTTTTACTCAATGTATATTAATATCGTTATCGGAACTTATAGCTAGTAGATATCTATCACTTCCGGTTTTAGTAGAAAGTTAAAAATGGAAATGAAATGTAGGATCTACTCTTGAGACGATTAATGGATTGAAAAAAAAAAACTACTCGCTATATGACCGATTTTGCTTCTATACTGAATAACGTTAAAAGTGGAAATGATTGATTTCCACATCTTCCGTTTCGAATATCATTGTCATCAACAAACTCGATTTCCAGCTTTTTTGACCCTCTAGATACTAGTCAAAATTGATAGTGATCCATTTTGAGGGACAGGCAGACGGACACACGGACTAACAGGCTAATATTTTGAAAACAATTTTGGTAAATCGGGCACCTTTAAGAAAAAAAAAGTATTTTTCAAGTATTGAAACAGCTATTGGGAAGCTGAAACTCGTAATAATAATTTTCCGAGAGCTGATTCATTTCTAACTGAACTACTTAACCCAATGGTACTTGCTCAGAGATCCATAGATACCTATTTAATCAGTAGTGTCTGTACTTAAGGATGAAGCCTACGTCGGTATCTTTATTTTCTGCTGCAATATCTTATTAAACCTGCGATCAGTTTTCTCTGTAGGTGGAGTAATCGTAGATCGATGTATCATACAGTATAAAAAAAGAAATATGGTGTAGGGAAGCGCAAAAGTTCTGAACTATTCGCTTCCCCAACTATTTTGAGGCTTTAATGTGTTGTAGCATATCACGAGTTATGGAAAATGCATAATGGTAACATTTGCTGTATATGAGATATTGTGATATCGATATAAGACTATTTTACATAACATATTACAATAAATAGATCGTTTGGATGCCAAGTGGCTTAACTCTAAAAGATGAAAAAACGGAATAATGTTGGCATATACATTTTTAAAAGTGTTTCTTTTCTTTCTTTTTCCTTTTTTTTTTTTTTTTTTTTTTTTTTTTTTTTTTTTGGGTGAACAGTAAATTATAAAACTGTAAACTATATAGTTATCATTTTGGTTACCAACATAACAGAAATATACTGAACCTTTTTCTTGATATACTTTACTTCAACTTTCACTACTAGAAAATTTCAATTTTGGAGTTGGACCATTTGGGATCCAAGCGTGTCCTGTGAGATGAATGCCCTCTTCACTTTACTCTAAAAAAATTAAATGAACTTTAAGTTTTACGTCTCATGATTATGCTGGCTAGGTTAAAGGAGGAGGTGATGATGAGAAATATAAAGAAAGTGGGAGGAAGCGGGAGAACCCCGAGAAAACCCACGCACACGGTGTTTGTCCACCAAAAACATTCACTGGGATGGAACCAAGGACCACATGCACCAGAGGTGAACGCTCTATCACTGAACCACCGTAGCCCCTCACTTGAGTCTAGTATCATAGTTTGTTCAGTAGCCTAGTGTATGTTAGATTCTCTCAAATGAAAGCTGCATGATTTCTTGGTACATGCTGACTACGTAGGAGTATTTGCTGAAGGTGAACTTTTTAAGCTTTGTCTTGCTCACATCCGTATTTACATCATTGGCAAAAACATATATAACTTTCCGTAAATATGAATTTATGTAGGCTTTTTTCCTTATTAACTTGACAAGGATTTCCTTCTGTTATCACGGATATGTCTTTATTGACTAAACATCGATTCCGTGCATCACTGAAGGAAGGATGGATTCAGTCATTTTTTGTAGTGTTCCGTCGGAAGCGGAATTTCAGTTATTTATTAATCTATTGTTCCGCTATTTCCCCTTTTTTTCCCCATCACAATTCCAGTTAGTTTTGTGTTGTGTTAGTAGTATGCTTTATATTCACGTGATAGAATTACCCATTCATTTTGTAATTACTTTTACATTTTCAGAAACTTAAATTCATATTAAATTGCTTAAATTGTTCAATGCATTTCAAATGATTTTGTTTGTATGTAGCTTGCTAAGAAAAATCTATTTCATAATGGTAACATATGTCTATTAAGTGGAACTCAAGCTGACCGCGGTGGCCCACTTTTGATGTGTGGGGTTTGTAGTACCCAAATACTGTGCGTCTGGATTTTCTCGAAGTTCTCCCGTTCCCTCCCGCTTACTTCATTTTGCCATTTCATTCATTCTCAATATTACCGCAGAGTTCCTTTGTGGCTAAGCGGTTAGCGTAAGTGCCTTTGGCGTGGGAGACCCCGGTTCGATTCCCGGCGGGAGCTCATGTGGTTCGGATTCCACATTAATCACTAGGTTCCGTCTCATATATTGCCTCGCTGCTGAAAAGGACGTTAAACTCAAAATCAAGTCAACTCAATATTATCGTTTTTTTTACACTACATGGTATAATCGTAGGACATAAAACTGAAATATTTCATTTTTTCGATTTAGCCGCTCAAAATTATCTCGCTCTACTCTGTCTTAATGTTCTGGTTAGGAAGCTGAGAGGAGATGTGAAATCTATTATATAAACACTTCGCTCATAAAGTGGGGGAAACGAGTGATTTACATACTGCTTTAATTTCCGATCTTATAAGCACAAAATGCTGAATGTGAGGATTCGCTTAAGTCGGAGATGTGAATTATTGATTATGAACTCATTAAAAATGATCAAACACGTAGTACAGCTTTTCCGCTTTTAAAAGATTAATTTCTATAACACTGCAATTTCTGGGATTTTACTCATTAAACTTTATTCTTCCTCTTGTAGCTCAGACACTTCTGCTACTGTATGTATAAACTGTTGTTCAACACTTAGGGACGAAAGTAAGCTTCGCAAGCTGCGTCACTCCCAAGTAGTGCATATTGTGAAACTTGAATCATAACTATAGGTAGTAGTACTACAGTTTGATTCAGGAAACAACAAAAAGAAACACGTGATTAAAAGAACAAAAATTGTACTTTTACACAGAGACAGAATCACTTGCATTGAAAGCACTGTGATTCATGATACCACCCCTGACATGACAAAAGCAGTAAAGTAGTTTCTGTGATCACTACTTAAAGCAATGCATGCTCTGCAGCGTGCTCCCATGTTGCTCACAAAGTTAGTAATGGTTTGTTATGGTAAGGAATTTCATTATACCACCAGCGCTCGTAACAACTGCTTGATAGTATTGGGTGCATCCGGAGGTGCTGCAAGACGTCTCCTCGTAGCATCTCACATGTGCACGATGGGATTCAAGTTGAGGGAAGCGGTAGTCCAATCGCTAATTGTCCTCTCGTTCCAAGAGTTCTTCCACCTGTGCTGTTCAATGCGGTCGTGTATTATCATCTACAAACAAGAAGTTATGGCTGTCACCTCTGAAAAGATGCACGTGGGAAAGGAGTAGAGTGTCACAATAACGTTGACCAGTGAGTGTACCACATTCAAACATTGAAAGGTCGATATGCTCATGCAACATTATGTTCCTCCACACGCAATGACACACTTTATAGCCTTTCCTGTTTCCACAAAAGTTTCTATAACTCGTATAATATAAGTGTGATAGACGTATTTTAAACCCCAACTTATAACGGCCAATAACACAAAACCATATGTTACATAATTTCATTTGACTTGATTTTGAGTTTAGCGTTTCTTTCAACAGCGAGACCATATGAGACGTGGACCTAAAATTTAACGTTGAATCCGAACTACATGAGCTCCTACCGGAAATCGAACCCAGATCTCCCACGCCAAAGGCGCGTACACTAACTGCTTACAAGCAACGTACAGAATAAGGCAGGATCAGATCCAACTCAAACTTCGCCCAGAGGACACATAATAGAGAAGAAGAAAAATGCTAAATTGGAGCTGCCCCCATCCAGAAACACCAGAGATATGCTCCGCAACATAACGCAAAACGCGACAATATGATATAAGGTAAGCATCGCTAGATACCCATTTATGTCGAAAACGGAAAGGATGGGCAGCAACAACATGATATGAAGATATTTGATATGCTATAAGACTGACTTGGCGGCCATCTTGAAAGCCGCGATCTTGGATATAACATAAGGTATTGAAGTGAGAAGCGGGGTGTGTGATATATCAATGTAAGGTAAAATGCAAAAGGAAAACCAATGATGTAACCGAAAAAAAAAAAACATATGTGTAATTGTTTGGACGGGACGAAGTGTGGAAGACTCGGGCAAAACAAACGTGTATGCGAAGGACAGAATAATAGGACAAGACCCCACGACAATGGTACGCGACAAGTAACTGCTACAGTGTCTGTGCGTGAAAGTGCATCTGTCTTGACAGATTATGGCTTTCGAGGATATTAGGATTCCGTTTGGAACAGTGAAAACCACAGTTGCAACCCGCGATATGAGCGCTCGTTTGAAGACTATCTCTTATGGAACAGCAATTCGGCAGCTCGCTCCGGAGTGTAGAAGATATCATCTTGGATTGGTGATCAAAAGCACGAACTACCTGGGATTGAAGCCCACTCCTGGACAACGTTTTGTACATTTCTTGTTCTCGTTCCTACTGTTTCGTGTGAACAAGGGACATTTCGGTCCCGTTTGTTTAAACAACACTATCTGAAACAGTGTGTACGGATGAGAAAGACCAGCCATGTTATAGCTTACATTTCTTTACGAATGTTTCTTTTCCTTTGCGCGGTTTGCTACACTGTTTTGCGACGGTCCCAAACAGTCACGATATCAGGAAAAAGCAGCGCTTTGTATTGACTCGATTAATTCCATGAGTTGTTGCAGTCTCCCACTAAAAGTCTCGTTTAGCACACAATGAGACGGCTTGAATTGTGTCTACTGGTTTCGAGAGTCTCATCCACGTTCAGTTTTGTTACATCGTGGTTGTTCAAACTTTCCAGCATGTGTTCAGTTGCTTGTCGTTCGTCCATTATCGGTTATGTCGATTGGACGTACACTTGTTTTGGAAGTACACTTTGCACCAGTAACACCCCATTAAGAGGGTTCGCCATTCCAGTACTAGATTGGTGTTTGTAGATGAACGATACTGCAGGCACATTCACTACACGGAATATTGCGCGTTTTGGCTCTGGTATGCCACAAACACACTATCACTTCTCAATGGCCGGCCCCTGCTGTCACGTTCACTTTGTTCCGTATGTGCCTGTGAAACCAGTAGACACAATTCGAGTCGTCTCATTGTGTGGTAAACGAGCCTTCGAGTGGGAGACTGCAACAGCT
Source organism: Thermobia domestica (assembly GCF_964235325.1). Lineage (NCBI taxonomy): Eukaryota > Metazoa > Arthropoda > Insecta > Zygentoma > Lepismatidae > Thermobia > Thermobia domestica. Next base: position 81,516,702 of record NC_137466.1, read on the forward strand.
CATGGAATTCATCGCGCCAATGCAGAATGCTGCCTTTCCTTGATATTGTGACTGTTTGAGACCGTCGCAAAACAGTGTAGCAAACCACGCAAAGGAAAAGAAATATTCGTAAAGAAATGTAAGTTATAACATGGCTGGGCTTTCTCATCCGTACACACTGTTTCACGGGGAGCGAAATGTCATTTGTTTACATGAAGCAGAAAGAAACTTGAACAAGAAACATACAAAACGTTGTCCAGGAGTGGGCTTCAATCCCAGGTAGTTCGTGCTTTTGATCACCAATCCAAGATGATATCTCCTACACTCCGGAGCGATTTGTGGAATTGCTGTTCCATAAAAGGTAGTCCTTTGTAGTTTATGTAGTCACTAAACAAGCGCTCTTATCGCGGGTTGCAACTGTGGTTTTCACTGTTCCAAACGAGATCCTAATATCCTCGAAAGCCATAATCTGTCAAGACAGATGCACTTTCATGCACAGACACTGTAGCAGTTACTTCTGGGTTCCTGTCCTATTATTCTGCCCTTCGAATACACGTTTGTTTTGCCCGAGTCTTCCACACTTCGTCCCGTCCACACAATTACACATATGTTTTTTTTTTTTGGTTACATCATTGGTTTTCCTTTTGCGTTTTATCTTACATTGATATATCATACACCCCGCTTCTCATTTCAATATCTTACGTTATATCCAAGATCGCGGCTTTCAAGATAGCTGCCAAATCAGTGTTATAGCATATCAAATATCTTGATATCATCCTGGTGCTGGCCATCCTTTCAGTTTTCGACATAGATGGGTATCTAGTGATGCTTACCTTATATCATACTGTCGCGTGGTGCGTTATGTTACGGAGTATATCTCCGGTGTTTCTGGATGGGGGCAACTCCAATTTGGCATTTTTTCTTGTTTTCTATTATGTGTCCCCTGGGCGAAGTTTGAGTTGGATCTGATCCTGCCTTATTCTGTACGTTGCTTGTTAGCCACGATGCAGCTCATGTTACATAATTAATGTAAGTAAATAATAACTTTGTTATGAAAATATCATTACAGTATATTTAATAAATGCTATATTACGTAGACCAGTAATGGGCAAACTTTTTAAAGAAGGGCTCAAAGAAAAAAACTTTATGAGAGCCAATATAATTTATGAAAAACAAATAATTTATTAAAAACATCAACAATGTCACAGTTTGGAATGATAATATAACATTCGCATATCATGGATGAGTATAGGTGATATATAAATAAATAAGTAAATAAATCAGTCTGTGGTCACTAAGCTAAACATGAAAGGAAGGAAAGAAGAAGAAAACAATAGATTATTAATTTTGCGTAATTCTACCTTTTATTCGCCACGTATGTAAGGATGTCGCAGGCTCTTTCTTTCAAGGGCTCGCGTCTGGTTCGCAAGCCGTAATTTGCCAATCAATGAACGTATAAACGTGCAAAAATGAAAGAAATAAAAATAAATGATAGCATTTTAATGCTCAAATACGAATTATTCAGAATATATCAGCAATAAACCTTTTACCTAAATTAAAACCTTGGTTATGTCCACGGACATGTTCTATACAATAGCTTTAATGTCGTGCCTAAGATTGTCAACTAGCCGGTATTTTACCAGTAGGGGAGGATATATTGCTGCTAGTAGTACGAGCTGCTCGTATGTTCCGAAATTAAGTCTAACAATTCCAAAGTGTTTTTAGTAATTTGTGTTGGCATTGAGATATCGCGAGAGGATGAACAAGAAGTAATGTGTTTTCTTTGGATTAATGAAAAATTTGTGGTATTGTACAGAGCTATGGCAATAACTGGTAAAGCTATTGTCATTCACTATTGGAAATGTTTTATTTAGACTTCAACTACCTATACCAAACTTACAAGGGTAATGCTACTATGAGGCTGGTAATACATGTATTTAAAAAACAAGTGTTCATACACTTATTATAGAAAAAATTAAATTTTCGCTATGTTAAGGTGTAAACAACTTTTAAATAGTCTTTAATCCGTATTTAGAATAAGTTCTCTAATTCACACAACTGTTAGGTTAGGTTCCCGCTAATTTATTATCTCCTGAGATAGTTTACAAACTTATCTCTTATAACATACCAGCACCCAATGCCTCCATATGTTTCTTGCCTTCAGCTATTTATTGTTACTTTTATACAAGTACAATTACAACTCTTACAAACTCCTTACTTCACTTCTATCAATCATTTCTCTTTTCTGCTAATTCTCTTTTATCTAATTCCTCTTTACATCTAACTTCTTACAAGTTCCATTTACTATTTATCAATTAACTAAACTTCATTCTGTCTAAACTCAAAATCAACAACTGTTTCTAACCACATCAAAAACTCTCGTCCTCCTTTTTTTCTTCTGGCTAGTGCTATTTTTTAAACATTTCTAACCTAACTTCCTACACTAATTTCCTACTACTACGCTATACGCGCACTCTGGTGCCCAGTATGTGAACTCAATGCAGGTGGGCCGCGATGGCTCAGTGGTAGACCGTTCACCTCTGGTGCATGGGGTCCTTGGTTCTATCCCAGCTCGCGCCAAGTGACTTTGTGGTGAACAAACACCGTGTGCGTGGGTTTTCTCGGGGTTCTCCCGTTTCCTTCCACTTTTTTCATTCCATCATTCATTTCTCATCATCACCGTCCCCTTTAGCCTAGCTGGCATAACCGTAGGACTTAAAGATTTCAATGTAGGTATGCTCCTTCGGCAGTTGTGAGTTTTTACCGAATTCAAACTGTGAAGGAGAAATAAGTTTCAGTGCTTTTTGCTCCTTGAAAACATATTTGCGTTCTATTACGATATCACAAGAGATTAATCATGTGATAGTTTGTTATGCTTATCAAGACCTTTCAAACAGTGTTAACAACAACAACAAAAAGTTACTGCTGCATTTTTTTTTTTTTTTTTTTTTTTTTTTTGTCTCGAAGAATGACAGAAGAAAGACAGTTTGGTACGGATCACTGGCAAATGAGATTGAGGACTTAAAACACTATTGTTTGGTCTCTCGGTAAAATAACTGGTCCTTTTCTATTGAATCTATATTATTTTGACATGGATAACATATTTCTTTCTCTTCAAGTAAAACAACAAAATTGTAGACTTGTTGTGGTAGGTCTTAGAGATTGTGCGTACTAGCAGAGGCGAACCTAGGATTTTGTTTCGGTGGGAGTGACATTTTCTGCGCATATAGGTATTTCAGAGTATTGTTCTTCTCATACCATAATCCAATATATAGTATGAGTAGTTTTGAATGTATTTTTCGTATTCCGGGGGAAAGGAGATATACCTCTCAACCCGACTAGGTTCGTACCTGTGTACCTGGATGCTTCTGAATAATAGATTTTTTTTCACACTACATGAATTACGATAAATCATTAAATTTCTTCTATCAAATTAAACGAAACCAAACCACAATGTGCGGTTAAAAAGTAAGCTGTGCATGTCAAATGTAGCATGTCTCCCCGATATATATATTTGTGACGCCAGTTATATTATAACGCCAGACTAACGGCGCCAGAATACTATATCCTGAAATATGACTAGATTGCAAAATTTTGAATTAATATAAAACTTTTATTCTTTAATGATGTCACTGAATAAAGTTAAATGTAATTCTTGAATGTTTATTTACAATAAAATAGTTATTTTCACAAATTTTATTTTTAAAAAAATCTTAAAAATGAACCTCTTTCGTAAGGATAACCTACCGAAAACGTAATACATTTTAATCGTTGCAAATAATGCACGAACAAAACAAAATTTTAAATTTAGTGTATAACAAGGTCATCATAGCAAATATAGTTATAACCAAGGATCTTATAAAATAGAGGATCTGCCCTTACAACAAAATCTTGAAATCATACGTCACAATTTCGCCACCCCTACTCTGTCCACTCCACCCAATAGGATCGCAATGTTTTGAGGTAACAATCATAGCGGAAACGAAAGTAGCCAATCAGACGATGACAGAAACGAGAGTAGCTAATCAGACGTGCCGATTCTCGGTTGTTTTTTGGCTTCATTGCTTTAATAGGATGAAGATATATATTGGCAGATCCTCTGTTTTATAAGATCCTTGGTTATAACACATAAACACACACACACCATCACAGAAACACTTTCTAGACCCAACGTAAATAGAAAGAAAGAGGAATTGGAAGAAGACATATCTTTACTTCATCAATAGCCTAATTTCAGATTTTACCAAGGGGGTCAAATTTGTTCACCGACATGATTTTCATGTGTTTTAAATTAGTATATCAGTACACAATTTAGTTTAAAAAATCAAACTTGGAAAGGGGAGAATTGCCCCCTAGCACTCCCCACTTTACTTCCATTCCATTGGTTTTAATTCAATTCGCCCCTATTTCATTACTAAGATTACATCCACTTTTGGATATAAAGTACTTAGAGCTTTAATGCATCAGAGAATGCCTTAAGAAAAATGCAATTCAGATTGTTCAGTTGTTAGCATTGCCTTGGTTCCAGATATATTCAGTAGGGGATGAAACTTCAAGGTTTCTGGTAATCGGTTTACTCTTTTACTATAAAACTGAGATTTATAGTGTTTTGGCCATGATTGTAGTTTATGTTGTTCGCAAAGTAATGAGTAAAGAGTTAATCTTAGCGTGTGATAATGTTGTTTAGGGAAAGCAAGCTTTGTGTGTGTAATGGACATGAAAGTACGATCTAACCTAGTTTATCTTTCAGGAATGAATAAGTGAAACATTTTTTTTATCAACTACACACACACAAGGCACGTAAAATTTAAAAGATATTCAGTGAAATCATAAGATACACGTTAGCCAATCGTCGTCAATTACAAAACTCACCCTAGAAGAAAGAGCATCGAGCCGCTGTTTAACTTCACATACTGTATTTCCTTCATTACTTGGATTTCGATTAGAGATTGGTTGTTGCACATGTTCCTTTAAATTATGCCTGATAACGTTATATTAGTATTATTGAGAGATCCTTCGTGGCTACACGGTTAGCGTACGAGCCTTTGGCGCAAAAGACCCGGGTTCGATAGCCGGTATGAGTTCACGTGGTTTGAATCCCATTTTAAGCTGTAGGTCCACGTCTCATAGAGTCTTTCTGCTGAAAGGGACGCTAAACTGAAAATCCAGTCCAATTAGTAGTATTGGAAACTGCACCTTCTCTTCCCTAGCTACAGGTTTCACAGTCTGTCAGTCAGGAATATTATGAAATAGACAAATTAGGAATTCTGTTCAAATTGATTATGATAATTAAGATTTTTATGGATTTTTGGTTGTTTTTGCCAGCATTTGAAGCCCTGCTGATACGGAGAAGAGTATTGGAAATTAAACCTACCCCTTTCCCGAAATCCCCAGATTTTCAAATCTATCTCAATGATTTCAGCTATATTTTTCAAGATTTTTTCAAACAATTGTCTCCGATTTTTTTTTTTTTTTGTGTGTGTGTGTGTGTGTCTCTTGCCAACACTCCAACTTGAAAAATACAGTTTATTACAAACGTTGTACGTAGAAAAATACAACTAGATTTGAGAATTGATAGTAATAAATACAGATAAAAAAGAAAAAGTAGATATAATGGAAGTTATTTGGCAAACTAATCCAGCGCTTTTGTTCCATCTAAATTTAAGAGGAACGGGAACAAGAGTTGGCACGTATCACCTTTCCGAAGGGCCACTATTCTGAAATGATGATGATGGGGGACTTAGATAATGCGTGCTCGCATCGACGTTTACGACTTTTAAAACTAGATTGGACGCCACCACCTATTTGAGAACGTTTCACGTGCTCTCTCGCTCTGAGGCTATAAAACACAAAGATTAGCCCAGAGTTATTTCTTCACCGGGAATCAAGAAGATAGATGGATAGGCAGACGCAAACACAGAATCATAATTTATCCTAAAACGTCATTTACGGGGAAAGAAGAACAAATTTAACTGTTGTTTTTTAGTCACCTGAGCTGAACAACGTCTTAACTCCAAACCGCTATAAACAATGTCTAATGACATAATTTATTAGCCATATTATAATCATTATTGGTTTAGGAAATATTAAACTAACTACCATACCTAAGAATTACTGAGTCTGTTGGTTCATTGCTGCAGAAACAAAAGAATCTTATTGGATTCTATCATGCACAGTCCGCAGCAAAAAACCTGCAACATGAGCATGTAAGTTTATTGTAAAACTACACTTAACAGCCCAGGGAGTAAACATAACGTGTAAGTGGCACGAATCACGCCAGGAGAAACCTCGGCGTTCTCCCCCGCACACTTATTTTGGAACAATAGACTTTATCGTTTCACAATAAACTTACATGCTCATGTTGCAGGTTACTTGCTGCGGACTGTACCTAAGTAATCCAGTTCTTATTAGCATATCCTACTTTCTTAAGACACTATTTTAAATTATGTCAATCTTACTCAAAGACGACTTGCTTAAAAGGTTTCCAAGTTTACTGTTTATTTATCGAGGTTTATTGTTCTTTACAGCATCAAGGATATACAAGACATAGGTGTACTATTATAGGTGGAGTTCAAATCACTACACTGTAAAAAATCGTTGTGTTATTTCAACGACATGCCTATGTGTTAACACGATTGTGTTAAAATATAACACAAGCAAGTGGTTAGAACAACTCACTCTTCACTTAGAGTTGTGTGTCAAATGCCGGTAGTTGAAATGACACACAGCCTGTGTGTTAAATTAACACAAGTGTAGAATCTTCGGTGTTGCTTTCTGCGTGATTGCCAAATATGTTGGGCATCTAATTATAAAGGCTTATAAATTGAAGCTACAGACAGACACAGTAGAAAGAAATACTTAAACAAATCCAGGTATACGAAAAATTTCAAAATCCAAACCGCGCGATGTGTTTTTAATTGTTTTACATAATGTTTCTGAAGAAACCGTAACAGCACAAGATGTGCTAGGCATGTGCCATTTAGGTGTTCTCCCAAATTTGATGCATTTATTGTTTCTTTTTCTAAGCGATTGTGTACTAGAAGCAACAAACGCATCAACTTTATTAGATGGCAACTGGCGCCGATCATTTAAAAGTGAATATGGAAGAACTATAAAACAAAGTAAATAGACAGTCGTCATTTTGTTATAACACCGCATAGTAGAAGTCACACTGGAACCACTGACATGTGTTAAAATTGAGTTGAATTAACACAACCATTTTTACTGTGTATAATGCATTCAATGCTTTCCTACCTGAAATCGAACCCGAAACCTTATGCGAAAAAGGCAAATGCATTAGCCAAAAGACCAGGGAGATAATCTAAAGTTTTTTTTAAATAGAACTCTACACACCTTGCGTAAGTTTCTCATACGAGTGAAATGATACATCTCATATAGGGCTACCTTAATCTAACAAATTGTCATAAACGATAATATGAATACATTACCTGACATATGTAAATAGACACCCGAAAAATGAGTCTGTGAACATTGTTACGTATCTACTAAGGCACAGAAGTATTTGAGTGGACCCATGGGTTACGAACTTAATCCATGTCGTAAAGATGTTTGGGAGGTGAAATTATTTTTCCCACTAAAATTAATATTAATATAATTAATTTACTCAGAAACATTATGGAGTGTGTTCTTTGATGAATAATATTAAATGAAAATAAGATTATTTTTTTTGTAGACAAATGCGTAACAGTAAAGTGAACAAAACGATATAAGTGCTAAAAGCATAAAGTGCGAAACCAAAGAAGTAGTTTCTGAATACGCACTCTGGCAGATAATTGTAGGTACGGGCGTGTGTGCGCGTTCGTACCCTGAGATGTTCATAAACCGAGATGTTCACTAAACTTGTCGTAAACAATTTATTCGCGAACCACTGTATTTCTAATGGCTGGAGCTAGTACTTTGCAGACCTTATTTTTCAGTATCCTTCATCCTTACGTATACGACATTCAGTAAGTTTTATCGATTTTACAACTTACACTAGTCTTCACAGTGCCTCTAATAATAACTTTTTTTCTTTTTGGCTTGCGATCTCTTCGGTCTTATGTGCAATTTTAGTTGTAGAAGATGCCAAAAATTTTTATAAGACTCATGTATGAGAATTGTCCAGACTATGGCAGATAGTTTCTCGTCACCCGTTACTCTTAACATTTGGTCTATTTCAAACGAAGGTAGAGATAAATCTTACAATTTGTCGATATACTTCGCAGTATTGATGTGCCCATCGCAGAAACTAGATTGCTACGGCTACCTTTCGAAATTGCATCCTATACCGTGACATTTATGCACCGTGTTTCACCGTATCATGGTGGTATTGTAGTGCATCGTTGCCTGTCAATCAGTTCTATTCCTACTAACGGTCGCTATTCGAGAACAAAAAGTCGGATCAAAGAACGCAACATGGTGTCATGGTGGAGGCTCAACTGTGTCTCCCTGTTATCTGTGGTTTTGTAAGCAGTGGCATCTTTTTGGAACCCCTATCGCTACATTCCCGTGCTATACAAACACCGCTACTGATGTATTAACTTTGGATAGGATGTAATTGACAGATTTCGACGATTGAGTTTTTGCATTCCGGACGTGCATACATTTCAGACATGGCGTTTATCCCCACCTTGCATGTCTTTCGTCCCGTTTGAACTGCACTATAATCCTGTTGACAATTGCTAACAGTACGCTGATTTATACGCTGATGATAAAGTCGTTCTTGTTACTTGCTATACTGTATGCCCACATCACCATCTACATCATTTTTATCGACCGTGCACATTCGTTCTGTGTTTCCACGTAATAAGAGTGTTTCAGTGAAAGTCCCTCTTTAATTTTGTACGGTACTACATATATCTACATGATGCATTTCAGCAAAGTGGATACTTTCAAATATCTAGGATCAATATTAGCAGACAAAAACTATATTCACGAAGAAATTAAAGTCGGCTAAAAGCAGGAAATTCATGTTATTATTCAGTTTAAAATCTTTTGTCTTGCCGAATTTTGTCGAGGAACCTGAAGCTTAAAACATATAAAAGATAATAATGTCTGTTGTGCTGTATAGTTGCAAAACATGGTCACTTACTCTGAGGGAAGAACAGAGATTGAAAGTATCTGAGAATAAAATCCTGAGACGAATATTCGGACTCAAGAGGAACGGAAAAGGGGACTGGCGGAAACTTCATAACAAGGAACTACATAATTTATATGGTTTACCAAACATTGTTAAGATCAAGTCTAGGAGGCTCTGGTGGGCAGGTCATGTAGCTAGAATGGAAGAAAGTAGAAACGCTTTCAAAGTCTTGACTGGAAGACCCATCGGAAAACGATCATTGGGAAGACCTAGGCGCAGATGGGAGGACAATATTGGGATGGATCTCGCAGAGATTGGAATACAAAGTAGAAACTGGATGCAGTTAGCTAAGGATAGAAGTCAGTGGAGAGCTTTTGTGAACGCTGCATTGAAACTCCAGGTTCCATAGGTCATAGAGTTGGTTAACTAGCTACACGTTACGCAATTTTCCCAATTAACGTTTCGTTCACCTCTCTGGACTCTAAACATTTTCCCCAAGACCTTAATTTCGAGTACGCGTATACACAGCTTGTGTTAAATCTGTTCATGTTAATGATAAATCTCCATAGCCGTAGAATATTATAGTAGTGACTACGCTTATATTGTTTCTCAACTGACCTTTCTTGATCAATTATAAATAACCGTACACTGTGGGTACAACTAAAATGATGCAAAAAGAACTATACTTAAGATTGCAGGAAAATGAATTCTAAAAATGTGTATTTTCTCATTGTTTACTTGTAAGCAAACGAGTCGACTATGTGGGTGCTCCGGGGCTCCAGCACCCACACAAATAATCTTGTGGGTGCACCGCACCCACAAAGATATTCAGGTTGATAGAAACAAAATAAATATTTCTAAATTGCCATTATCAAAAAATAATAAGCAATGAAAACAGTGAGATGGAAGTTAAAATTTCTAAGCTCTAAAATATAATTATTTGTTTCAAATGTATTTGTGCAAAGGCAACCTCGCTCGCGAGTGAGCGGACTCTTCTGACTAACTCTTTTAGATGAGTGAGTGAGTCGTTGTTCACTAGAAATGAGTAACGATTCTTCGGGAGTCGTTGTTCTTTGGAAGTCGTGGTTCTTCGGGAATCATGATTCTTCGGGAGTCGTGGTTCTTCAGACAGTTGCTGTTTTGGAGGGGTAGTTTCGCTGGTTCTCACTATGGCGAGCGCCTCTTCAGTCGAGTTCGGCAAATGTGCGTTGCCTTAGTGTATTTGCATCTCTGGCATGAATAAATTAAAAAGAGTACCAACAATGTAAATGTTTAGCGATGATGTGGCAGTTGGACTCATATTAATATTTTACATATGAAGCGTAAACTTTTAACTATCAATTAAAATCGAATCTGCAGAATGGGGGAGTAGGTCAAGTACGTAAAAGCCCAAAAGAGCCGGTTCTTTCCTTCCCTGGATCCGCTCTTGCAATCGCACATAGACAATTGAATATTCAGTTGAGAAATTAATGAAAACGAGAGCGCACCAGCAGTAGAGATTAGTCACTCTGCGTTTGTTCGTACATCAATATTATGCAACTGTTAGTTTTAAACAAAAGTATGTGTTACACAATTCTTAAGGGAAATGGTATGTTAAAATGAGCATATGTAATTCAAATAAATTCGTAATAATTACAGTAAATTTAAAATATATTTTATAATAGGAGAGAATTGATCTTGATTGTCTTAGTTCATTATTTTCGTTGCAAACGGTAATTTCAGCTTAAATAACGAAGGTCTACTTAAGGGTATTTTAAGATACTTTTATAATATAGACCTATATGGAAATTCTTAAGACTGTGATGTACACTGAGAAAAATCCAATATCCGGACAGCGGTATATTGTACAAGTACAAGGATTCGTTATGTTTACTAAGGAAATCTGTACGGAGCGTACTTTATCCATATACTACACAGGTACTGCCTTTTACCCGCTTAGATATTACATCATGTCTCTGCAGGATGTCTGACATCTAACAATCTTCTGTATTTTACATACGTATACGTATGTTAAATACTTCAGCTATATGTTATATACGTCCATCTGTGTGTGAGATCCAGACCGCCTATAGGCACTCTTTCTTTCGAAATGGCTGACGTCATTGAACTGCCGTCTTTTGCTTGCGAAACGAGGTTGTTTACAAACGGAAAAGAAGAGAGGAAGGAAACAAAAGCCTGGGTAAGTACAATAGTTAACTATTACTTGAGTTAAATATTCCATTAATTATATATTCTTTTAGTGTAACTTGCTTTAATATAGTACTAAGTAAGTAATATAGTTTATGACTACAATTCTTACTATTGTAACTCGTTAATGATTGAGGAGAATGGAATGGGTGAATCTGAATTTTGAGAAATCTTTGAATATTAATGTTTTGAAACATTTTACGTTTCAAGGTATGAAAATGAATGTTATGTGTTTATTCATTCCGTTTTATATGTGACGATTTAGTACTTGGTGCAGAGTTACTACAGGACTGCTTATCATAATTGCTAAGAAACCGTTTCCAGCGCGAAAATTTCCTTCTGTAGTGAAGATTTAGGATTTAGATTTCTGGGCTTTCGGCATCAATGGCCTTGTTAGTCCGTCACACATGAGGGATGACTTCCCTCGGTGAGCACACTATCCGGGGAAAGGAAAGGAAGAAAGGATTTGGGAAGGAAGAAAACGGCCTGGGACCTATATGTTAGGTACCACTCCAGCATTTGCCTGCTGTGAATGAGGAAAACCCAAGGAAACCTCATTCAGGATGGCTGGACTTAAAATCTTTTGATACTTTTTCGACCGAGTTCCCCCACCGGGATGGAACCCGGGACCGTTCGCACCGAAGGCGAGAGCGTTAGCGACTACGCTACGCGGGGCTACTTGTGTAGTCTAGAAAACTCATTTTTACTAGGATATTTGCAAGATTTTTTTTCTTTTAGTTTAACGCCCCATGATTGTACATAAATGTAAGTGAGAAGGTGACGATGAGATACATGATAATGGTGGAATCAAGAAAATGTAAGGAAACTGGAAAGTGTTAAGAATAACCATACCTACAGTGTTCACCAAAAGCCTATTTGTCGGGAGCAGGAATCGAACCAGGGACCTAACGGGTCAGAGATAAGCGCTCTACTACAGAGCTTTCTTTTGTTTAAAGAACTTGTTTACATGGAAATATATATATTTTACGAAGATATTGACATATTATACAGCCTCACGGATTTTTTTAAAAAAATAAAGTAGTCAGGGAGAGCTTACTTGTCAGGTTTTTATTTTTTAATTTAATTTGATTTTATTTTTATTTATTTATTTATTTATGCTTGTTATGTCCCCTAGTTAATCAATGTTTAGGTTACTGAGAATTAAAACCTTTTTTAGTATCATTGTTATGTCATCACTTTGGAACCAAAAAGTTAGAATTTTTTTTCTTGTGTTTTCATATAGGAAGTTGGTGAGTTGGTGCCTTAGCGTTGGTTTGGTTTCTAGAACGTAATTGAAGGTTATGTTGAGTTGAATCTTGGCAGGTTTGAGTTCGTGAAGTGTCAGGCACTGCTTGTGCCCCTGTCTTCTGTCTGTGATGTTTCCTGGCTTTGGGCTGTGACGTATTTATGTTGAGGAGTACCAACGCAGGCCGCGTGATATACTGTAGCTACAACAGCTTCAACAGCTACGAGTGCCAGGGGTTTGAATTTCACCTTTCGTTACGGCGTGACTAATGCAGTATAGTACTAGGTTCAAATTCTATGGCTGGTAAAAACGGTATATTACTTTCGTGGTGTGGTAAGAAATACAACGTTAATAGTTATTAGTTTAATTAGTGTTTCTTCATAGTATTGTTTCACTATTTCTAGAAGGAATTAAGTATTAACGAAGTAATGAATAAGCAAAAGTACACTTTGATTGACGTTTACTATTTCTCATACTCCATTGAGAATGTTTTAATCCTCAGTTGCGCAAACATCCAGTGTTTTTTGTTGTTGTTGTTGCTTACACTGCCTTACAGATGAGTTCCCTCGTGGCTAAGTGATTAGTGTACACGCCTTTGGCGTGGGACACCCGGGTTCTATTCCCAGTCGGAGCTTATCTGGTTCGAATTCCACGTTAATCTGTAGGTCCGAGTCTCATACAGCCTTGCTGCTGAAAAGAGCGTTAAAATCAACTCCGCACTGCTTTACAGATGCAATTGTTCGATTCCGAGTACGGGCAGGGGGCGAATTTTATATATACAATCCAAGCATTTTAGTTATCAGTCAGTGATGCTATATATATATATATATATATTACAAAATTGAAAGTGACTATGTTTGTGATTCATAATCTCTTAGGGCCGCGGTGGCTCAGTGGTAGAGCGTTCACCTCTGGTGCTTAGGGTCCCGGGTTCGAACCCAGCCCCCGCCAAATGAACTTTGTCGCGGACAAACACCGTATGCGTGGGTTTCCTCGGGGTTCTCCCGTTTCCTCCCACTTTCTTCATTCCACCATTTCATTCATTACTCATCATCACCGTCTCCTTTAGCCTAACCGGTATAACCGTGAGACGTAAAACTCAAAGATTTCATTTCATTTCGGCTCTTCCCGCAACCAGTGTTGCCAAAATGTTGACAATAAGTTTGCGAAACGAGAGGTGACGACTCCAATTTTGGGTGAAAAGTCGCTATAAAAAATAATCGAGAAATTAATTGTCTATAAGCATTGTTTTAAAGTTGTAGATGTAAACTAAACAATATGTTCTACTCACTGGCGCAAATCCCTGGGGTGGGGGATGACGGATACATGCCCCCTCCAATCTTGGAACTGAGGGGGACTTCTCCCCAATAATCCGATTTGAAATGTGTTTTTTTGGGAGAAATTTGATGATTTTTGTCCGATTGCTACAAAGGAACGTGAGATAAAATAGACGTCTCCCAGAATAAGACTCAAATCTGCAGCCTCCCAACGCTGAAGACAACTCTGATCCTCCATAACATTGTTTTTCAACTTCATAAGTATTTTGGACATCGCAAAAAAAAAAAAAAAGTATGGTAACGGTCTTACCCTTCCCCCCCCCCCCCAATGTTGAAGACAGATTTGCGCTGCTGGTTCTACTCACATCTTTGTAAACAGAGTGCAACCAATCCTTGAATTCAGGGGTCATTTCAGATTGTTTCGGGTACTTTTGTTCATATTGTGGAGTCAAAATAGTTCCGAAAGAATTAACACTACAGTACTTACGTTAAGCAATTTTTTGTAAAAAAAATGCAGAATAATTAAAAGACTCGAAAGGACAAATATAACAAACACCCACTTCGCCTTTATTCACGCATATATAGCTAATCTTGTTGCTATCGGTAATGATGTATTACGTGTGTGTCTCAACGGAAACTGCGAACTAAAGGACATCAAGTTTGTAGTTGTTCTTCGTTAGAGGGCAAGGGTAACATAACAATGCAGGATTGTGGGGCAGTGAGTACGCTGTATTTCCAAACTCATCACTTGCGCTGATTAAAACAAACAAACAGAAAAAAAGAACGTAAAAACTGTTTTGAACTAATAATGCTTCTCTACAGATGAACATTTTGTTTGCAGCAAAAGGTCGCTAAATGTGCAAGTAACTAAATCGTCATTTAAAAATCACCGAAAAAAAGTCTCCAATCGAAAAAAAAAATTGTCGCTATCGTAGAGCGACCATACGTCCCGTTTTGACCGGGACAGTCCCATTTTAGGGGCGTGTCCCGGCTGTCCCGTTAGTAGATGGAAAAAAGTAGTATTCGTCCCGTTTTATGCAAATGAAAGAAGTAAATAACAAACCCAGTACCTTTACTCCTTTTAAAAGTAATTATAATTAATAACAACAAAGAAGCAAAAATTGAACTGAAATTCCCTATATTAAACATACTCTATAGTTCGCAGTACTGCTCGAAAGGCAGCATAGGCTTTAGCAGTTTGTGTGTTGAACAAACTTCAACATGTATTTCCTTTTTCATAAGTGCCCGCTCTGTAACAACTGGGGGAAACTGATATCAAGGCAGGGGGCGCGGTGGCTCAGTGGTAGAGCGTTCACCTCTGGTGCTTGGAGTCCCGGGTTCGATCCCAGCCCCCGCCAAGTGAACTTTGTGGTGGACAAACACCATGCTCGTGGGTTTTCTCGGGGTTCTCCCGTTTCCTCCCTCATTCTTCATTCCACCATTTCACTCATCTCTCATCATCACCGTCTCCTTTAGCCTAACCGGCATAATCGTGGGACGTAAAACTCAAAGATTTCATTTTTTGATATCAATGCACTGATAAGAACAAAGGTAGACCTAAAAGTCTAGGGTTGCCAGAACTGAAAATTTTATGGTCACCCTACGCTATCGTGGAGGTCGAATTCTTCTGATTTAGCGACTTTTCCCAAAATTGGCAACATTGACCCCCACCGAACAACACCCCCGACATCTTTAGCCTAGCCAGCATAATAGTGGGACGTAAAACTTAAAGATTTCATTTCATTTCGAACAACACCCCCAGAAACCTACTGTTATACCATTCCCAAAACACCCTTTTGTACAGTTCTCCCTATTCGAAAAACCTGTAAATAGCAGGGTTCATACATAAATATGGAACTCAATTTCCCTGAATTTTCCAGGTTTTCCAGGTATTAATTTTGCAATTTCCAGGTATAGTGGAAGAAACTAACAATATGAGAACACATAAATTTTAAGAATAATATATTTATATATTTGAGAATGGCCACCCTTCTCCCCAATTAACGATTGCAATTAAATATTGAGTCACAATAAACTAAATAATTAAAATAAATAAAATTTAAGTTGAAAAATATTAAGTTGAGAAGCCTACTAAGGGAATTAATTAAATACTTTTGTTCCGTACTTGAATACATTCAAAATATACAAAAATATTGGGAAAGAAAAAAGTGCCCGCGAGATTTTAACCGATTCTTGTAGTACTCGACGACAGAAATCGATTACTGAAAGAATTTTCAAAATCGGCGCAGGCAAACATGGAGAAAATCGTATTTTCATGTACCGGTTCAAAATGGGGAAGAAAAAAGGACCACGAGATTTTAACTGATTCTTGTAGCATTCGACGACAGAAATCGATTACTGAAAGAATTTTCAAAATCGGCGCAGGCAAACATGGAGAAAATCGTATTTTCATGTACCGGTTCAAAATGGGGAAGAAAAAAGGACCACGAGATTTCAACTGATTCTTGTAGTATTCGATGACAGAAATCGATTATTGAAAGAATTTTCAAAATCGGCGCAGGCAAACATGGAGAAAATCGTATTCTCATGTACCGGTTCAAAATGGGGAAGAAAAAAAAGGACCGCGATATTTTAACTGATTCTTGTAGTATTCGACGACAGAAATCGATTAGTGAAGGAATTTTCAAAATCGGCGCAAGCAAACAGAAAGAAAATCGCATTTTCATGTACCGGTTCAAAATGGGGAAGAGAAAAGGGCGCGCGAGATTTTAACTGATTCTTGTAGTACTCGGCGAGAGAAATCGATTAGTAAAGGAATTTTCAAAATCGGCGCAGGCAAACATGCAGAAAATAGCATTTTCATGTACCGGTTCAAAATGGGGAAGGAAAAAGGGCCCGTGAGTTTGAACCGCTACGACGTATGTCCACGAATGTGCCCGTCTTCTCAAATTTAGTTAATTACTGTGACACTGAAACATGTGACACAGAGTTACATTGTGGATGACTCTGCAATCGGCATCCACTGGACACATGCTCCTCCCGCCCTACAGTTTGATTATTTCGATTCATTCCTCACGTGCTAATGGCATCTGCAAGAAAGATGTAAGTGTAACGTTCAATTGGCAATAGCTTTTCACCAAATTAAGCTGCATGAAATCTGATTGCATATTTGACATACTGAGAAAATTCTAACCCGTGGCCATATGTATCATATATCCCACCAGTTCATAATAAAAATTTTGAACACAAAATTACGGTCGTCCGTGTGACGTACTCTTAAAAGGCCTAATGTGTATCACCCACCTCACATTCAATGTAACCACATCCGTGTAGAATTTAGAAAGGAACTTCTTATGATGTATACAGGATGTCTCAAAAGTTCCTTAACATAGGGTAACTCTGTTATCAGAGTTACAACAAAATGTAAGAGGAAAAAAAATCTAGAAATATGACGTTTTCAATCTAAAGTGAACACTTTAAAAAAAAATCGGACGAGATGTTTGTGCTGTATACTCTTTATGCACCCAATTTTAAATGAAAATGCAACGTTGTAATTTACCTGAACCCACAACATAAGTGAATGAAGTTACTGTTTGAAACGGAGGCTGGCCATCAACATGTTAGCGTAAAAGACAGTAACTTCACTCACTTATGTTGTGGGTCCAGGTAAATGGCAACGTTCCATTTTCATTTCACATTGGGCGCATAAAGAGTGTACAGCGCAAACGGGCCATCCGATTTTAAAAATTCCTTCACTTTAGATTGGACACATCATATTTGGAGATGCTTTCCCCTCCGACATTTTGTTGTAACTCGGATAATAACAGTTACTCTATGTCAGGGGACTTTTGAGACACCCTGTATATCTTATTTAATATATGTTTGATGTCACTATAACTGTAGTATAATTTAGTTTGTTTAAATTTACAATTTAATACAAGTAGATTCGGATTTACATGCGTAGGATTTTGTATGCATCTAACTAATGAATTCTTTTATATTCATACTTAACTTAGTGACTTCGCTTTGGACTGCAACTGATTATTGTAACCCATTATTGCTTGAGAAGAAACAAGATATCCGAATCTTCATTTGGAGAAATCAAAGGTCTATTGGAAAGCTGGGAATTACAACCATTAATTTCTACATTTTAAGGTGCGTAAATTATATATTCTGTGTTTACTATTACTATTATTGGGTTTAGAATTAATCAAGCACTTCATGATATTTTAGGGGGATCAAGATGGGTGCCGGATAGATAAGTATTTGAGCGTCAGGCTCTTATTTCTTTTCAATTTAATATTTAATCAATTATTATTTTTCTCCCTCATTATTCCACCAAATCGTATTCCAAGATCATAAATTTTCATTACTCATTTGTGACCGTCAGCCTACATAACATATTCGTAGGACGTAAAACAAAGATTTCGTTATTTTTTGTTTCTATCTCTTTTCTCCATAGCTGTGAAAAATAATGCCTTCAACATCATAAATTTGTATGCCACTTGCTTGCTTTCGCCTTCAGTCGTCTTACTCTTTGGACATCACGAAGCAAAGCAGGTACTTCGCAGTTGGCATAGTTTTGAAAGGATGTGACATAACATAATGATGTTGGTGTTGCGATGTTCAGTACCGTAGATAATTAAACAATGCTAGTAAACAAATCGAGTAGCAATTGTAATTTTTTAGCTTACATGCCTTTCAGACCGGCCATTTTTTTTTTTACAACATATTGTTATTTCTACTCTATATGAAATATATTCTGAGGTTATGTTTTGGGGGACGTGGTAGCTCAGTTGTGGAGCGTTCACCTCTCCTGCGTGAAGTTCCTGGATCGATCCCAGCACGTGCTAAATGGGCTTTGTGTTGGAGAAACACTGTGTGTGATTTTTCTCGGGTTTTTCCCGTTTTCTCACACATTTTTCATTCTACTATTCCATTCATTCTCATCATCATCGTCTCCTTGAGCATACCCGGCATAATCGTGGAACGTAAAACTCAAAAATGTCATTTCATTTCATTTCATATAAACTTTGTTGCAAAGTAACCTGATAGCTGAAGATACTTTGCAACACATACAAAAAAGTATTTTCAGCATACGAACATAATGTTTCTGTGCAGTGTTTTCTCTCCTGTATGGATACATTTCACTTCCTACACAAAACTGCATGCAGTCTACAAATATTGAGGTTGGACTTACGGTACCGGTGTCAGTACTTAGTACGAATTATTGATATTTGTAAAGAAAATTATGTATTTTCTGGTACCGACATAGGAATCACATTCTGATAGTTTAGTATGTCCCACAAAAATGGCAACTCAAGAACAGCAAAAATCTTCGAGATCTGATTTGCCTTGGTTGCTCTTTACATCCAAGAATATCATCCCAACCGTAATCAGTGGAAGATTTACGGGATTTGAGGCTTTCAGGCTGAAGCTCACCCAAATTACAGGATTTCTTTTTTAAAAAAATCTGATGTTAGTCATTCCTATGAGTCTACGCTTCAAGCCCTTCAAAAAGTCTAGTCGTTTCTAAATAAAGGAAGTCTTTCTGTGTGAAGTCCCTCTCAAACTATTTTTCTGAATCCGCCGCTATTCGTAATTTATTTTCCAACAAGAAATCCATCCCGACATTTACCTGAATAGGAAATTTTCCTAAAGTTAGATGGCAGGAGGTACCCGTAGTAATAATTTCCTATTTGAGGGGTTACGTTTGATCGGTGTAAAGTAGCCCCGATTAGAGGCTGAAACAACCTTCTCCCAGTTTTATTTTTCTATGACTTTAAAACGTTTCACACTTCAATTTCAACTATTGTCTCAAAGTCCCATTATACAGAGTATTCTTCGAAACTGACTTGACTTTGACGAAAATTCTTGTAGGTGATATCTTTCAAATTTTGTCGGCCTTTACAGTGACTGCTTTCCATACCCCTACAACAAACCCTTCAGGTAATTAGAACTGATGTTAACCGCCAACCAAATAGTCAAAACCCAGTTAGATGTTCTATCTTACGGTGACAGTTGAAACTTTCTCTTTACAGTCCATCATTTTACCGACAGAGAACTGTGAAACTTTTGCCGTATTTTGTGCAAAGTTAATCCTGAAGTGCAAAATAATCCCGTCTTGTGGTACTTACAGAAGATTAGTCAGCAATTTTCACATTAATTTTAAAGATGACAACAGTTGGAGCCTAGGGCTGTGTGATATTTAGATCGAACGGTTGATATTTTTAAATATCAAAACATCGATATCGAAATTTTTGATCGATATATCCATATTTTTTTATCTCTTTCGTATTTCTATATTTTCGATTTTTGATATTGTTTATATTTCGATATTGCTGTATTTTTCGATATTTCGAACAAGTTTCGATAGTTTGTCGATATCGATTATCTATATGTAAATTCGGATATCGCAAAGCCCTATCGAACCCTTCGGAAATGAAGTTTTTGGCTATGGACCTGATTAGGGATGCACACGAGACAAGACGAGACAGAATTTTTGTTACGAAATTCGAGACGAGACAGAGCTCTTCCAATAGAAACGCATCCAGTTTTCGAGACGATACATACCTTTCGCGGCACCTTTTCGAGAGGAGACAATCTCAAATCTTTTCTCTTGCGCATCCCTAGACTTGATCATGAGTTATCAAAAAAAAAAAAAAAATGTTAATGAGAAATAACATGTAAATACAATATAGGTAGCTAAAACATTTTTGCTTTTATTCTTCAGTAATGCATTGTTATTAATCTCAGTATTTTATAGTGTATTCTTAAGCTTAAGGTGATGTATAATTAAATTTTGAATTCAGTTAACTTATTTTGTTTCTCATATTGTTTTTAAAATGTATGTAGAAACGTTTTTCATTCTTGAGTGTTTAAAGTGACGTATAGTTATTAAACATAGTATTTAATATTGTACTCTTAACGTGAAAATGATATACAGTTAACTTTTGAATTCAGTTAACATTTTTCTTTTCAAAATTGCTTTAAAAAGTATGTAAAAACGTTTTTATTTTCTTTCTTGAGTGCTAAAAGTGATGCAAAGTTATTAAGCTTACTACTTTATATTGTATCTTTAACCCTAAACTGATACACAGAGCGTTTTTGTTAAATTATGTCAAGTTATTTGAGTGACGAACACTGGTAGAAAATCCTGACTCCTACTGGAACATTTTGATTTTAAGGTGACGACTACTGGTGCAAGGATTTTAAAATATTGTTTTTCCTTCAACGGCTACTTCTTTTTTAATTCTGACTACATGGTCATTATAGGAAGGATCAGTGAGTCTTTCCAACTATGGTACATCTCCGACAGATGCACGATGCTCAAAGAAGAGACAAAATAGTATGTTTTCAACCTTAAAGTGACAACCACTGGCGTTTTTACACTGCTATACAAAAGTAAGTGGGTACTCCAATGGGGTTCCAATGCGGTACCTAATTTCTGCATTTTAGATATTTGGAAATACATGTCTCTAAAATGTAAAGAACTGATTATTTTTTAACTGAAAATTGCAACTCGGTAAGCCTTATGGATACCGATATATGGGAAAATAAAGAGCGATACCATAGGTATGTGGGGCTTGCATACTTGACGCTACAATTCGGAAAATGGATTAAAATATGACTAACGGCTATCAAGATGTCAAATAAAGGGAGGACCAACACAGTTACGAGGGTTTCGTGTTAGATGCTAAAATTTCCGAAACCATTCATGGAAAGTTAATAAACACAAGTAGCAATTTCACCTTAAAGTAATTAGATATCTTCATGGGGTGTTAGAACATCATGGAGTCTACCAAAATTAAATTTTAAAAGCTTTTGAAAATATAATCTGACATTTGTAAACAGTATTTGAAATATGTGTTTACCCAAAACTTCCAGCTAGTACATCTAACATCTGGAGAAACACTGTGAAATAAAAGTGTATGAGATCTTGAAATTTCGGAAACAATTATTGGTCGCAACAAAATTAAATAAGATGGTACTTCTATGGGTTGAATGAGTACCTCAGCACAATTTCGATCGAAAGATTAGTTCAGTCCTAGGTTTTCTTCAGGCAATTCCAAGGGTTCATCGAGCTGTGCAAAAGAATGAAAATTCGCTGTCAATATCTAAGATAGTAACCAAGATATAAGGAATTATATATTTTATGACGTAAAAATAGAGATCTTTATGGATTTGTACTTTTGGGTCTTTCCTATAAGAAAAAAATTCAGAAAACTACTGTATATATATCTTAATAGACAATTCAGTGGGCGGGGAGACACAGTAGCTTAGTGGTAGGGTATTTAACTAATCTTTTTTTGCAGAAACTATTGGAGTATTCACTTAACCCATAGAAATACGATCATACTTAACTCCCTATTTAATTTTAAAATTAAATAAAAGGAAATATTTCAGAGTAGCAACCCACGATTATGCATTTTAGTTTCAGGGAGATTATGATTAAAGCAAGTGAATGTTGTTGACAGAATTGATGGAATGCAAAGGTTGGAGAAAAGAGAGTACCCCGAGAAAACCCACGAATACGATGCCCACTACAAACTGACGGCCGCGGATCGAACCAAGAACCCAATACACCTGTGGTAAGCACTCTACCACTAAGCCACCGTGCCCCCCGCCCATTTATTTGTCTATTAAGGTATATACGGTTGTTTTCTGATTTTTTTTCTTCTTACAGTAAAGACTCAAATGTACAAATCTATGTGGGTCTCTATTTTTACGACGTCATAAAATACACAATTCCTTATATCTCGCTTGCTATATTAGATATTGACAAAAAAATTGAGTCTGTCTGAGGTATTCACTTAACCCATAGAAGTACCATCTTATTTAGCTTTTGTTAGGATCAATAATAGTTTTCTGAAATTTCAAGATCTAAGCTAATATCAAGATCTACGCTTTTATTGTATGGTGTCTCTCTAGCTGCTAGATGTACTAGCTGGAAGTTTTAGGTAAATACATATTTCTGATCAGTGGCGTATTTACGATTTTGTTTCGGGAGGGGCTTTGCCTGGAAATGTGAAAATTCTGCAAGATATTTCATTTATTTTACTATACTAAGTCCGAAAGCTTAAGTCCGCTTAAGCCCGAAAGCCACCCCCCTAAATACGCCACTGTTTCTAATACTCTTTAGAAATGTCAAAATATATTTTCCAAAGCTTTTAAAATTTAATCTTGGTAGACCCCATGATGTTCTTAAACTCTATGAAAATACCTAATTACATTAAGATGAAATTGCTACTGATGCTTATTAACTTTCCATGACCGGTTTTGGAAATTTGACCACCTAACACGAAAACCCCATAACTGTATGGATCCTCCCTTTATTTGACAAAATCTTGATAGTCATATTTTAATTAATTTTCTAAATTGTACTGTCTAAAATGCAAGCACCACGCACCTATGATGTCGCTTTTTATTTCACCATATTTCGGTAACTGTTAGGCGTACCGACTTGCGGTTTCGGTAAACACACATCTCTAACGTTCTTTAAAATGTTATTAAGACATATTTTAGAATGTTTAGAAATGAGAGTTCTGTGAATGTCATGGTACCCGAAAACCCCCATCAGGGCTTGTGTGTAGTGTATTTAATTGAAACTACTTTTGAGGTTGTTGTAAGCCCTCGTAATTACATTTCCGAAACTGCACCATCTAGTACGCAAACTCCACACTTCTGTAGTGTCGCTCTTTATTTTCCCATATCTCGATATCCATAAGGCTTACCGAGTTGAGATTTTCGGTAAACAGATGTCAGTTCCTTACATTTTAGAGACATATATTTTCATATATCTAAAAAATACAGACATTAGGTACCCCATGGTAGCCCGAACACCATTGAGGTACCCACTTACTTTTGAATGGTAATACATTTTGAGTTGTTGTTCAGCATCAATAAACACTTCATAGTTTTTCTACGTGCAACCCAAAAGTCCATACCTGACAGAACAGATTTTGTCCATTTAATCTAAAAAATGTTAAGATACTTTGTATTGTTAAGTACAACCAAATTAAGCACACTGAATGTAACATTTTAAAAATTTTCTGATTTTTGTTTCAGGTAATTCGTGCATCAAACCAGGATTCTGCTTGAAAGACAGTCAAAAGAAGCAGTGTAGGTTGTGGCTAAAAGTACGTCCTTTCTGAAGACAGACCCAATTGTACTTACATTCTTTTGTACGAATATATAACCCTAATAAAGATACTGTACTACAAATTATTTCTTTCTTCCATAAATTAGAATAAAATATTTTCTCTGTTTAAAGAAAATGTTTGTTAGTGTTAAGTCATTTCAACTCTTTTTCTCTGTAATAAGAACATTATCCCTCGCAATATTTTTTATCTTTGTGCTATTACGATTGGATGAAGTAAAATTCTATACGAAGCACTATTATTTCAGACATGCATTAATAACTAATGTATTGTTCTGTATGTAAGACAATGTGTATACTGAACATGTCTAGTGAAAGTGTTGTTTTAATACAGAATCTATAACTCAGCTTTTCAGTAGTCAACTTTATTGGGAATTCGAAGAAAGAAGTAAAAAAAAAAAAAAAAAGTTGGACTTACCAACGTATTATTGGGAATTCGAAGAAAGAAGTAAAAAAAAAAGTTGGACTTACCAACGTATGTGTGTTCGAATTCTGGACTAATCCAAATTATCCAGAGAAATCATTATATATTTCTTTGTTGCTATTTCAGATGTATCCTTTATCCAAGTCGTATGAAACGGAGACTTCATACATCGCTATACTTTGTATGAACTATGTTCCGTATTTACTTAATCACTTTGTAACTTTCTCTAGTGTTGACAAGGCCGCAGGTGTCAATCGAATAGTTTAGTGTTTCACTCATGTCACCTTGTGACTAAGGTACGTCCTGTCGATATATATATGGTACTGGGTTCAATTAGCGATAAAATACATTTTTAGCATTAAACAAATGCAAAAATCTACACGAAATGAGATACCATGATCTCTGACTTACGGATAACACCAAGCAACTAATGGTACTGAGTGTGATTGAGTTTACTATTTATAGTTACTATCTGGCTAAAATTAGTGTTCCTTTAGCTATACTTCTTTTCGTGCTCTAAATTGCAAAGTTTGAAATAACCGTTTTAAATTATTCTACATATATCTTCCGAGTAATTCTGAGAATCATTGCTCTTTCTTTAACCAATGTATGAGACTTATAAACTGCTCGTTGCTTAAAATGTTGCACTAAGAAGGATGCAGCCAGGAAAGTCCAAATTTGTAGAATGTCTATAGCAGGGAAGGATAAATATATTTAGTCGATGGCTGCACAACACCTCCGCTGTAACCACGTTGTCACACAGCAAATACAGCGGATGTTAAGAGTATTCTGCACTTACTATTAGATATCGGCCTGGGAACTTTGGCGCAGCTATCTTGTCTCCTTCTTGGTGTTGCATTTTTAATGGCGAGTACTGAGTAGGAATCATCTCTTGAGCGAACACGTTTTCGGCTGACACCATACTTTTAATTATTACGACATAAAAAAAAAACATACCTGTTAACTAAAATGTACACAGAAGTTATTTCTGGAAAATTCTATTTAAGCCTCTTGTGGTAACAACTGCACTTTAGAAGAAGATACTATTAAGGAAAAGAATGAGGTAAAATAATCTTTATATCGTACAAGCAATGGATGATAACAGCTTAAGAAATGATTGTACGTAAATCTTGTTTGTTTGAGTTTGAATATAGGATTGTATATGGCTGTGCATTTTGCATTATTATTGAAGTGCTGCAACTAACTAACTGCAAACCTATGATAAATTCTTACAGTAATATATCACATATTGATTTACTCTGTATAAAAACGAAAATAGTTTAACATATGGTTAACCTCCTTTGTGCCCATAATTTTAAAATTAACGCTTGTGTCACTTTTCAACGTTTGGCTTTGCAGTAGCTTTCCAACGAATTAGCAGGAAGCCCAAACTTATAGGACACCCTGCAGGTAAATACATTCCTTTGGACAGTTTCACTGCTCCAAACTAAGATTTGAAAAGTGTAGTATTCTAAATTTTATTATTATTGGCACAAAGGAGATCAGCTGTATTTTAAGCTATTTTTGTTTTCTTACAGAGTAAAACAACATTTGACAACATTACAGTAAAAATGTATCATGCATTTTGCAGTATGTTGCAGCACTTTAATAATGGTGCACTATACGTACAATCTAGATCCTGCATATGTCCAATCCATATATTACAAGAAGGCAATACGTATGCGATACAGGTAAAATCCGTATATTTCATATAGAGAACCAATTAGCTACATACATCCAATCCATACATTACATATGGCCAACCTGTACGCGACATAAGTATAATCTATATGCTGCATGCAGACAGTCTGTAAGCTACGTATGTGCACTCTGTATGGTGCATACGGATATTCTGTATGTTGTATCTGGACAAGCTGTGTGCGACATAAGGAAAATCTGTATAATACATACGTACAATACGTATACTGTATCTAGTCATGCGTACGGGGCATAAGTACAATATTGATGCTGTCTCAGGGTTGAACGCAAAAAACATACGTACAGAACGTATATTGCATACTTCTTGAAATTATGCTCTGTCCTGATAGTCAGTGAGTGTCGTCATTATTAACCCACATGCTACATACGATTCTGACGTCACAAAGCTATATATTACCTCCGTATATACTTGTTACTACAGATGACGTCACACGAATGACGTCATTACACTTATGCGGACAGTTCGTATAATGCATACTTTTTCAGCTATACGTTTGCTGCAGGATGTTATATACGGTTGTACGTTAAGTCCAGAAACTACAGGAATTACGAATGTAACCTACGTTTTTAAGTATGCCCCCTACATTTTTTTCTCTCAGTGTACAAAATTCAAAACGTATTTCCCGTAAGTTGTACCTACAACATATTTGAATTTTATGGAAGCACACACAGTTAGGATGGGTGGGACCGATGCCCCTGTTAAGGTTTTCTGTACTTGAAACAGTTCTTAAACCGCAATGTTAGGTTATTGACATAATACGTCTATTATATAAAAATGACAAGAATCTTGTAATCACGCCAAGGGAAAACAGTTGAACCGTTTAAAATTGATTTTTTGATATAGTAGTTATTAACACCTACTTCGAATTTAGTTTTTATCATGTTACTTTGATTTGATTCAGGTCCGTATCCTCGGGGGCCGGGCCACCTCTAAATTTTTACTGTCTCCCCTAAAATTTTCACGGTAGGCTTGCAAATGACCTATAATATGGTGATGAACTATAATATGGTTGGATCGCCCTCCCTAACATCCACCGAGCCCCCCTACATTTTTGGACTGGCTACGGGCCTAATTTGATTTGGTTTTGAGTTTAGCGT
This sequence comes from Thermobia domestica, assembly GCF_964235325.1. Classification (NCBI taxonomy): domain Eukaryota; kingdom Metazoa; phylum Arthropoda; class Insecta; order Zygentoma; family Lepismatidae; genus Thermobia; species Thermobia domestica. Next base: position 81,543,831 of record NC_137466.1, read on the forward strand.
CCTTTTAAGTAGCGAGGCACTGTAGCTCAGTGGTAAAGGGCTTAGCTCTGGTGCGTGGGGTCCCTGGTTCGCTCCCCGGCCAACTAAGTTCATGGTGGACATCATGTCCGCGGTTTTTCTCAAGTACTGTTTCCTCCCACTTTCTCATTCCACCAATTCTTCCATCATCATTCAGTTGCTTTAATCATCGTCTGCCTTAGCCTATAGGGCTTAATCGTTTGCCATTAAACTAAAATATTTCATTTTATATTAGCAGCGAGGCTATATGAGACGTGGACCTACTGAAAACGTGGAACCCGAACCACATGAGCTCCCACCGGGAATCGAACGCCGGATCTCCCACGCCAAAGGCGCATACGGTTTTTACCGAAACCGGTTATCAGTTTTCTCCAAAACCAGTTCGGTTTTTCACCGGATCCGGTTTTGGTTTTCTTCAAAACCGGCTCCAGTTTTATTCTAAAATTTGATCTATTTCTGACCAGAATAGTGTTTCGTTGTTCTCCGGAAACCGAATCCGTTTCCACAGAAATAGTTTTGTGTTTTCCAAAAGTTTTCACCGAAACCGGTTTCGGTGAAAACCGAACCAGTTTTGGAGAAAACCGAAACGGGTGTCGGTGAAAAACTGAACAGGTTTTTGAAGAAAATCGAAACCGGTTTCGGTGAAAAACCGAACCGGTTTTGGAGAAAATCGAAACCGGTTTTGGTGAAAAAAGGAACCGTTCTTTGATGAAAATCGAAACCTGCTTTCGGACAAAACCGAAACCAGTTTCGGGTTTTTGCTTTCCTAGAAACCGGTTTCCGGTTTTTATAAAATCCGGTTTTGCCCATCCCTAATATATACAGTCTCGTGATTGTTGAGTTGATTTTATTTTGAGTTTGCATGTCGTTCAGCAATGAGCCTATATTAGGTAAGGACCTACAGTTTAACGTGGGATCCGAAATACATGACCTTCTGACGGAAAACGAACAGATTAAACCATGTGATTTAACATGATTGTTGTATGGAATATTTATGTATAGAAAGTTATATCAGAAATAAATAAGAATCTTAATTACATACTTTAAAAAAAATAGAAACCATCAAACTATTTAATTACGCATATTCTTTTGAGTGTAAGTTTGAGCTCAAATAAGTAACTAATCAACTTTAAAAAGCTATAATTTCTATAGGTAATATTTGCATTTCAGCAATTCAAAGATTGGTCTATGTGGCATTTCAGTTTTTTTTTTCCATGGGTTGATATAGACCATAGGTATTAAAAATAGAAATTGGAATAGCTTTACCGTTATCTTTTATTTCTCGTATCTGCTTCTTTTTTCTATTTTGAGAAATATATTTCTGAAAATTTGAATGCGAACATTTGTTTCTCAACTTGAAAAACATTGACTCACTACGGAGGAAATAATTTTCTCATTTGAAAAAAGGTACTTATTTCTTAACAGTAACAAAGAATTTCCATCCGCAAAGATTAGAAAATTTTTTTCTCAAACTAAAATTAGAATTTTGATATTTTTAATATTATGAAAGTGTAACTAAGTCCGCAGATAAGAAAGCTATTATGTCAAGTATCAATTTTATTCTCAATCTGGAATTTTTTTAACAATGTAGGCAAATTTTCGATATAATATGCGATGGGTAATCAGAATATAAAATTACAAAGCCTGCACTGAAACATGTATATATTTATTTCATATAACCAATACCGCCAACAGATAGTGCATGCATTAGGTTATTTTTCGGCGTAGATTTTATATCGGTTAAGGCATTTGTCGCATCGTGGGATGAGTTTGAAGGTTCTCTTCTGGTAAAAATCCTGTCCTTATGTGTTCAGCCACGTTTTCACGAAGTGTTTCACCTCCTCATCTGAAGCAAAGCGATGCCCTCCTAAATTCTCCTTCAAGTGCGGGAATAGGTGAAAATCGCTTGGAGCGAAGTCTGGGCTGTACGGAGGATAGTCGATGATATCCCAGCGAAACTGCTTCAATAGCGTGGTGGTCTTCTGGACTGTATGGCCTGTGCGACGACGTTTTTATCTACCAGCCGCAAACTTTAGACGCCATTCTGCGACATGCTGACAAGACATTATGATCTCTTCGTAAACCTCTACCAGCTGCCGATGAATTTCAGCCACGGTTAAATGTTTCGCTCACATATACCGAATAACTGAGCAAATAACTGAATGTTTCGCGAGATCAGATTTCCAAACGTGTCACTATTTGTGTTTACCTACAACTAGAGCCTTAGGTGGTGGGTGGCTAAAATTCTGTAAAGTTGCCAACTTCTTGTATTGAAACTATCACACACTGCTAGTTCCAGAAACTCCAGAAATATTGGCTTTGTAACCTTAGTTCCTGATTCTTCCTCGTATTAATAGATATAGACAATATACATATCAATAAAAAATAGTTAGAAGGTAACACGAGGTGTTAATGCTATCTTTAACGTACATTTCTTTACCGCATTCATTTTGTATTATGTATATATATATACATTTTGGTTTCCCAAAAAAAGACATACCATGATGGTAAGAGAAGAAAATAAGGATATAGCTATGCATACATTCACATTAGTCTCAGGGCACTTGTAGTTATGAAAAGACAACGGAAGCCACTTAAATTTTCATAACAACGAAATAAAAAAGGACAGAGAGAGAGAGAGAACTGCGTGAAGTTGTTGAAACTGTTAACAGAAATTCTATTTATTCTTCTCTCTCTCTCTCTCTCTGCTTCTCTTATTCGCAGTATATACCTATTTTCAGAGTGAATGACGTCATTATTTTTCTTTCTTTTTTTTATTCCATGTATGTGACAGGTGATGTTAAAATATTTAGATGTAGAATAGCAGAAGAACGAGAGAGAGAGGAAGAAAATAATTTCTCCAGAAACCGGAGAAAGCAAGAGAAAAAGAGATGGAAAAAAGTTCATAATTTATCTTGAACATCATTAAGCAGAAACCTGATATGCTTTCTCCGTCTTCTTTCTCACCTGTGCCAAAACCAGTTAAACTATCATGCATTATCTATATAACATTTTTTTCCTCCAGTTCTTTCTCTCAGAAAACATTAGTTTGGGTAATTTATGAGGGAGAAACAAGTGGAAGATAAACTTACTACTATCTTCTGTGCTGCAACCAGCGCAACGCAGGAGTGCAATGGAGCAAGTTTATTCTAAATGTTGAACTTTACGTTCTCGATTATTCAGGGTCCAGTCTCTTCAAACAGAGGAATAAGTTAGACGAAACGTCTTTCTACTTATTTAAAAATATGCACATGTCTCATCATTTAGCACAAACTATTGCAAGAAAGCTAATGCATTTTTTAAAAAATGAGCGCTTTTGCTACATTTTTATTAAAAGGATGTTCCTTAAATTTTACATTGATACTGTGAAACGAAACTCATTTGTTTTTTCCTTAAATATCTGGACCTTGTTCGCAGCACGTATCAGTTTATAAACTACGTATGTAGACTTACAAACTATGGGAATTCAATTCTCAAACTTGAAGTTGTACATCTATAACTACTGGTTGCAATAGATTAATAGGATCAAAGATACAACCTGTTCCTCGGATGCTGAATCCATGCCTTAAAGTTTTTGTTCTATGACGATAAAGGTTAAAACCGGAAATCGTGAATTTGAACCAATTCCGGATTGAATAGATGGTTAAGGGAGAAGATGGGATGCTAAATCAATTAAAAAGTAACATCTCTTACCGTTTTTGCTATAAGGGGATCAGTACTAAAACCGGAAGTAGTAGTTAATTTCAATCACTTTTGATTCTGTAGAGTGTTTCGGATTGTGATGGTATTTTCTCTTGACACACTAAGTCAAATTGCAGAAAACCATTCGTCTCTATATATTACCATTTTTGTTCTATGGCGATAAATGTTAAAACCGGAAATCTTTAATTTTAACTACAACTGATTCGAATGGAGGATTAATGCAGAAAACAGAAATATTCTTGGGACGCTGAATCAATTGAAAATATTGCATCTCGATATCCCTTACTATTTTGGTTTATGAAAAAACATTGTTGAAACCGGAAGTAGCTGTACATTTCAACCACTTCCGGCCTTGTAGAGTGTTAGGGGTTGTGGCGATATGTTTTCTTGAGACTCTGAATCTGCAGAGAATCACTTGTCGCTATATCATACCATTCTATTCTATGGCGATAAATCTTGAAATCGAAAATAGTTAATTCGAATAACTTCCTGTTTGAGTAGAAGTTTAAGGGAGGAGATTGAACGTATTCTTGGGACGCTGAATCAATTGTAAACACTGCATCTCGATATCTCTGACCATTTTTACTTTATGAAAAACATTGTTGAAACCGGAAGTAGCAGTACATTTCAACCATTTCCGGTTTTGATAGTATTTTGGGATTTGTTTGAAATCGAGAAACTCAATCGATTTCAAGAAACTGCTTACCGCTATAATTACCAGTCTTATTCTATGGCGGTAAGTGTTAACACCCGTAATGACTAATTTGTGCCAAATCCGGTTTAGATAGAGAGTAGCCGGAACAGATGGAACTTATTCTTGAGAAGCCGAATCGATTAAAAAAGCGCATCTCGATATCTCTTTCGGTTTTTTCTCTGATACGCAGGAGGATAGCGTGACGTCAGGTCGCTACCTACCGTTCCCCTACGTTTTCAGATCCACTTTTGCCCCTGGAGTAGGGAAGATCCTTAATGTGCAGCCGTTGTGGGTTGACGTTGTTGGGTCACGAAATCACAACGGAGGAAAACGAGTCAATGTTCGATTTAATATTTTACTCGGAAAACGGTTACGCAGGAATTTGAGTCTTTGAAAAAGGTTTACGCAAATAATTGGTTTAGTCGTGCACGAGGTTTTAATAGTTTCAACGTCTTAGAGGACGAGTGTCGCTTCGAGGTTGATGACAGAACAGGCCGCAGTACCATAAGTACAGTCGACAGAATCATTGAGAAAATTCGTAATCTTTTGAAAAGCCACCGTTATATCTCTTAAACAAGGCTATCACAGAAGAGCTGAAAGTCTCTAAATTATGTTGTTTGGAATGTTTTGATGAAGAGAAAATAGTGTTATTGCAGTTTCTAGCGAAAAAAATAAGTGTCGGTTCTCAACCACTCTATATATTAGCCGATTTGGCACCGAGGGACTATTTTTTATTCTCCAAATCCAAACTCCACATGAAGGGTCAATGTTACGACGATGTAACTGAAATTTAAGTCACAGAGACATGTGAGGTGAATAACGTTCCAAAGAAGGACTGTTTTTTTTTTGACAGTGTCATATAGTTGTATAAACATTCTGTGCATTGTACTCAAGTGAAGAGAGACAATATCTGGAGCATTTAACCCTTCATCTTACATTTTCTCTATTTTCATCATTTCTGTCGGGACTTTTTGGACAGACTGTAAAGACCAGAAATTATTTAATGTTGCTCAGTATCAATTGTGATGGTGATATACGAAAGCTGTGTGTACGATATAAAAGAAGCTGATTTAAGATAAGCCATGTCAGTTTTATTATCAGAAATTGGAAGACAATAACTTGTTTAATAGTTCATTTTCCTCTGTAAAATTTATTCATTAAATATTGATAGTGAACATCGTTCTCCTGCTATTATCTTCAACAAACTCATACCTGTTGCAAGGTTTCAATTAATTTTTTAATGAAAAGAAAACAAAAGAAAAATCAATATCGTTTAATGCACACGGAAATATTATTAAGTTTTTCATCATAGAGTTGAAATTATATAACGCAATTATGATGGATAATTTCTAAGATATAGTAATAACGTTAGTTATCATTCATTACCCTTCTGTTTACGAAATTATTTTCTGTTGCGAAACTTAAACAAAAATAGAATATGTTCACAATACATTAAATTGCTTTTTATAAAAAGAATAATTAACGTCATAGTTTTAGACATCTGGGAAGGTTAGGTGTAACCTTTCTATCTATTATTTCTAGTAAGTCTTTGAATAGATATAAATTTTTGATTTTAAAGAAAATATAACCTTCTTAAAAAACTTTTTAGGAAAGGAAAGTTCTCTTTTAAAAACACATTATATTCTGCTTACGTAATATATTTTATGATGACCAATATATTTTATGATGACAGTTACTTATACTGACTTTTAACTTAATAGTTACGAAGCCTGTCTCCCTTAGTCTTGGTGATGATGAGAGAGGTTAAACTTAGGAAAACGTTATGAAGCTTTCGTACTGCTATAAAAGCATCACACAAATACTGTAAATTACACTATGGAAAATTTATATGTAGCTGCTGCTCCTTCGTATGCATGTGACTTTACCCAATTTTTGCCCAAGCCTACCTTGAACACATGCACTAATGTTTCGGATCCGAACTTTAACAGTAGTCCAATCTAGTTGTGTCTCGTAGTCGAAAAAAAGACATTGTATCAACAGTATAATTCTGCAACACATTTTACTTTGTTGCCTTTTGGGTTGCCTAGAGGCAAGGCGCACAAAAACTGAATTTCGCCATTACCTTGTTACTATTTCTAAAATAATCGAAAAACAGAGAAGAATAGTCCGTCAGTATCTTTGCAAAACAGTTCGTAAAAAGCTTGTATAGTTTGCAGGATGTAAACAAAAGCACGTATACTGGAGTACTGATGAAGTTCTCAATAGTTTTACCACTATTGCATCTTAGGAGCTGGATGGCGGGAGGAGGCAATTATTCATATATTAATCTATAGTGTAATAATATACACTGATATCCAAAACTTAAGCACGAACTGTAAAGTGACCTAAGACTTGAATACACCAAATTGTATGAGTGTCGATTGGGGTTATAAATACATTACATGAGTTAACATTATAGTCATTGTATTCATAGAGGATCTACTACATACATGATAAATATGAAAAGCAGACATATCCAATGTCGAAACTTGCGTCCAGAATACACCAAAGAAGAGTACAGTAGAGTATTCACGTAGAGACATCAGTATGGATATGCCCTCCTCGAACAGAAATACACGACTGACGTCAACGTGCCATACTGGAAACAAGATTATCAAGCAGTTCTTGTGGCATAGGTTGCCACTCCTCCTTGAGAGCCCATCGGAGGTCTGGAAGAGTACTGGGTGGAAGAATACGTTTGGCACCACCTCTCCCTAGAACATCCAAAGCATGCTACATGGGGTTGAGATCCGAGGGATACGCTGGCCACTCTATTTGATGAATATTCTCTTCCTCAAGGAGGGTGTCCACAGCAGTTGTACTATATGGACGGAGCATTGTCGTCCATAAAAAGAAACTCTGGATCGACAGTTCCACGAAACAAATTAACATGGAACAGAAGAATCATTGCAATATCTGGCGTCAGTTAGAGTCCCTTCTTCTACAAACTGCAACTCACTACGTCCGTCCATCATTATGCGGGCCAGACCATGATTCCGCCGACTGGTTTGTTACTTTCCACAATGTTTTCTTGGCGGTACCGAATGCCAGATTCACGCCAGATATACTGTCGTCCAGATAGAGACGACAGACAAAAGCAGCTTTCATCAGAAAACTTCACTCGACCACAGTCCTTGTCCGACGAGGTAATGTGCATTTGACACCATCGCAGACGAGCCCGTTTGTGACTTAATGTTAATGGGATACATTTGACTGACGAGTATAAAATCCTACCGCACGTAATTGTCTGATTACAGTTTGGCGTTCCTGTGCTGGCATGAAGTTGAGTAATTAGTTGCTAAGCACTACTGCGGTGGTTTCATTTCGCACTTAACAGCAAATTACGGTTTTCTCTAGAGGTGGTACATCGTGGACGACCACCCCCGACACGTCTAGCACCATTTCCAGTTGTCTGGTATCTCGATCACATCCTTAACACTATACTGTAGTAAATTCCCAAGTCTCATGCCACACTGGTTACTTTCTGCCGTTTTTCCAATTTCCCGACGACTAATGAGACCACGCTCAAATTCGTTCAGGTACTGTCTTTGTGCCATACAACCAATGCACGCTTACTTACTGTTTCGATGTCTTTCAGAAAGCAGTCGTAACCGATTGCTCTCTCATCATGGACAGCGGATCAATTGCACTAACCACTCTGACCGACTACTATTCAACTTGCACATTACATTCATGGTCAGATTAGGTGGCTCTGCTGTTGGTTTCCTCCATGAATGACATTGTTTTGGTCGTAAACATCAAAATGGGTACATTCGTGGGAAAACCACATCCGTGTTTAAGTTTTGGAGATCAGTGTATTAATGTATATGGGAAAGACTTACCCCTTCCCAAGTAAGCCTATATGACGCTACTACAGGAAACTAGACAGAAGATTACTGTTTAATAATAAAAATACAAATTTGGGTCGTAATAAGTTTTATCTTCTATTACTTACGTAGAGATATGGCTATAGATTTTTTAGTAGACATGTATTTCACCCAACCTAAAGGAATGAATATTAGCTGAGCTGAACAAACGTCACATTTAAATTTTCTACTTTTCCTCCTGATCAATCTTAATCATATTTAGCTGGTAATTTAAATCGTTCTATCATTATACCAATTTTACGATCCAATCTGTTAACGGGATTTAAACAGCCAACCTAATTAGGTCATAAATTATCACCACACCATTTGCAGTCGAATTCTGCCTAGTCCTTTCTGAGAAATACCGCAGTTTATAGATGAAAACTGACTCTTTACAGTAATGAAAATTTGAATGTTCATTTAAGTGTACTTTAATAATAATAATAATAATAATAATAATAATAATAATAATAATGTATGAAAATGATTATTGACCTATATTTGTTTTCTTGTTTTTTAATTAATTACAAGGAGAGTAGACACGTAGAAGTAGGTAACCAGTAAATTCAATTCTAAAGAATTCTTATTTAAACTCATTGCACCGCTGAACTACGTACTTTCAGACGTATAATATTCAGAGGTATATTAATGTGGCACGTTCTTTGTGCTTTTCATCTGACGCGTATATCGTCATATAATTGTGGAAGTAGAAGTAAATGTATTGTAGAGAGATACAAAATAAACGGAACGTAGTAATAGGTATCCGGGAAGAAGAACACAAATGTTGTTTCTGCAGTATACTGACGAAACTAACGCTAGAACTAGGAAACAAAGTTCTTCTCTCTCTCTCTCTCTCTCTTTCTCTCTCTCTTTCTCTCTCTCGTACTACAGCATAGCTAAGAGATGTACTTAATCGCTCTCTCCGTCTCTCTCTAATTCTCCGTTTTCTCCTTTGTCTTCTGCATAACAAGAATCACATACAGTAGTACTAAGACATAACATAAACACATCTACTCCGAAGCTTCCATGCTATCCTTGCTTGCTTGTGTAATGTGTTATGTTTTCTTGCTTCACATCTTGTCAGGGTTACAAACTTCTAGGAATGAAAATCCAGCTGCTTCGACTTTAATTTATTAATTAATCTAGATAATAATTTATTACCATTGAACGTCTTTTAACTCACTGTGTGTTTATACTTTCTGGATTGTCCACCATTAGGACTATCCGCTCTGGATTCAAACACACAAGACAGAAATAAATATTTAATATATAATTAAAAAACTCATGAAAATAATATGTCGAGAATAGAATACATTTTTACTCATTATTCCATTTTATGTAAGAATATAGTACTACCAGTATCTAAACAAAATCAAAAACTGAACACATAACAAGCATTGTTACGTTCTATTGATTTTCTACACCTTACAATGAAAACAGAACTTTATATTACGTGTTGTGCTGATAACTATAAACGTAGCGATCAAAATTGCATTGCTAATGAAGTAGAGAAGTTCTTGTGTCAGTATTTCTTAAGAATAGCATAATCATAAATTTATTTATTTATAAATTTGATTATCAATATCTACTGCCACCACCATTGAAGATTTGAATTTTGTCAAGTTTTTTTGTCCCCGAGTTAAGCGGTGAACAAATGCATAAGAGAATCACTCCAATCAGTTGAATAAACACACACACAAGGCACACACTCATACACAAAGTATGGATATACTATCAGTTCTATATGGCAATAAGAGGTCAGTATGCCTAACATACATATGTAAGGTATGACAACTTAACTTAAATACAAAAGTATCAAATGATCAGCGAAGTATTAAATGAACCACTATTAAGAAGAGAAATTAACTAACCAAACAGGATGTAGTAAACTTATGGACAACTAACATATGATGATGATGATGATGATGATTATTATTATTATTATTATTATTATTATTATTATTATTATTATTATTATTATTATTATTATTATTATTATTATTATTATTATTATTATTATTGACAAAAACAATCTAGTACCGATAATTATCCAGAATCAAAAGAAACATTTAGATGACTAGATATTAAATTTATTGCTATCAAACTCTTAATAAATTTTAGTTTAAGTAAATAAAAGTATACTATTTGTGATAGAACATTTTAGCTACTAATTTTTATGTGATTTTATGCACATCTGTTAGTTAAAAGAAATAATTTATGCATATTTTGTTACTTTTTTGGGGGGAAATAGTATATTTCAAAAAGACCGATAACATGTTGGTGAAATAACTAAATCTTTTAGTTTCACGTTCCACTTTATGCCATGTAGGATAAAGGAAACTGTGATGACAATGAACGAAGTGATTGAATGATAAAAATAAGAGAAACGGGAGAACCCCGAAAAAATTCATGCACACAGTGTTTGTCCACCACAAAGGCAAGAGATGAGATCAAACCAGTGGTTCCATGCACCAAACGCTTTAGCACTGAGACATCACGGCCCTTAATAATATGTTTAATGTATAGTTTTGTATTATTTAAACTAGAAGCATGAAAATCTCGGTAAATTATGAAATGAAAAATATACCAAAAGTCTTAAAAATGTAGGTATGGAGGAGAATTGAACAATAGCTGAGTAATATGAAAAGTATCAATGGAAATGCTAGATTGATTTTCAGTTTAGCGTCTCTTTCAGCAGCGAGGCTATGTGAGGTGTGGACCTACAGCTTTGACGTAAACTTCGAAATACGTGAACTCTCGTCGGAAATGGAACCAGCGTCTCACACACAAAGGGCACGTAAGCTAATCATATATACGCGAGGAATACCTGTTAATACTAGTAAAATAATGTTAAAATAGACAGTACTGAAGATAAGCTCGTATGAAACTTAGCACTCTTTAGAACAATGTTTATTTTTTTAACTTACAACTATAATTATTAATGGATTAAAATATAGATTATACTTCTATAGAATATAACGTAAGGAACAAAACATGTAAATATGCATGTTTAACTGAAGACCAAAAGTAGAAACGAAAATTTTCGGGCATAATTTTAAAAGAAATAGTTAAAAATGATTTTTATACTACTCTTATAATAAAAGTTATGGTACAAGGAAAAGGAGTTATATTAAAAAGGGTAACTTTTACTTTAAAACAAATTTATTCCCAGTGAGTATAGTGAATAGAACTTCATTAATTGACGATCAGTGACTTACCAGTTACAGAAGAATGTGTGTGTGTGATCCTGGTGTGTAGCAGAAACAGTTCCAACTTCAACTGCATTACAGATAACACACATTAGTTGGCAGCACTGAGTTATCTGTTTCTTCTTGTTTCCGTATGCACGAAATTTTAGCTTAGAAACAAAATTGGAACTAACACATAAGAGTGTTGTTTGGCATTGGGTAAGGGGGGGAGGGAGGAAGGAGTAGCAATCTAAGAGTTTCACATTTCCATAGTATTAGCCAGACGGAAACAAGACCAAAGCTGTCTGAAGAGGCTTAAGTAGGAGAAAATCCTGCTCCAATCCCACAACAAACTCATAATTATGTATCCTTGCATTAATGCGTTTCATACAGTATCACGAATCCTTACAAAAGCAGCCTCTTCTTGCTTCTTTGTTTATTATACAACTTCTTAGGATGTACTTCCAACGCTTGTTTGCTGTAACGAAGTTTGCTATTGTTTGCTTCGAGAGAGACTTAACTCAATACTATGCTTTCGTTTTTTTCTTTCTAATATCTTAACTTTTAAAGGAGGGTTTATCTTCATGTGAACTCTATAACTAATGATGCATTTTAAATAACCCAAACTAAAATTACTTGACCACGTAAGCCAGACTTCTTTTTGTTTTCGGTTCGATGATGCGTGGTTAACACATCTGCTTCCATTGTTGTTAATTCTGGCTTTATATAGGTAAGTGTTTTCTACTTCCCAATCAGTTTCCCCAATTACTTTTAAAAAATCATGAGTCAACACTTAAAATGCTATGCCTCCAATTGAATCGAGCACGAAACAACACACACACACACCAAAAGTCCGAGGTAACTGCCAATCTACTAGAGAGAGACCCGGTTGAATTAAAATATGTGTATGTACGATATTGACAAAGTACATTGTAGTGATTACAGGTTCGATCTACGATTTTTCAATTTTTCAATAGTAGTTTTCAATTTTACCGTTTTCTATAGAGAAACTAGTGACGACTCGTGAGGGAAGTCATTTTGGTAAAAGTTGTTTAAATTGTGTTGCTACAATATATAAGAATAAATCTTACCTAATGTACTTATTTTAATCTTGTTAATTTTGAGTCTATATAATAGAAGTAGTCCTGACTGACTGACTGGCTGACCAACCCACAGGTCAAACCGCTTAAGCTAAAAGCTTGAAATATTGACAGTGCATAGGATTTGTGACGTAAGGTACTACTAAGGTAATTTTTGAAAATTCGCACGGAGAAGGAAAAGAGTTAGGGGTAGAAATTATAACGGAAATGTTCATATCTCCGAATCTCTGAAGGGTAAAGATGTGAAATTAGGTATAATGACTTTCCATTCAAATAATTAGACACTATTTCCAGCCTTTTTAAAAATATTTGACGTAAAAGTGGAGAAAATAGAGTTAACTAGGAAGATTGAGCGAGAATTACAACTTTTTTGTAATAAAATAGCCATATCTCGGAATTCCCTAACGTTAGAGATGTGAAATAAGCTATCTGAATCTCACTTGAAACAATAAAACACGTGTTTCATATATTTATTCTAGGAGAGAACAAAAAATCTAGGAAGACAGAAGTATGGAGGTTGCAATAATAATAATAATAATAATAATAATAATAATAATAATAATAATAATAATAATAATAATAATAATAATAATAATAATAATCTAAATTTAAAAATTAAAATTATACATGAAATTAGCGTAAATTGACAAAAGGTCCGAGTTTTTGTGGTGTCCAAACTCCCAGGATCTACTCCTTGCGTACTTTCCTGACTGTCACTAATCTTCAATAGAAATGTATCAATTGCTTTGAAGTTCTGTAGAGAATTATAAACTTCTGCTCATATATGATTAAAATAATACGAACTTCAATTTTTAAGGCTATTGAGCAAAGTTGCTGCAGTTCGAGGAACCAGTAAGTTGACCACGACAATAGTTGTAAATAAACAGTATTCCGATATCTGAAGATATTTGTAACTTAAGCGTGAAACGGTGTATCATTTTCTGCTTTAAATTTTACTATACAACTTTAAGCCACACAATAAATTTTCTTCCTCCAAACAAACGTCATTCATAATACACAATACCATGCTAATGTGCTTTCGCCATATATCATTGCGGTTGAAGAGGTAATGGGTTTGCAGCACCATTTGTGCCTCTAGTGATTATTTTATAACTCCATGTTGCTCAAAATGCTCGAGATAAAATTTCTGAATTTGGCTTGAAGGCAGGGTTGCCAACTGTCTCGAATTCCTGAATGCGAAACATCCTGAAGTTTAAGAAAATTTCCAATATCCAGAAATATGCCTGAGACGGACATATTATGAGGCTGGACGCCCAATTATCCAAAACACTTACAAAATATTCAACATACATTCTTAGTGACATAACTAAATTTTGCTCCATGATGTGCATTTATAACTATAGAGATAACGATGTGGTTTTATCGCTATTTTTTTTCGTGTTTACGGCAATGAAGCCAGTACGAAAGGTGTTATTGTTTGTTTGTACCGGTTAAACAGTTCATAAGTTCTGTTCAACTAACAAGCTGACGCTACGAGTGTTTTGCGCGTTTCTTGTGTTTCAATTTAAATTTTCAAGCAATTTTTATTCATAAGGAACAAATGAACTGCACATGTTCGATAAGTTTGTCCCCCTTTAGGTTTACCAAAAAGTGGAAACGCCACTTAGAGGCTTTCCAACACCTACTACAGGTTCCAAATTTAGACCCTTTAGACGCTTTGGTTCCTGGAAAGATTGATTCGATTCGATTCGATTCGGTCGTATAAAATCCGACAACAGATTCTCATAGGCAACAAATACTCAAACGGGAGACACTCTGGAAGAAATATCTCGGCACTTTGGTTCTTATGTTGGAAAAAAGATAAGATATTTAATTTCGTGGTCTAAATATTTTTCATTTGGTTAACTATAAAATTGTTCAGCAAGAACAAATATTATGCATTACTTCCTTTGAATCTTTCTTTTAAGTTTATAATGAAGTACAAGTAAAATCCTTGATATCAGCAATGAACAATTATCATTGGTAATTATGGATGCTTTCCCCTGTATTTTATGATTCCATGATTGAACACGGCAATTTAATTTGTACTACTACGAAACAAAACACAATGAAGCAAGAAATTCACGTTAACACACGTATAAGCTAGGTATATCTATATAAGGAGATATAAAATTATATGCGGAATATATCCATCTCACTAATTTCCTCCATTCTTCTCTATAACTACACTGAGAAAAAATCGTATGTGTTATAAATAAAAACGCAGGCTTCATGTGTAAATCCTGTAGTTTTTGGACTTAACGTACGCCAAACGTATAACTGAAAACTTATATTTTATACCTACTTTCCGTATGAGTATTCTGCGTAAATTTAGTTTCCGTACGAACGAAAGAACTGTATATAGGTGGTCAGGATCTCTCATACAGCTGGACGTATAGCTGATATATGTAATTTGTATACGTGTGTAATATATGGATGACTGTTAGATGTTAGACATTCTGCAACGGCCTGATGTAATATTTAAGCGGGAAGAAGAGCAGTACATATGTAAGATAGGGATAACATATGATCCTTACTGATTTCTGTAGTAAACATAAGGATACCGTATATTTGTACAAACCACTGTCGGGATAACGGATTTTTCTCAGTATACATTTCCACACCCTTACAAATCGTTACATAGTTCTTTTCTACTGTTCACGTTTAAAAGTACCTGAAATTCGGAAGTACGAATTGGGTGTAATTTATGTCCTTAAAAGAGTAATTGTATATCCTTGTTTTTATTTTTCTACTATGTATTAGCTACACGTACTTCAGAATACAAACGTATGAAACAGATCACGAAATTCGTGAGCCATGATCCGGGGAGAATGACTCACCAGATATAGGTGTGTCTACATGTTAAATTCTGCAATAAAGAGTTCGTATGCATTTAGTTACTTCAGCATCATCAGTTGTGTCACCAGGTCACCTCAGACTAAATGTGAGAAACGGGACCTAGACCCAGGTAGCCCCTACAAAATTGTAACCTACGTAACCAAGGTGATTCTGTGATCCGTGCCATCACCAATATGGAAAGAAGATATTTCCGTGTCGATATGTGTCTCCATTACCTATTTTAATGTGAAGTTGCAATTTTAGCCTCTGAATTTGAAATTTAAAAAAATATTAACCGACTTTAACAAAAGCGCTAAAAAGTTAAAAATAGAAAAGCGCTGAAAAGCAGAAAACAATAATAAAGCTCTGAATTACTATCATCTATATATTTTTTTTAAGTCTGTGCCTAGCCATACAAACTAATGCCTAGTATAAAATTAGCTTGATTATGATTCATTAATTTGTTTGGCTTGGCACAGACTTCAATATTTATAGGTAATAGTACGAATTATTTTCAGCTTTTAAGGGGTTTATTATTATTTTCTACTTTCTAGCGCTTTTATTATTTTCTACTATTTAGTACTTTAGTTTGTTTTCTCCACATTTTCTTTACCCTAATACTTTAGTTAGATACCTAAACTAAAGATAAGACAATAACTTCGTATAAAATGGGTTAGTCTTGCATGGCCATATTTACATATAATTATTAATCAGTTTATGCGTTCTGGAATCACATGTGAACATGCAGATGGTTTTAACACTACAACCAGTGACGACGTAGCATTCATTTCTTGGGGGAGCAAGCAGAGGGGCAGAAGTATTTTGGAGGTCTGCTTTTTTGTATACCGAGAATAGTAGTCTTATATTACTTATATTACAAGACATGTCTGGGAAGCAATGGGGCCAGTTTCCTAAAATTTAGTTGTGCTCTCTAAACAGGAGTTCAACACAAATTACTTGATATATTTTATATTAGATTTATTATTTTAGAAATTTCGAGAAAGTTAAACATTCAAATATCTAGAATCAATATTAACAGACCGAAACTAGATCCACGAAGAAATTAAATGTCGATTAAAAGCAGGGAATCTGAGTTTTATTCAGTTCAAAGTCTTTTGTCCCCGCGAATTCTGTCAAGGAATTTGAATCTTAAAATATATAAAAGAATAATTGTCTCTATTGTTCTGTATGTTTGCGAAACATGGTCGCTTACTCTGAGGGAAGAACGCATACTCAAAGTTTTGAGTTATACAAACTAGATATGATATAGTGCTGCCAAAATGTCTTGAGCCGTGGCAAAAATGCGAACTAAAGCTCACATTTTCAACACACCCACGCGTTGAGCCAATAAGAGTTCATCTGTTGCTAAGCGAGAGAGCCTTGCAGGCGTCTACGCCAAAGAGAGTGGAATTCTTACAGCCGATAGCAGCGCTTGGAACATGCGGCTAAGTGTCAAGTCAATGTGGTATAGAATAAAAAGTAACAGAGGTTCAAAAATGATTGGAAAATGACCAAATAGAGACAACGCACTCCGTTTAATAATACTGTTATAAATACAAATATTTGTAGGGAGATAACATTGTTTGATTTCTGATAGCAACCAGTCTTGTTTCTCCCAAATCTTTTCTCTTCCAAACTCTATCCATCCTTTCTTTATGGCCAAATGTACAGTTGCACAAAGATATGGGTAAAATCATATATGTGCCAATACTTGCATATGTATGCATAATTTACGTTGTCTGCAGTGATGCTATACTTCTTTATCAAAGGTAATATTAATGAACTATAAAAATCAGTTGAAAAATAAAAAAGTGAACATATAATATTGAGATAGGTTAGCACCTGGATTAATTTTCACAATGTTATCGTACACGGAGAAATGATTTCAGCTGAAAATGTTAGACAGAGTCTTAAGGTAATGAATGTGTCAGTCGGCCAGCATTTATATCTTAGACATGATGTGTGGTCAGCAATTTCGGCTCCCCTCGCCATTAATACTGACTTTCTAAACAAGAATATTCTACTTTTCTTCATTTGTCCTCATGACGCTCGGTGGACGCAGCGAATTCCAACATCATCTGGTAAGTACGGTCACCCATAGTAGTAGTGGTACAGCTGATTGAAATTTTGTGCCCCTCTGCTACACGGCCCTGCCAAAATTTTCAAACAAAAAAATTAAACCAAAAAGATTCATCCTAAAAATTTTAAAGCAAAAGTTTAAAACAAAATTTTAAAACTGATTTTTTTCAAATGCAATTTAAATTCAAAATTTTGAAAACTGAAATTTTTGGTTTGAATATTTCTAACCAAAATTTTGACTAATTTGTATTTGAAAAAAGTAGTTTGAAAATTTCATTTGAAAGTTTTGGTTTGAAAATTTTTAGATTGAAAATTTTGGCAGGGGACATAAACCGTAGGGGCACAAAAGTTCGGTGAGTTGACGGCATTATTTTTCCCATCTTTCCTCTGATCCACTGCTTTGATTTCTCTGATCTCGCGAGAAGTGATATTCCAGTGAAGCTAAGACGTTGGTTTAACAAATACATGTAAAATTACTAGTACATAAGATATTACAGAGAAGAGTGTTGTATGCACGCACTTTGAAGGCTATACTTTCAAGGTGTTGTTATTATTTATTGTAAAACATTTCTAGTTCATTTTATCCTCATATTACGCAAAGTAATGAGTTATATAAACATAAAATCTATACTGTAGTAGTTTATTTAAAAATAATACGTATTATGGAACATTTCCAGTCAATATTACTCTCATATTACACAACCTAACGACTTATATAAACACAAAATCTATTTTGTAATTTAATAACTTTTTTAAAAAAAAAAATAAATGAAGCTAATTGGAACACACGCAATATTAGTCGAATTAAAAATGTTTTTGCTATATCTTCTTTTGCTTACTTCTAACTTAATTACTGCAGCTCTAAAAAAATAGTTAAAGAAAGAGGAATGTTATAAGTTCTGTGAATTCAGAAATTCTTGCGAGGTACAAAACTGGAGGAGAAAAAATAAGGAATTATGAAAGCAGTTAATGATCTTAGACTTCGTTAACAAAGTGACAACCAGAAGAAAGAGACAGGAAATAGACGAGAACCAAAAGTCGTGAATCCGTAGCAACGAGACGAGAATTGCATAAAGTCTTTTAGTCGCTTCATTATATCGAATTAAACTCTAAAAAAAAAAAAGCATAAGCTTTTCTTGTTTCCTTTTCATGTAATGAAACAGAGAAAAAGGAATTTCATTAGTTAAAAGACATCGCGGAAATGATTTCTGAAATTCCAATTGTTACCTTAAGAGTTCGAACTTTGTCTATGCGAACGCGGATTTAGAAGGGGAACAAGTGATACTTGTCCTTCTTGTTGATTAAGAAGTGTTTTTTTTAATACTGACAGTTAATGTCCAGTATGCTATCTTTTTATCACAGGTAGGGTCACCTATGATACAAGACCAAGAGATTGTCTTGTCTCGAAAAGATTATATAAAAGTTGTGCCTTGTCTCGGAAAATGTATCTATTTCTATTGGAAGAACTTCCTCCCGGCTCTTCTCGTGTGTAAGCCTAGCCACACTGATTCCCATAATTTCCATCTCGTTTAGATATTGTAGAAATAAAACAGTGAACTGCTTAACAAGACTGTACTATTCATAAAAATAAATACTTTACATGTTACGTTTCGATCTTCTAACCAAGATCCTCATCAGACATACACTAAATCTGTATACAATACAACCATACTAATATAATTGCCACAAAAACCTACCTGCTCCCTCATTGGTCGGAGCAAATAGCCAATCAACGACGCCCGTTGAAGACAGCCTTGATTAATACAACAAAGCCTCGTAACGTATATACACTCTAGCACGTGCTACACAAAAGTATCTCCAACGTTGTGACAGAAAACGCAATAAACGACAATACTATATCCTAATTTTGATAACACACATTTTGAGCAGTGAGGGTTTTGTATATTCCATCAGACGAGAAATCTTGCGTCCCGTCTCCAATTGAAGTCGAGACAATAAGAACATTTTAAAACTCGAGACGAGACTGAAATTTCATAAGAAATCTCACTGTGTACATGTAAGAGGTCAGAAGTTTAATCAGTATCTTTGCATTGCCTATAGAATCCTATGTAAATGTTCCTTTAAAATCAGTTACTAGTAATAGTTCTGTGCTTGCAAATCTACTTTCTTTCTTTGCGTATGTACCGTACATTGATTTAAAAACCCGGATGATATGTGAACATAAATATATACGTTGGTCAGTTAAAACGTTAATTCCACACCTTCATAAAAGCTGTTCGTACAAGGATATTTTATTGACTCTTGGTGACAACACGGCAAATATTTATTTGCAGAGCGTAATGTAGCAGCTTTGACACGGCAGTTGTAGTTTGCTTGCTAATCAGTTGTGAAATTTCTCGGTAGCTCTTGACAGATAATAAAATAAAGTAGATGATTACCTCGGAAAGTAGATTTGTGTGGAACTTTTTGTGTACAAATAAAAATATTGTAAAACTTTGCTTCTGTGTTGTTTTCTCAAAAAATACAACTAACTTTTGGCAGAATTTCCTACCTCAACCAAAAACTATACAGCAAATTCCGGGTGTCCCACAAGTCTATCCTCCAAATTTCAGGTCAAAAGACCCAAAATTGCGACTTGTAGTGTGATACAAACAAAGAGACAAACTGATAGACAGACAGACAGACAGACGAACGTACAAATGCACATTGCGTCCAATCAGGAGCCTCACTAACATTCGGCAAAAATATCAAAGAAGCAAAATAACGCTATTCTCAACACCTGTTACAAATACATTCACATTTCATTTACAGAGATTTAATTGACGTAACTATTACAATACTGATAATCAAGGAAAAAATGTTGGAAATAAAGATACCTTTTGCACCACGAACATAATATGAAAACAGTTGGTGAAGAACACACTTCGCAATGAGTGACAACCAGATTGAAGCAAAATTCGACCTAATGTTGGAAATTTGAAGGATGATCTTCAACGTATCCGGATTTAAACCAAAATAAGCTATGAAGTTGTGGAATCTTGGAGATGAGAATTGGTTTCTCACAAGTGATTGGAATTTAAGACATTGTTTCATTGGTAAGGATTGATGTCCAGGTTATCGTGCAAGACTCGATCAGAAAATTTTCGAACAAAGTTGTTCCACATTCTGAAGAAATAAACGTCCGCAGGTTGGATGATACCTGTCGTCTTCGGAGGTACACCTAAGATTTTGACATTGCAATTGGACAGTTCCCTCTAGGTCTAATATGTATTACCTAAGCTTTTATCCACTTATTATCATTAATACGAGGGTTAAAAGCGGAGGTAAGGGACTTACGCACAGTATGTATAAACAATTCATATGCCTGTAACATATCCCCAAATGTGCGTATCTTAAAACTAACTTCACCATTGTTTCCCTGATTAAATTCTAGCCCGAAATTGTGTGTCATATTACCCTATTTCTATTTCAAAAACTTGACCTTAATTCAAAATGGCGGATTTCAAGATGGCTGCCGTCAAGGTCATACCTACCTACCGTACGACTTCCCCCTAGGCCTTAAATGTATCCACATGGTTGTTCTTCACTTTTTTTCATTAACACTCCGTTTACAAAGGGTAGTAAGGGACTTCTACAGCAATCTTTAATAACCACATCACAACTCTTAAAATTTATATTAAAAAATAGAAAACATGCACAATGGCTAAAATTTCTGTCATCACAAATAATGCATATAAATGCCCTCTATCAAAAAAAAATAATTCAAATCGGAAAAATCACTGGAGCTGTACACTTGGGTGACGCTCCTTGTTAGACTTAAATAAAAGGATGGCATTTAAAACAAAAATGTTACTGACAGAAGAATAAACTTCGTCGTTCTTCATTATTCGTAAGGCATTAAAAAGACAAAAGAAAACATTCTTCAAAGAATGCAAAGGATTAAAGGTAAAAGAAAATATGTGAGTGGAACTGACGGGAAAAAATCAAAGAAGCTGCTGAGAGAAACATTAAAGGGACACAAAGGGACGACAACAAATGAAAAATCTTAGATCAAAGGTATTTGAGCAATAGAAAGTACAGAAAGAAGAAAAGAAAGAATCGGAAGAGAAAAAGTACAGAACAAAGAGAAAAACTAATAACTTAAAAGGGCAAAAGGTAAGCAGGAAAATGTTAAGAGGAGCAAGCTACGTACTGTAAGTTAAGTCTTTAGAAATACATATCTATATATATGCAAACAAGGAAATGCATAAAGGAAATAAAACCGTGGAAAAGTGTTAACAAGTAAACGAAAAAGGTAGGGGCAAGCTACAACATTTTTCATGATTTTACAACATACTAGACACATCAATGCTCCAAATGAAGTTAAGTTTCGAGATTCATTGAACAGTGGAGTCCCTTCCTGGTTGAAATGGATAACACATATGCTTTATTTGCACGTGGACTTAGGGTTGATGCCTGGTATTGGGATTTACCTTATACAGGGTTTTTCAAAACAATATCGATAACGTTTTAGAGCTGATTCCTAACACGAAGATAAGACAAAAAGTTTAGAACAACCTGGGCGCACAAATGCTTCTTTCTGGAGCTATAGGCTCTCGAAAACATGAATAAATGAAAACTTCAACGGTCCATACATGCAATACTATCGGACCTACCTTAGTCGGATCAAGACTTCACTCAGGAACTAGTATGTACCCTATCCAAATATCCATGTTTCAGAATCCTGCGGTACTTTCGCAACCATCTTTATAGAGATAGTTGGTGAGTGCTTCAAATTATATTCCCGTAGCCGAAGTCCCTCTATAAAGATTATTGCGTGATACTGAAACATGCATATTTGGATATGGCACATATTAGGTGAAGTCTTCACCCGACTACGGTAGAACCCATAGTATTGCAGCTATTTATCTTTAAAATTGATTTTGTCATGTTTTCGGCAGCCTGTAACTCCGAAAGGAAACATTTGTGAACCCAGGTTGGTCTATACTTTCTACCTTATCTTCTTGTCAGGGATCATTTCCCAAACGTTGTTGGTGTTGTTTTGAAATACCCTGTATACAAACCCAAGTAGTGGTTCGGATCCTACTTTTAGAAACAGATTCCGCATTAGATAAGTAGTTTTTGGCTGAAAATGCTCAGTAAACTCCAATCAACAAACCACAGCTCTAAAAACCTTTTTTTCTGCGACACTCTTCTCTGAACTTCATAATCAGGTATTAAATGCATAGGCACTAGACGTATATAAAAGCTGTGTATTTACAAGAAGAGTATGAAAACAAATGGACAAACATCTTTAACTCACATATAAACTTACATATTTGAATCAGTCATGTTAGCAAAAACTCATTTCTACCATTTTCATGTAAGAGTTAAAATGAGTTCCCAACAAATGAAAAGAATCCACCCCAAACTAAACAAAAGAAAGCTACTTTAAGTAATTTTATGGGTCATGGTGGCTTAATGGTAGAGCGCTTACCTCTGGTACGTGGGTTCCCTGGTTCGATCAACAGCCAAGTAAATTTTTGGTAAACAACGTCGTGCTCATGGGTTTTCTCGGGGTACTCCCGTTTCTCCCACTTTCTCATTCCACCAATTCTTTCATTATTATTCACTTCTTTAATCATCGTCTTCCTTAGTCTAACGGACATAATCGTGGGATGTTAAACTCAAACCTCATCAGGAAGTCGCGGTCGGAAAGAGGGATTGCCGCCGTGGACGGTGGCGGGCCGCCGGAGGCAGCCGGCACCCGTCCGCTGTGGCACGACGATCTACTTGTTCACAGTAGCCGACCTTTTGCCGAGGCGGCAAGCGGTCGAAAATCGTAAAATAAATTCCCTTTGCCGACTCTTTGCCGACTGTTGCCGACCGTCAAAGTCGGCAAAACAGTCGGAAAGGCCTCTTTCCGACCCTATGCCGGCCTCTTTTCGACGGCGGCGTTGGCGCATTTACTGCGCCTTTACGACTGTTTGCCGACTGCTCGGCAAAGGAACTTTCCGACGGCGGCGCCGGCGCATTTAATGCTCATTTCCGGCTGTTTGCCGACTGCTCGGCAAAGGAACTTTCCGACGGCGGCGCCGGCGCATTTAATGCTCATTTCCGGCTGTTTGTCGACTGCTCGGTAAGGCAACTATTCGTCGCAGTCGAAAACATTGGGGAAAGACGCCGGTGTTCGGCGCCGGCAAGTCGACTGCGGCATCTGGTTGGAATGGACAAATAGTCCGACTATAGGCGGCGGATTCCTGATGGGGAAGATTTCATTTCATTTCACTTTTTCAAAAGAATTTTAGAATTCCCCTCTGAATTTAAGGAAGATATTCTTCAGAAACTACAAGAGAGAAATATGTGAATGTATAATGGTATTCCATGAAATTCTAACCAAAAGATTTACAGAGAAAGTAGAATAAAGCACACGTGATAGTAACAAGATGGAGAAATTATCAAGCAGTGCAGTTTATTTTTTATTTTTTCAAAAATACAAAAGTTCCACTATACTTACGGAAATTGGAAATAGTAGAATGTTTTATCAAAGTAAAAAAAATATACGACAGTTCTTCAATTTTTACGTTTTTCCTTCCAATTTGTCGTAGATAACAATGGCCATTGTTTGATATTCAAGTTCCCATAATAGACCTATGAATTTCATTCTACTTTAGTTGGTACAAGTATTATAATATCGTTGACGAAGAAATATAGAACTTATTTCGTCTTTAAAAATAACTTTTATATAATATTAATTTCAATCGTTGTATTAATTCAAAACAGCATAATTTATAGCTCGATATTTCACCAACGAAAATATTTCGTTTCGTAAAACAGTTTTTAAAAGGACTTCTAAACGTGTAAAGTAGAAAATAATAGTACTTTCTCGAGGT
This sequence comes from Thermobia domestica, assembly GCF_964235325.1. Classification (NCBI taxonomy): domain Eukaryota; kingdom Metazoa; phylum Arthropoda; class Insecta; order Zygentoma; family Lepismatidae; genus Thermobia; species Thermobia domestica. The sequence continues at coordinate 81,568,149 of NC_137466.1, forward strand.
AAATTTTGTTTCACTAACAACTTAGGAAAACATTAATCAACCTGAGTATTGTTCTCGGTAATGTTCGCAAACGTGTACTCTCGCCATATGAACACAACATTTTGTTTCTAATGGATTAAATTATTTTTGCAATGTTTGAAAATAACGAAGCTATTTCTAGTTTCACGTCCCACATATATTCCCTTTAGGCTAAAGGAGACAGATAATTAATGAAAGTGAATTATTATGGGAGAATTTGTAGGATGAGAATGAGAGAGCAAAAGGGAGAACTTCGAGAAAACCTACACACATGATGTTGTTCAGCACAAACTCGAGTGGCCGGGGATCGAGTCCTTCACCGTGCATTAGAAGTGCTTGAGGTTTTTGCACAAGTAAATTACGTAGTGACAAAGCATTCTTGCTTCCGTCTACACATTGAATGATGTTGTCAAAAGACAAGCGAAGTTTAGGGCTTTAAATGCAGCACATTCCACTGTCTTCTGTATTTAAACAGAAAGCACAACATCATGTATCTCCCTGTTGTTCAGTGGCTAGCGTGCGCGCCTATAATGCAGCTGATCCCGGATTCAGTTCTCGGTGGGAGAGTATTAACCCTTAGCAGTGTTGGTCAAAATCAATTGAAATCAATTGCAATTGATCAATCAATTGAAAGTAATTGCTCTGAAAATCAATTGCAATTGATTTCAATTGCAATTGATTTCAATTTGTAATTGACAATTAATTTCAATTGCAATTGAATTCAATCATAAAATTAGCAATTAAATTTTCGTCAATTGTTAATTGTTAATTGGTCACCAGGCAATTGAAACTTTTAATTGTTAATTGTCAATTGCAAAGGGTGCAATTGAAACATTCAATTGTTAATTGCAATTGACAATTGAAACTTGTAATTGTTAATTGTAATTGTTAATTGCAATTGAAATCAGCAATTAAAACTGAAGATAAGATGTGTGTATATTGTATTGTCCACTTGTTACTGTTTTACATATTTCAAATAAGGTACTTATAAGAAATGCTGGATACCTACCATCCATTCCCCCCCTGGGAAGAAAGCCGTCAAACTAAGTATTTTTTAAATATATTATGTTTATGGTTCTATCCCCCTTGAAAGAACTCAATATGCCCGTCATGCATACAATAGGAATGAGCACGAGCGAGTTTTCTTTAAAACTCGACTCGACTCGAAGCAGACATCTTTGAGTTCGACTCGAGATCTTGGCTCGAAACATTTTCCCCCAACTCGACTCGAATTCGGATCGAGTTTCAGGTCGAGTCGAGCCAATTCGAGCTAAATCCTTTGTGTAGTTCCAAGTACTACTATCTTCAAGTATCCTACATAGACAATATAATTATCAATGATACTACTACTACTACTATAACTAATTATTATTATAACACCGTGTACATGTATAAACATGGAATATAGGCGGTTTGTATCGGAATACTAAAAATTAGTTAACTGTCGATCTTGGTAGTCAAGAAATCTTCAGGAGGCAAGGACATCGGTCACGAGGTTCTTGGTTTGAGTTCAGGAGGAGCAAGTATTAGGGCTCGAGCCAAAAATTGTTAGAAGTTATGGGACTCCAGCCAAACATGTTTAAAACTGCTCGACCCGGGTTTAGCGTTGTCAACGACTCAAGCGGCTCGGTCACAGCTCATTCACTTATCGAGCCGAACCGAGAAGTGAGCCGAGCCAACAGCTCATCCAACCGAGCCAGCTCGAGCCGAACCGAGCCGAGCTGATTGCTTACCCCAACCGAGCCGGTTCGAGCCATTGGCTTAGTTAATCTAACTCGAACCCAGGCTATGGACTCGTTTCAACGGAGCTGGTTCGAGCCATTGGCTCCAGTTGAGCCGAGTCGATAACTCGTCTTTACCGAGCCGGTTCAAGCCATTGGCTCAATTGAGCCCAGTCGATGGGTAATCCCAACCAAGCCAGCTCAAGCTGTACGCTCAGTTGAACGGAGCCGGGCCGGTTGACATCATCACTATTCCGGTTGGGCTTCTACTTTGGCTAAAAAATTGAACCGTGCAGTTCTCAGCCTTGATGGTAAGAACTACAAAAAATGATATGAAATCTTTAGTTTTACGTCCCACGCTTATGTTGGTTAGGCTAAAGGAGACGGTGATGGTGGGAAATGAATGAAATGAAGAAAGTGGGAGGAAACGGAAGAACCCCGAGAAAATCCACGAGCACGGTGTTTGTCCACCATAAAGTCCAAACTGCGCGAGCTGGTATCGAACCAGGGACCTCAAGCACCGGAGGTGAACGCTCTACCACTAACCCACCGCGCCCCCTGGTAAGAACTACAGTATATACTTATATTGGTGCTCACGGCGTCATTAACTTTTTCCACTACCAACGAATTTCGAGGTACTTTGTTTTGCATCTTTTGTGCGTGTTTTGTGTCGCTTTGTGCGCCTATTCCCACATTTTGTGCATCACCGGAAGTGGGTCAAAATGGGCCTACAAATATGGCGGAACAAATTATTGCTCTTCCGTCACCAATGAATTTCGAGTTCGTTTCCTTCATATTGTTTTGTGCCGTTTTGTGCGTCTACTTCCGTTTTGTGCGTCATGGGAAGTGGGTTAAAATGAGTCCCCAAGGTGGGACGAAAATGACCAAGAGTTCCGCCACTATTAAATCTCGAGGTCGTTAATTTCACATCGCGTACCCTTTTGTGCGTCTATTTCGACGTTTTGTGCGTCACTTGAAGACGGTCAAAATGGCCTCAAAGGTGGGACGAAATTGACCCACTGCTCCGCCACTACCGAACTTTGAGGTTCTTCCTTTCGCATCGACTAGTGAATGTGTCGTGCCGTTTCGTGCCCTTATTTTCACGTTTTGTGCGTCACCGGAAGTGGTTCAAAATGGGCTTCCAAGATGGGACGAAAATGACCAAGAGTTCCGCTACTATCGAATTTCGAGGTCGTTAATTTAGCACCGCGTACCCTTTTGTGCGCCTATTTCGACGTTTTGTGCATTACTGGAAGACGGTCAAAATGGCCTCGAAGGTGGGACGAAAATGACCCACTGCTCCGCCACTACCGAATTTCGAGGTCCTTCCTTTTGCATCGACTACTGAATTTTCGTGCTGTTTCGTGCCCCCATTTTCACGTTTTTTGAGTCACCAGAAGTGGGTCAAAATGGGCTTCCAAGATGGGACGAAAATGACCCACTGTTCCGCCACTATCGAATTTCGAGGTCGTTAATTTCACATTGCGTACCCTTTTGTGCGCGTATTTCGACGTTTTGGCGTCACTGGAAGACGGACAAAATGGGCCTCGAATGTGGGACGAAAATGACCCAGTGCTCCGCCACTACCAAATTTCGTGGTCCTTCCTTTCGCATCGACTAGTGAATGTTTCGTGCCGTTTCGTGCCCTTATTTCCACGTTTTGCCAGTCACCAGAAGTGTGTCAAAATGGGCCTCCAAAGTGTGACCAAAATGACCCATTGTTCCGACACTATCGAATTTCTAGGTGGTTTCTTTCGCATCGTTTAGTGCCCTTTTTTTAAGTTTTCTGCGCCTATTTCTCGTCTTGTGCATCACCCGAGGTGAGTTAAACGGGGCTTTAAAGTGGGAGTTAAATGGCTCACTGTTCCGCCACTATCGAATTTCGGGATTGGTTCTTTCGCACCGTTTAGTGTGTATTTTGTACCGTTCTGTTCGCCTACTTCCACGTTTTAAGCATCACCAGAAATGCGTCAAAATGGTCCATCAATGTGTGAGGAAATAGAGGCATTGTTCCACCACTATCGAATTTGGAGGTCGTTTCTTTCGCATCGTATAGTGCCTACTTTGTACTGTTTTGTGCTCATATTTCCACTTTAGTGAGACAACAAAAATGGGTCAAAAGGGCCTACAAGTATAGCGGAATAACATAATGCTGTTCCGTCACCATCGAATGTCGAGGTCGTTTTCTTCACATTTTTAATGCATGATTTGTGTCGCTTTGTGCATCAGTGGGAGAGGGTCAAAATGGACCTTTAAAGTGGAATGGATATGTCTTTTTCTGCCATATTGGTAGGTCGTCTTTGACCCACTTTTGATTGATTGATTGATTTTGAGTTTTACGTCCCGTTCAGCAGCGAGGCTATATGAGACGTGGACCTACTGATTAACGTGGAATCCGAACCACATGAGCTCCCGCCGGGAATCGAACCCGGGTCTCCCGCATTGACCCACTTTTGTTGGCCTACAAAACGTGAAAATATGCGCAGAAACGGTAAAAACATGCACTAAACAATGCGAAAAAGCGACCTTGAAATTCGATACTGGTGGGAGAGTGGATCATTTTTCTTCCCACTTTGAATGCCCATTTTGACCCACTATCATTGATTCACAAAACGTGGAAATAGGCTTTCAAAACGGTAGAAAACACGCACAAGATGATGTGAAGGAAACGACCTCGAAATCGTTCCTGACGGAACAGCATTAAATTGTTCCGCCATATTTGTAGGATAACATTGACCCATTTCCGGTGACGCAGAAAACGAGGAAATAGGCGCACAAAACGACGCAAAAAATTTCCATGTAATTAAGCTGAATTTCCATTTAAGTTTGTAAGCTTAATTATATGGAAAATTTTATACATTTTTCCTTTACGTTGGTCTACTTTACGTTGATTTTGGACTTTTAAATTTTATTCAGTTTTCCACTGAAAAGTATCTATAATTCAACAAGGAAATAATTATTAATTATAATTATTATCTATATAATTGAATTCATTGTAATTTGTTCCATAACAAACACTTTACCATTTCGTACTAGCTGTTATGCCCGTTCTTCGCATGGATCAGATAAAATATCAATGTAAACGAACTGAACAACGGGAGAACAATCAAAAAACATTTCTAAAATTGGATATATTTTGTGTGAATATATATCCAACAACCGTTTCCGTACATCTGTTTTCATTGGGAAGGCTGATGGGGGCTGAATTTGAACGTATACACTATCGGGGGTGTCACTATACGTCTGAGTAACTCCCATAAATATGGATTCGAAACAAATTCTACTACTTCGACATGTCCCGGTGAACCACCCCTCAGACCCCCTTGGTTCATATTGTGAAAAAATCTCCTCTGGCCCCCACCAACCCCCAACCAATACCGCGAAAACTATGAATGTGATACTAACATCTGCCATTTTCTACTACTTTTTACATATGCCGGTAAAAGTCCCTATAATCCTCTGGTTCCAATTTTGAAAAAAAAAAAAAAAACAATGCCTCTGGCCCACAGCCGATGGGGGCTGTATTTGGAAGTCAACGCCTGTGAAAGTATCACCATTCATCTCAACGACAGCGAAAACTATGGATTTGACACTAATATCGGTCACTTTCCATCATTTTTACATGTCTCGCAATTTCCCACCCCCGGTGACTCCCCGCCCGCATACAATGGTGGCTAAATTTGAAAATCATCGCTAATGAAAGTATCATCATTGATCTCAGCCACCGCGAAAACTATGGATTTGACATCAGCCATTGTGGATTATTTTTACATGTCTCGTGATCCCTTTTATAATGCCCCCTTTCTTAGCTGATGGGGGCTAAATATGAAAGTAAACGCGGTCTTGAGTTTCACCATTGAGCTCAGCTATCCCGAAAACTATGGATTTGACATTAATATCGGTCATTTCGATTATTTTTACATGTCTCGGAATTCCCCCCTCTGCTGACCCAAGGCCCGCATACAACGGTGGATGAAAATGAAATGAAATCTTTAAGTTTTACGTCCCACGGTTATGCCGGTTAGGCTAAAGGAGACGGTGATGATGAGAGATGAGTGAAATGGTGGAATGAAGAAAGTGGGAGGAAACGGGAGAACCCCGAGAAAACCCACGAGCACGGTGTTTGTCCACCACAAAGTTCACTTGGCGGGGGCTGGGATCGAACCCGGGACCCCAAGCACCAGAGGTGAACGCTCTACCACTGAGCCACCGCGCCCCCCATAACGGTGGATGAATTTGAAAGTCATCGCTAATGGTAGTGTCGCCATTGATATGAGCAACCGCGAAAACCATGGATATGACACTAATATCGGTCATTTTGGATTGGTATCCCCTTCCCGTTGACCCACGGCCCACAGCCGAATACGGTGAATTTGGAAGTTAATGCGATCGGAGGTTCACCATTGATCTCAGCGACCGCGAAAACTATGAAATCGACACTGATATCGTTCTACTTTTACATGTCACGGTAAGCGCCCCCCCCTGAGACCCCCTGGTTCGAATTTTGTTGAAAACGCTTTGCCTTGGTGTGGGACCTGGACCAAGGTATCTTTGACCAAAATTTGGTAACTCTCGGTCGACTTTTCTGGTCTCCAGGCCGGTCCCGGTAAACGTCCCCTGGGGACCACCTAATAAGGAATTAAAAAAAAAACTATTCGTCTTGGTCTGGGGCCTAGACCAAGCTACCCGTGACCAAATTTTGAAAAGTTTCGGTCCACTCGTCTCTTCCACAGGCTGCACAAAGATAGATAGACAGACACACGAACAAACTCTATTTTATTTATATTAGAAATGTCAGATCCGCCGTTATTGTATTAGTGCGGTGCTTGAGCGATTGATCGTAGAAATTCAAACTCCGATGAGTGAAAATTTTATAGGCTTGTTTTATTACAAGTTTAGACTCTTTAGTCAGTAGAGAATAGGGCGTGAATCATGGGTCAGAGTTGATGACAATGGGTTTTGGTGGGTCTGTGGGTCACAGTGGGTAAGAGTGGTTTATGATGAGTGGTGGGTCAGAGTGGGTCACGGTGGGTCGTGGGTCACGACGGGTGGTGAGTCAATTGGTCGTGGCTAAAGTTTTCATTGCCCCACGCCCTCTCTGAACTATAGTGTTGAAAATTAATTGTGAAAATCAATTGCAATTGATCAATCAATTGAAAGTAATTGCTGTGGAAATCAATTGCAATTGAATCAATTGCCAATTAATTTCAATTGCAATTGAATTACAGAATTCAATTGCAATTACTTTCCACTGCAATTACTTTCAATCAATTGATCAATTGCAATTGATTCTCCTTTTTCAATGGCCAACTGCAATTAACAATTAACCATTACTTATTTCAATTGTTAATTGCAATTAACAATTAAATTTACAGATTAATTGTTAATTGTTAATTCAATTGAAATTTGCCCAACACTGACCCTTAGTTGGTAATATCCGTCTCCCAGGTGGATACACAATATTTTTTTGTTCAGAGTTGGTACGCATATTCACGGTTTGATCTGATAGTTCACCTATGCTTTAATTGTGGGTTGACTATGATGTTTTGTACCGGTGGTCGCGTGTCTAGCTCATCGTTGCGAACTTCGAAGTGTACAAAGTTATTCTACGCCGTTTCGCAAGCGGATATTACTGTAAAGGTAATATATTTTGTCCATCTAAGTGACGGATATTACTTTATACTGACAACTATTAATATTTGTGTGTTTTCTTTCGGTTAGAAAATCAATATTTTAAGATGTCAAGTAGAAAAGATATACCACAAAGGAGTAGGGCTATACTACAACTGGCTATAGAACAATTACAGATGGATGTAATCAGAAACTGATTATGGTTACAGATCCGATTATTCGTATGTTCCTGAACAAGATCATTTATCTTCAACAGGTCATGTCAGCAATCCAGAAATAGATTTTAATTACGTCACGCTAAGATTTTCAAATCAGTGCTTGAAAACTTGGTGTCACTTTTTTTTAACTGACTGCACTGGACTTCATGCTTTCGTGCAACCGTGTCTCTCAAAAGATGTAAAGTTTTGCTGGCGGCTCTTAGGTTTGATGATACAGCTACTCGTGAATGAAGGAAAAGAAAGAATTCTTCCAGCAGCAGTGTGTTTTAAATAAGATCATTTCTAATTGTCAGAAGGCATATATTATTGAGATGCAAATGTGTTGATAAAATTGTACAAGATATATGCTTAGAAATGGTTTCTCAGCGGTGACGCATGTTGTATTGAACTCATGGGTATATACACAAGTGAATTACGACGTGCTTCACTGTTCAGTTAATGAATTTTGTTACGTAAAATGAATTCTCTGGGTGTAACTAAACCTTATTGGAAACTGACTTAAAGCACTTTGGCTTCAAACGTCTCAATTGTGTGTGTCCGTCTCTGAGGCGGATATTACTGTTATAGCTTATTTTTTGGATGTTACCAGCTAAGGATTAAACAGATTACAATATTCTGGATTGAACCTTAAACTGTAGGTCCACGTCTTACACAGTCTCGGTACCAAAAAAGAACGCTAAAAATTAAAAAAATAACTGAAAAATGCTAATTATACTAAGATTAATACACTAGCATCTATAAATATAAATTTTTCTATAAATATACTTAAACACAAAATAAATAGAATACAGTTAAACCAGTGCAAATCCAAGTTAAAAAAATAAAAATTATATTTCATGTTAAATACGACGCATCAAAGCGCTACAGATTGTTTGACAACACATTTTCCGACATAAATGTGCTTAACGAAGCTTCATAATAAGCTTGAAATACGAGAAGAGTCAACGGCAACCAATTTTATTTTAAACTTGCCTGCAAAAGAAACTAAATTAATTCCATCTATGCAAGAAAAACGTTTAATATTCTCATCATCTTCTTAGAGACTTCCAACTCAGTTCACATTTTTACTCGGCCCTAGCGGTGCTGAAAGAAATGTTTTTCATTTGTATTATTTGTTTGTTTTCACGTAGAAATTAAACGACTTCATAAAATTTGATAAAGAAGGTGTTGTAGTGTTGTTTTATTTTATTTAGGTTAGTTGTTCAGTAGTAAATGTAAATAGTGGATGATAATTCTTCAAGCTGATTCTCCGATATACAGTATTAGTGATTATTAGAGCAACCCACATTATGCTTTACTTTTTGTTTAATTATGCTTTATTTTTTTTCAAATTATGCTTTATTATGCTTTATTCTTAATTTCAATCATTGTTTTACAATAATCCTGTATAATGCATAATATTTATTATACATTAAATATTCTAAATATGTTGATCTATTTATTAATATTTTATGTAACCAGTTTCTTTCATATTTAATGAACTTTCTACCTAATGGTCTGTAAAGAGATGTGCTTTACTCGAGTCAGTTTTTTTATAACTTGTGTGCGCCTTAGAGATGCATATATACAGAAATGAATGTAAAAGATGCCACCAAAAAGTACAGAAAGTGCTCAAGTTTAAGAGATACACATAACAATATAGTGTGGAGTTCTTAAGTACTATTCATTGTTGGCGGAAAGTTTTATTCTTCTTTTCTCTTTTTTTCCCACATCAAAGGATTACACCGAAAAGTTTATAGAAATAAAAAAAGCTTTTCTTTGTTGCATTGTTATGTTCTCAATGATTTTGTATTGTAAACATTGGTTTTAAAAAATATTAATACAGTATGTTAAACTTGTAGTTAAAGAGTTTTTTTTAAAGAATTATGCTATATATTTTAAATTATGCTTTATGCTTTATTTTCTTAAATTATGCTTTATTATGTCTACTGGCGTGCGTGTGTAAAGTCGGTTAAGTCAAAAAAATCAGAAATTGAGATTTTTGCAAGGTCTTGTGTAAAAAAAGAAAATTCTGCATCTTTGTGTCTAGTCGGCTAAGTCATAACTTCATATTTAAGAGAGATATGGAAGTGTGCATAATCAGACAAATGGGCAAAGTTAATGTTTTGCGTGTGGAAAGACGGTTAAGTCAGAAAAACGTGACTTGTCTGACTTTGAACTATTCTTACTTTATGTGCGTAGTAGGTTAAGTCAAGATTGAATGACTTGTCCGATTTTACACCTGATTTTGTGGTATACTGAGTGTCCAAATACGGTTAACTTGCATCGATATGCTGTATGAAACTTGATATTATTCCTTCTGTCCTTGAAAAAATATTTTAGTAGTGTGTGTATATAAGAGTATTCTACTATGCTTGCAGGTGGTGCGAGGGATGTACTCGTGTTACAAGCCGAAAACAATAATAGTAATAACACAACAATAGCTTCGTGTAGTTTCTTTAGATTGAAAATAAAAGCAAAGCTCAAAATAAAATGTCGATTCCTTTATATGTTTTGTTTCCTTTTTTAAAGCTAGCTTTTGAAAGGCAAAGCTGAAAAGGAAATTCTAGCTTCAAGAATTTCTAATAAAGCCGCCTCCAATACAATAGAAATCTTTCATTCGAAACGTTATTTAATCACTAATATGACTACGGTCGGAAAATGTGCTTATTTCCTTCTCTATGTGAAATTAATAGCACACTCCACAGCAGCAGTTGTTAGAAATGCTTTCCAGGAATAAGATGATTGTTGCGTTAGCTAAAAAATGCAAAATGGAAGACTCTCTTGATGACATTCAGCAATCAGAGAACTTAAGGCAAATAATTGACTGTTCTGATGATAGCGATAAAGATCCTCTTTTTAACCCAAACGACTATTCAGAAACACTTTCGGATTTAGATGAAAACGTGGATGATAGGAAGGTAATAGCGAGAGAAAAGAAAAGTGGTGGAATAAAAAGACGAAAGAAGGTTAAACGTCAGTTTGCTAAAAACATCGAAACAGAAGAGAATAGTACAGTTATGGTGAGGGGTAAAGAAATACGCTATAAGGAATTCTTTAAGATTTTTGGAGAACCGTACGAACATCTACCCAGTTTTTCTAATCAAGATGTAACACGTGATCAAGATCTATTCAGCCAACGTCAAGATATTAGTATTGAGAAAGAAACAAACGAATCAGTTCATGAAGGGATAGAAAAGAGAGGAAGCAAAGGTGATACAAGAGAAGTACGGCAACAAAGAAAAAAAGCCCGAAACACAGGAAAACAATACACAACAAAATCAGGAAAAGTAGTGAAGGAAACATGTTATGCAACCGCTAGGAACATGCAGAATGAAATGCAGTGAAAGAATAAAAGACGAATACAGAGTAGAACTACACAAAGACTATCGGAATATGGGAAGCTTCGACAAACGGGTTCTGTACATTTCCAGTTTGATCGATATTCAAGATAAGGCTAATACAAGAATACGGACAAATGATCCTAATAAACACCGATTTAGACAGATAACTGTAAAATACAATTTAACTATAAATGGAAAACTTGAGGGAATTTGTAAATCGTGTTTTATAAAAACATTCGGTGAAACAAAGGCTTTCATTGAAACAGTTATTCAAAAGAAACGGTCACAATTATCTGTCATTCCAGACCAGGACATGAGAGGGAAACATCCAGCAGTTTCTAAATTGCCAGATCAGACAACAGAAGTAGTTAGAAGACATATTCTCTCTATACCAACTTACGAGAGTCATTATACTCGGAAAAAATCTGACAAAACGTATTTACCAAGTCACTTTACTTTGTCAGATCTATACAGGGAATACACAAAACAATGTCCAGAAAATCCCGTGAGTCGTAGAATTTACGAGTCTATTTTTCATGAATTTAACATAGCCATTAAGAAAAATAAAACTGATAAATGCCATGTATGTGACAAATTTCAAATGAGAATGAAACTGTCCGAAGGTAACGATAGATTAATGATGAAAGAAGAATGGGAAAAGCACACTGAAAAGGAAGATTTGGCATACGAAGAAAAAAGAAGATATAAGGAAATATCAAGGAACAATCCAGATATTCTTACCCTCACTTTCGATCTTCAACAGTGCCTTCCGACACCAGTTGTTACTAACTCTATTGCATTCTATAAGAGGCAGCTTTGGACTTACAACCTAACAGTTCATAACTGTAAAACGCAACAAGCGCATTGTTTCATGTGGCATGAAGGGCAGGCTGCAAGAGGAGCCAACGAAATTGCTTCCTGTATCTACAAGTATTTAATGGGACTAGAACCTAATGTACGTCATGTAATAATGTACTCTGATTCTTGCCAAGGACAAAACAAAAATAGCCATATGGCTGTGATGTGCATGGTCGCTATCCAAAACAATCCAAATATATTATCCATCGACCATAAATTTTTAATCCCTGGTCACACTCATATGGAAAGTGATGGAGACCACAGCTTAATTGAAAAAAAGAAGTAGTATGGACTTCCAATACATCATCCACATGATTGGGCACAATTAGTTCGTGTTACAGGCAGGAAAACACCATTCCTTGTTACAGAAATTTCAACTGCCGACTTCCTTGACTTCTCATCACTACTGAAACAGGATTTAATTTTACGAAAAACTGACATGGAAGGAGAACGGATCTTTTGGAGAGACATTCAGTGGCTTCGTTACGATCAGCAGAATCCTGGCAGCTTTTCTTTTAAAACACATCTGGACAAGGACGGAATTTTCAGAAAGGTCAGCTTCAGGAGGAGAGGGAGACAGACAAGAAAGCTTGTACCAAAGGTTTGCTACAATGGACCAAATCCTATATCGTTGGAAAAGAAGAGGGATCTACTTGATCTTTTGCCATTCATCTCCGAGACTTTTTGGGAATTCTATAGGAACCTGAAAACAAGCACAGATGTCCGCAACACTTTGCCTGATGCGGTTGAAGATGAAGACATGGAAGACTATATTCCTTAAGCCAAGTGTCAGTGTGGTGATATTGTGTTGTGCTGTGAAATGTGGTTGATCTTTTATCCAAATAGTGTGTGTTCATTTTACTCTTTTTATTTATATTAGTTTTCATTACGCATTGTGTGTTGCAGAAGTGACTGTGTATTTTGTAGTTGTGCATTATGCCCCCAAGTTTCTGTGCTATATGTAGCAGAAAGTGCCTATTTTGCAAATGCTAGAGCTATACAGTGAAACAAAAAGTGTAAAAAAAATAGTATATTTTTCATATTAAAAGACTAGGAGCCTACAAGTGTCATTTTAGTAATATTGTGATAAGTCTTAAACATGATGTGCAGCTTTTTCGTAAAGCATAGTGTTTGTTGATATTATTCATGTGTTTAGTGACGATAAAGCTTCAGTGCATTTTTTTTTTTAAGTTTGTGTTATATTACCAAAGAAGTTCCGAATTTTGCAAGGAATAGAGGAATGCAGAATGGTAATTTAATCATTTAAGAACATATTTTACAGATGTCAAAATAGAAACAAGTTTGCAGCAACATATAGATCGACAATTCATATTTTAAAAGATGAACCCATAATAAAACTGATTGCAAAGAATTCAGTCAGTCAAATATTATAAAGTGTTTTTTTTCTTTTTTGTTTTAGTATTCTTTTGAGTGTTGTTTGAAGTAAATTTGTATGAAACACATACAGCTATGTCCTTAATGTCATTGAAATATACTTAAGTAAAGAGATAAAAACAAACAAAATCATAAATTATATTCCGTAAAGCTTGCCTCAAGTCTTGTGTAAAGTACGACAAGTCATATTATTTTTCGTGTAAAGTCGGACAAGTCCAAGCTTGAACTGAAGTATATTTTTTCAAGTATTGTCTAAAATCCAAAATAACTTTCAAGTTGCTGAGATGTACGTGTAAAATCGTTGCTCTTGTATTAAAATAACAATAAAAATAAATAAAAGTACTATGGCCTCATTTAGGGATTTACAGCGATTTTTCAAACTTTCAAATTTATTTTTCTCAACTAGCAGCGTTCACCCCGCTTCGCTGCGGTCACCCCGGAACGCAATAAACTTTGTTACTTAGATAATTTTTACTTTTTCGCTTTCAAGTGATATGATAAAAACCATAGAAGATTGCAGTAAATCTTAACATTATATCGCCTGTCATTTATGTTAACCCGCCCCGCTTCGCTGCGGTCATCCCGGTGCTGGCATATTGTAAAAGTGTCTGTAAAAATAAGCAAATCAATTAAAAAATTTTAAACAGAAGATTCAAGCTATTTTCCGCTGTATATCGCCTGTCATTTATGTTAACCCGCCGAGTGACACGGTCATGCGGGTTGCATATAAATACGTTTATTTTTACCTATGATGAACTAATAACAAAGGATTTGTACGTTATGGACACCTGAATGGTCAATTATCTCAAGACACTGGTAATTAAAAATTAAAGTGATATGATAAAAACCATCTAGGGTCCAAATCCTAATAACCCCCCAAAAATGAAAGAAATTGGTTCAGCCGTATTAGCGTGATGAGCGGACAAAAAATTGTACGTTCTCTTTTATATATATAGATTAGTGTTTTTCTGACTTATCCGACTTTACACACGCACGCCTTTATTGTGTTCGTGGACCCACATTAAGCTATAGTTTCACGTCCCATATACCCTCGATATGATCGGGAAGCTCAACTAAAGGGGTCAAAGAAAAGGCGACTCGAGGTGTCACTTACAAAATGGTATAGACTCTACTTAAAAATCCATATTATCACCTGGGATTAATGTGGCAGTAGTGAGGAAAAAGCATCGAAAAAACTAATCAGAATGAGTGGTCGAGGACTCAAAACCCTAATTTAAAACAATGAAGAGAGACAACGTAAACCATTTACTTTAGGAAAATATTTTTAAAGTTCGTAGTTAAATATATTCAACTATAGTACTTCCAGTATATGTACTGGAAGAACAGAGATGCGAAAAAATCAAGATTGATTAGTTTGGTCTACTGAATATTATATTTTTATTCATTTTGTCATCGTAAGATTATACAAAATAACAAAAACTCTTTGAGTGCTCAAAACTTGAACTGACAATATAAAAACCACACAACAAGTAGAAGTTTCCAAGCAAGAAATGCAATAAAAATGCCGCAGTACAGAGAAAACCGCTTTCCTAAAAGTATAAGATTGTTGGTTTGTTATGCAGACGGAGATATAAACCTGAAACAAACAAACAAACGAACGAATAGAAGAAAATTTTGATTTTTTTTTTTGACAAAGGAACGAATAAGGTGTATTTCTTTTGCGAGTGAAATGCGCAATGGGAGAAAAAAATAAGTACAGTACAGTGAAGAAAACGACGAAGATGTGGAAAGCAAAAAGTATAGAAACCAAGCAAAAGAAAAAAATGATGGAAAAACTCCCTTTCCTCAACAAAAAAAAAAAAAAGAAGAAAACAGAAATGTGGAATCTAAATGGAAATTCCTAGAAGTATTATTCTCTATTCCTTTGCGTTTCCTCTTTCTGTGTCTCCTTCAGTTCTTCTTCTGAGCGAATGAATGCAAGAGAATAGGACACAGAGAGGAGAAAAAAGCAAGAGAAAGAGAAGATTTTGACGTGGTTGGTTGGATCTGTCGGACTTTCTCGCCATAGAGACCGGAAGCTCATTTCAATACATTTTCCGGACGGGTCGGTTTCGAGATATTGGATTCTCGAAAGGCATTACTCCGGGGGTCTCTCTCTCTCTCACTCTCTCTTTGTATCTGTCTCTTGCTCCGCAACTCACACTACCACATACACATACACTCTCACACATATCTACCTCTCCTCAAATTCAAACTCAAAATCATCTCGCTTTGCTTCCTGTGACCACCGATTTTGTACTTTTCGCTTCACAATCACACAAGCAAGCACAGAGAAGACTAAGGAAAAGAACGAATAAAATGCCCCCTTCTCTCTCGGTCTCCAGGACAGCAAAGAGGAAGAAGAGTCCTCAGTCGGTGCCCTTTTGGGCACCTTCCTACCCCGTCATCGTCATCATCATCAGCAGCTTTACCATCTGTCCCCTCTTCAATGAATATTGCTCCCCATTCAAGTGAAAATACCAAAGAAAGAAAAAAAAAACAAAAACGCCCCTCGAGGTCAAAGTTAATGCGTATAAAAACGGTAAAAGAAAAAGAGCATTACGGATGCTTTCCATTATCTTCCAGGATATCCAATAGATGTAGATGTGATGTGGCTTCGTTTTCTATCACGCGTTGAAATCTACCATAAGGATGTCTCCCTCTCTCTCCACACTGTATTTGCTGTGAAAGTTATTTTCACTTACTTTATTTTTCTTCTCGTTTGTCTTCTTCTTCTTCTTTTTGTTTTCTTTCTTCCTATTTTCTGTGTTAGTGATGATCTCATTTAGTTTAACTTCTTTTCTCCTTCGCTTCCTTTGACTGAGAAGAAAAGCTAAAGATGGGACAAAACCCATGCTCCTTTCTTTTGCGTTCAACACTTACAACGTGTTGAATAGAGCTTATGTAAGGAAGTAGAAAAAAAAACGCTGAATAATATTTGGCTAGTTAAATGAAGAAGTTGAGTAAGTACATTTTTTATTACATGTTTTTGTACTCTTGTGAAAGTATTAGTTTTCTTATAGCACAGAATTTCTCGAACTTTTTTTATTTTCTAATATGATCACTTTTATTACTCTTAAAGTTCTACATAAAACCCTACTCTTCTCCTTTAGAAAGCAAATTTATCATTTCCTTACGTTCTAGGCATTAGAGATCTGCCAGGGGGCGGAATTTTTAGCCCGTTTCCGGCCCGGCCCATGTATTTTATGACGTGAGGTCCGACCCAAGCCCGAATATGTTTTCATCTTTAGGCCCGAGCCGGTGTGATAATCAAATCAGCCCGAAATAGGCCCGCATTACTGAAGCTTAATAATTAACACAAAATTGTATTTTTATGTACAGCAGTTAGAGGTTTAATTTTGCAGTTGTGCTTTAGAAGTTCTCCAGAAAGAACAGTTCAATAAACATCGTTGTACAGTATATTTACAAAGTTAGACCCGAGAAATATGGTTGTATATTTAAAAATTTACGGCCCAAGCCCGGGTTGCGGTCTCGGCTCGAGTACGTGCAGATTTCTACTAGGCATATAACATATCAGTAAGCTTATATTTTAAAAATAATATTAATTAAAATTACTTTAATTTTATGTTAGTAGAAAAATATATATTTGTTACTTTTAAAATAATTGAAGGTATACAATCTCTATATATAAAAATGAAAATGAGTATGTTTGTGACTTTATAACTCTTGAACACCATTTGACTGATCTCGATCAAATTTTCAACATGAGGTTCGAACCTGGGATGGTTTCTATCATTACACTTTGATGGTGCAACTTGGGGAAACGGGTAATATATATATAACTTATATTAGTGTCGAATTCAAAGTTTTTGGGGTAGCTGAGACGAACTGTGACACTTCCGATGCTGCTTAAATACAAATTCAGCCTCGCAACTTAGGAAGGAGGATATATATATATATATATATATATATATATATATATATATATAATGATTGGAAATGGCCGATATTAATGCCGAATCCATAGTTTTCGGGGTCGCTGTGACGAACAGTGACACTTCCAATGCCGTTTAAATACAAATTCAGTACTTTATGTTCAAAATAAAACGTATTCTCCCTGTACAAAGAACGGTTATTCTGCTAGTACATCTATAATAATAATCTACTAGAATTTCTAGAATATTTATCTTACTAAATTGGATTGCCTAAATATTATTTATTTACTTTGTAGACTATCTATTTGAATTCTCAACTATACTGTGTAATATGCAATTCACTTTATTTAATTTTTGTTTAAGCTCTTTGAACTAATGTTCAATCTAAGAGGATAACAAGAACATATCTCAATGGTAGAGTGTTCACCTCTGCTGGGTGGCTTCCTTGGTTCTATCACAGCTCGCACCAATTGAACTTTGTGGTGAACAAACATTGTCTGTGTGAGTTTTCTCGGAGTTCTTCTGTTTCCAGCCACTTTATTCATTCCACCATTTCATTCATTCTCCAAATCACCGTCTCCTTTAGCTTACACGGCATAAGCATGGGACATAAAACTGAAAGATTTCATATCAAGGGTATTTCTCAAAATGGTCCACTGGCTACAGTTTAAGATATGCTGTTCTAGAGCTCGAAATAATATCATGAAGTTATAACGATTATGACCTTCAAGCTCAAGTTAGTTGGTTTGGATTTTAATGTGATCGAGATCCTTCAGATGGTTCAAGAGCCATTTCAGCACCAGGACTATATGAGATGTGGTCCTACAGGTCAAAGTGATATCTGAATCCCTAGAGCTTTAACCGGGAGTTGAACTGTGTTTGAACGTAGTGCTATACTTGTTTTTTTAGTGGCTAACACGCACGTCTTCGACGCACGAGCTTTCGGGTTGGAACGAGGTTATTTGAAACTTTTTGCTTAGAAATATATACTTGGCCTTGTCTAATAGGATTTGGAGGAATACTATACATTGTGGTAGGTGAAAGTGGTTTATCTGGTACAGCAGCAATTATTTTGAAAAGAGAAACAACAATCTTAGCTTCTGTCTGTTACTGCCTCTCTTTTTTCTCTTGTCCTGCAACGATACCCGAAGTCCAGTTTCTTTTGTTGCATGTTGGGGCAAAATATTATTATTGAAGTGGAAATGGTTACTTTCTACCGTTTCCAGTCTGGATGGGATTTAGGATTTAGATTTCTGGGCTTTCGGCATCTAAGGTCATTTAGCCCGTCACGATTTGAGGGATGACGTCCCTCGGCGAGCACACAATCCGGGCAAAGGGTAGGGAGAAAGGAGTGGGGAAGGAAGGAAGCGGCCTGGGACCTATAAGTTAGGTACCACCCCGGCATTTGCCTGGTGTGAAACCCAGGAAAACCTCATTCAAGTTGGTGAGAGGAAGGAAGGAGATGAGACTTTTTTCTTGAGGCGCTGAATCGATTGCAGAAAAGTACTTCCCCATATGCCTGATCGTTTTTGCTATATTAAAATCAATATTAAAACAGAAAATACTAGTAAATTTCAACTACTTTCGGTTTCTGTACCCTGTTGTGAGTGATGGTGGTAAATTTCCTAAAGACGCTGAATTTATGGCAAAAGAACGTTTGTTGTTATTTATTATTGTTACTGTTTTACAGTACTGAACGTTAATACCGGATATGGTTGATTTCTACTCCTTCCGGTACAAATAGAGGGTCAACAGAGGAAGTGGAATTGGGACGCTGAATCGATTGCAAAATACCGCTTCTCGAAATTATTTACCGTTTCTGCTCTTTGAAAATCAGTATTGAAACCAAAAGTACTAGTCAATTTTGATTACTTCCAGTCTTGGTAGAGCATTGCAGGTGGGAGTGATAATATTCTCTTGAGACGCTGAAAAATTTTGTAGCTGTTACCATTTTTGTTTTCTGACGATAACCGTGAAAAAAGGAAAAGATTGATTTCTATTACTTTCGATTTGAATAGAGGGTTAGCCTAGAATTTGGAACATATTCTTGGAACGCTGAATCGATTGCGAAAAAAGAAAGAAAGAAAAGGAAAAGAAAGAAAAATCGCTTGTCGGTATCACTTACCGTTTTTGCTCTACGGAAATCAGTATTGAAATCGGAAGTAATACCGTAGCAAATTTCAACCACGTTTGGTTTTGGTGGAGTGTTGTTGTAGATTGTGACAATATCTTCATTTGAGGTATCATAAAAGCAGTTTGTTCTTGTCAATACCATTTTCATTATATACAGCGGAAAACGTTGAAACCGGAAATTTTTAATTTCAAACACTTCTGGATTGAATAAGATATTAACGGGGGATGAACTCTATTCTTTAAACGTTAAATTGATTTTAGAAAAACATTTTTTGATATCTGTTACCGTTTTCCCTCTGATACCTATCGACAGACAGATGGACGGACACAACCGTTCTACAAAATTCAGACACTTACGCACTGTGTTGTTTGGAAATCTAAAAAAGGAAAATTATCATTTATCATTCATATTAACAGCATTATGGGCTCCTAGGCTAAACAATGTGATGGGTCCCCTTGCGACTACATTTCACAGTAATATGGGTAATTCTACCCGTGGAGACCCGGACAAGTGATCATCGGGCCCATACGTTAAGATGGTCCTGTTTGTCACATAAAATCATTAAAAGCTATGAATAAATCAGATTCGTTAAAGCCGTTATATTTGTATATTTGGAACACAAACATAATGGAGTTCCAGAAGGTGAAAACTGCTTTTGCACGAATTTATTTCTAGCAACAAATATAGCAATTAGACTTTTCAGGAAGCAAAAAAATATTATACAACAAAGTATTTTCCTAAAATTAGATAAACAAAAGAAAAAATCTTTCTTTCACTAAGTTAGAAAACCAGAAATGGTCTAAATAAACAAAGATCAAAACCACTATTAAAGGCTCAAGTTTCAACCTTAAGGGACTAATCAATCATCGGACAACGAAACAATAAATGTTCGGTATTAGCAGAAAAATAGCTAGGATTGAAAAAAAAAAAACACTGAGCAAAGACGGTCAATCTGCAAATACCAGGATTCGAAGATAACTTCACAATCGCAATTATCTGGCTGAATTTGTGAAGTAAAATTACGTATTAAAAATATTAGCTTATCTATTAGTACACCAAGCGATCAGAAATTAACTTCGGCAGTCTGTACAAGCTATTTTCTTTATAAATGATTACAATTTTTCGTCATTCAATGTAGGCACCACTAAACCAAGGACTGGAACCAAGCTACCATTAGCTGCTGCAATTCGCTAGTCAAGTTGAATTGCAATAACCAAAAGACGAACTCGTTTGTCTTCTGTGACGGAGAATAACATGATAGTTTCCCAACCTAAGTATAATCTTGTTTTCTGAAGGTATCAGAATTCTGCCGAGACTTAAGAAAATCAATGGCAGCGGCGAAATCGAAGGATTGTATGGAAGAAGTGCAAGGTACAATCCTGGTACGTTCTTCCAATTCGGAGATGGCGTCAGTGAGACTGGACATATTTCATAACAAACATGCATCCGGATCTTTCGCACAGTCGTTCTTTTCAGACAGAAATGTTCCGGGAGGGGACACACTTAGTATTCCGAGGGGCACTGCTGGTACTATTCTATTTATTATTATATTATAGACGTATTATTTTGGTCTCCTCCAAGGGGCTCTCTCAGACCTCTGGGGGGGGGCAGTGCCCCCCAAAGAACATGTCTGGAAGAAACACTGCTTCTGCAGACAATCCACGACAATATTCTTCGTGTTCACTTACAGAATACACACCTGTAGCAACAGGGAAAAAGAGACAGTAATGTCAGAAAAAAGTATCTGACCAAACTGTCCCAAAGTCTGAAAACTACATTCGATGGGAAGAGTAGAGCGCACTGGCCGCGTAAGCGACAAAAGCGCGGAAGCAATTTTAACAGTTCCAGGAAAAGGAAATTTCACTATGTGTAGGCGGCTGCTCCCGCACAGCGTCATAATGTACAGGATTTAACGAAGCTAGCGGACAGGAAGAGATGTGTGTGCCCGAAGGCCCCCTACACTTGCCTGCCGGATATATCTTAAATGGGTTGAAATCTCAAATGAAAGACGAGGGTGTAGGCGACACAATCAATCAAGGAACCCACGCGCACACCTTGGCTTGAACTTCTCAGCTGCATTAGTAATATTATTCAAAGCAGTATTCATCCAAGAAAGTAATCGCATTTGTTAGGTACTGAAGTTATTTTTACAATAGTATAATTTGTTTCAAACTAAAATTTAGCTCCTTTCTTTATAGAATTTAACACTGTACGTATGTTATTGAATACAATTCTTATTTCCTATCTTCAGTTTATCTATACTACCAAATTCATGTGAGAAGTACATGCATTATGTAATCTATTTATACACATGATCTCAATTTATGATAATTAGAGATTCAAATTATTCGCACTTATATTACATAATTTATCCATTACTTACTCATTATTGATATAATCCATATTGCTTTGCACATTATTATAATTTTGTTTACCTTAGTAAATTTTGAATTTCTTTGTTTTTACATAACAATACAGTATCTCGTCTCTGCTGGTCTAGTGCCTATAGCGCGCTCCTTTAATTGTTCCTGGTTTGATTCCCGGTGGAAGAAAACTGAGCGCGCGTTACGAGGGTTCGTTTTCCACCCAAAATTATAGGTCTACATCAACCTCTCATATAGTCTTGATGCTGAAACTTTAACAGACATTTATAAAGTGTCCTACCTCAGAGAATATTATATTCAGTATGAATGTTCTTGTAGTAACCTTTTTCCACACAGAGAAATTAAAGAATTGCTATAATTTATTCAAGTATGTATCTTTATGTAATTATACTATATTTTCTGTAAATGAAAAATAGAACTCATTTGGTCTAGTACAAAATTCAAATGAAAAGGATACAAACCGCATGAAGATATAAAATACGGTAAATGCTAGAATAAAAATATCCTGTCTTAAAAAAAATCTATATGGATCAAAATAAAACTAACTTCATATAATTCTTGTCGAGTATGGGTTATACACAAGTATCCTACCTTATTAGAATTTATGTCTCGTTTCAAATTGTGTTCTGCTATTTTATTTTAGGAAAAAAAATCAAATTCCGGTTCATAAGAAAGAAGGGATTTTCCCCACCTTCTTTTCTAACCGCTTCCATCCCATCTCATGGAACGAAAAACTACCATAAAGGAAAGAACGATAAGAATAGAAAATATTCGTATTTCTGTAAAAAGACATAAAAAGAAATTATTTTTGTTTCGACATTAGACGGAGAGAGAGAATTCTATCTATTTTATTCCTTCCATTTTATTGTCCTTCTTCTAGTTTCTTTTTTGGATATATCTTCTTAATTTTTCCGAATAGGAACGAAAGGAAATACCGATTCCAACAGATACAATGAACAAAATGAAATATATCGGAAAGATTACAATTGGACAGGTGTCTCGTTGTATTTCAGGAATTTGCCACTAGACTGCGCTCAAGCATTCGTTGTTTCAAGGACTAAGATAGATCTAGAATTGAGAAACCATTTCATGTATAAGGATGCCAGCAGACGTAGTACTTACTTAATAGAATTCATGCAGCGAAGTGGAGATAATACCGATGGCACAATTCCAGGAAAGAACGTAAAAATTGAACGAGTTTATATGTTAAGCAGAGTTTCCGTATTCTCTGCGATTATTTCTGTTGTAGATCAGTCACTTTACATGTTACTGTGATAAATGGATACAAATTTAAACATAATTTATGTACGAAAAGAAACAAGGAACGATTTTGACACTTTAACAATTAATCCTTCCTCAGTTAATTCATTTAATGATCTTTAACCTTCTCGTTTATGTTCATCATTGGTTCGAAACGTGAGTGTTTATGTTTCCAAAGCGGGTGCTGGAACAAAAATGGGGCTATTAGCGGCGTTGTAGACTATTCACATAACATGTTATACATTGAGATTACATAACATGTTATATTTTTTTCTTATTATTGGACGAAAACCATTATGCATGTAACAAACTATTAAAAGTTTAGACTTTTTACAATTAATAACAATAATAATAGGGGATGATAGGAGAACAGTAGAAATAAATGCAGAGATATTATTAAACGCTTGCAGGGACATGGGTTTACAAGTAAATGCAGAGAAAACTAAATACATGGAAGTGCGTCGGGACCGTAATACGGCAAATTGTGGATGCGTTAAAATATTAAATAATACTTTTGATAAAGTGGATACTTTCAAATATTTAGGATCAATATTAACAGACGAAAATCATAATCACGAAGAAATTAAATGTCAACTAAAAGCAGGGAATTCGTGTTACTATTCGGTTCAAAATCTCTTGTCGTCGCGAATTCCGTCGCGAAGCTTAAAATATATAAAACGATAATCATGCCTGTTGTTCTGTATGGTTGCGAAACATGGTCGCTTACTCTGAGGGAAGAACATAGACTGAAAGTATTTGAGAACAGGATCCTGAGAAGAATATTCGGACCCAAGAGGAACGAGAATGGGGAATGGCGCAAGCTTCATAACGAGGAACTACATAGTTTATACGGTTTACCCAACATTGTTAGGGTCGTCAAGTCTAGGAGGCTTAGGTGGGCAGGTCATGTAGCTAGAATGGAAGAAAGTAGAAACGCTTTCAAAGTCTTGACTGGTAGACCCATAGGAAAACGACCATTAGGAAGACCTAGGCGCAGATGGGAGGATAATATTAAGATGGATCTCGCAGAGATAGGAATACAAAGTAGAAACTGGATCCAATTAGCTAAGGATAGAAGTCAGTGGAGAGCTTTTGTGAACGCGGCACTGAACCTCCGGGTTCCATAGGCCACAGAGTTAGTTTAGTTAGTTAGTTAATAATAGGCTTATTATAATACGCATTTAGAATCCGTTACAAAATCGGTCAAAGAAATGCTCATTCTTCTCTTTCTGCTAGAAAGTAATGAAAGAAAGCATATGTTTAAAAAAATAAATTTTAAAAAAACAATTTTTCTGGAGAAAATGTAAAGAAAGACAAATTACAGGGTGATCCGAAAGTGGGCGTACCTCCCTTTAGTTAACACAGTATAGTGTTAGTTATGGTCGAATGTCTGTAAACAGTTACCTTGAAGTCTTAAGAGTCACAAACATCGGTATCATCACCATCCATTTCATAACACAGCTGAACGCTGCGTCAAGTTGTCAGAGATGTTTTGCGGAGATACTCCGGAGTCACGAGGGTGAAGGCGTGTTTCACAGCTGCTCGTAATTCCTGCGTTGTGTGATATCGAGTGTTTCTTATTTGTTGCTTTATGAAACCCCAGAGAGTATTGTCCGGTGTCGTCAGATCGAAATGTGGGTAAAACCTAAACCCGTCAGAAAACAATTAGGGGTACGCCCACTTCCTGACCCATGGATTTTATAAAATAGAGGGTCTGTCCATGTAACAAAATCGTGAAGCCATACGTCACTGCTTCGCCACACCTACTCTGCCCACTCCGCGCCACTAAGATCGCAATGTTTCGAGCCAACAATCATGGCGGAAACGAGAGTAACCAATGAGACGTGCCAGCTCAGACAATACTCCGTTGTTTTTTGGCTTCATTGAGTTCATATGATGAAGATACGTATGGGCAGATCCGCTATTTTATAACATCCTTGTCCGGACCACGCTGTAGAAATACAATCTCCTTTCACTTTTACTATATACCGAATATTCTTCAAGGTTGATTTTAAGAATTGGAGCTTTTTTTCTCTTAGACTGCTTCGTCCAAGTCCTACGTTCAACGTTGTACAAGAGTGAATTAGATTAAAATGACGGCGGACCCTCGCAAACAAAGGTAAAATAAAAGCTATGTGGCGTACGTGAAAACGTAGGTTACATAGGTAAATCCCGGGGTTCTTGGACTTAATTACTATAGTAACATCCTGCAGCAAACATATAACTGAAAACGGTATGTTTTACAATACTTTCCGTATAAGCGTTCTATTTGATGCGTACTTTCCGTATGAAATAAAGAATAACATATAGGCAGTATGAATTTCACATACAGATGAACGTATACAACGTACAGCTGACGTATGGAAGACTTTTATGTCAGACATCCTATAGCGGCATGATATAACATCTAAGCGGAAAAAGGCAATATGTATGGATAACAGATGCTTCGTACAGTTTTCTGTAGTAATTATAAGGCTTTCGTATATTTGTACAATATGTATACCGCTGTCTAAATAACAGATTTTGCTCAGTGCATTTACTCAAAAGTTGAAATCCACTGCTGTACATCATTCACCTTAGATGTGAAGGCTGACGAGCCTAACCCCCGGGCTCAGTTAGCCTTGCGGTCAGTATATGAGCGTGTTAAATTAATAGTGTCCAGTTCCCGAGTTTTCACTAACTCGAAGTCCAGTAAGGCTAATAAGCATAAACTCGAGCAAATGTTATTGCTCATTGATTGACAGCAAGTTCTGATTGAGTCCTTAGTGATTGCGATACCAATGATGTTAATGAGCGCGACATCGAGATTGCACTAGTATGAGCCTTGTTGAAAGATTAGTGAGAGCAAATCCCAATGAAGATAGTGAATCTGAGCTTACACGGGCCAAATTAGGCTAATGAGCGAGATCACTGGTGAGTCTCATTTATCGATCCCGGACTCTTAATAACCACGATTACAATGAAGGTAGCAAGATGCCAATGAAGGTAAATCGGGCAGTAGCAAGCTCGAGCGATAGGAAGTCTGAGCTAGCAATAGCTTCATTGAGGTTAGCGAGCGTGAGCTCAGTGAAGTTCATAAGCGTAATCAGGGAAGCGCAAGTATCATTGACAATAATGAGCTTACACAATAGCAAATTGGAGTTAGTATGAACCTCAATAAGATTTTTGACCGCAAGTTCCATGGAGGACAGTGAGTCTGAACTTAGGCTAGTCCGAGTGAGCCCCAATTGTAATATGGCTATATCTCTAACTGACTTTAGAGAAACTACACATAACATTCTGCGGCTCGATCATTTAGAGTGAAAGTCCACTAAGCTAAACAGAAATGTAAGAAAGAAGTGTTACTGAACTGAACTTCAACGCCCCATGTTCATTTCCTGTAGGCTAAAGGAGACAGGATTATTGAAAGCAAGTGATAATAAAAGAATTGGTAGGATGAGAATGTGGGAGTAAACAAAACCATCCTAAGAATATCCATGTATACGATGTTGTCTACCACAAACCCATATGTTCTGTAATCCAAGCAAGACTACCAGCACCAGAGGTGAGCGCTCTACCGCTGAGCCACCGTCCTCCGCAAGAGTGTTATTGTTTACTGCAGCAGAGGATGGTTAATCCTAATTTCAATTATGTAAGGAACACGTTCAAAAATAACTGTAAAAAATTAAAAAAACTAACAAAAATTGTAGGATACTTGTACAACATATCGCCATGATTATCAAGAACGTCTGTATAGCTCAGAGCTGCCCAGAACTCTATAGTTATTAATTTTTACCCTTAGCATAAGTTTTATTGAGTAACTTAAGTACACGTAGCTTTTGTTGAGCTCACCCATACTAATTGGAACGCCTTAATTGTTTCTAATGTTGAACCTTTGTAATAATCCAGAAGGACCTTTGCTAATAATCGGTTCAGAAGCTAGAATGATCTTTTCTAAAAAAAAAAAAACGACCTCTTGTAATTAACACTTAAGGGTCAAAATCTATAATTCTAAGTTCCTAAAGGAGCAATGTGACTCAGTGGTAGTGCACTCACTTTCGGTACGAGTGTCCTCTGGCTCGATCCTAGGTCAATGAGTTTGTAATAGACAATATCATGTTCGTGGGTTGTCTCAAGGTTTTCCCGTTTCTCGCGAACTATCATTCCATTAACTATTTCATCGATCACTTCTTTTAAACATCTATCTCCCTTAGCATTACATGCATAATGTGAGAAGTAAAACTAAAATCTTCATTTTATTTTCTAAGCTCCAAAATTTTCTTGTTGGTATAGTGCGTGAAATTTCACTGCTAAAATGTTATGCATGTTTCTATTCAATTCTTCTAAGACCAGTGGGAAGCAAATGACAATTAATGTCTTAGATATTTCTCAGCAACATGTTTGTTAAACAATCCGATTACTATTGGTACCTCGAGGTGGCTTATAGGATAGTAGATGATGAAAGAAGTAATACAAGGAAATGTAACAGTTATAAGTTACGAGAAAACCAGAGCACCTAGGCACACATATTTATGTAGAATTTGTATTTTCATTACTCTTGTTCCATAGCTATTGTTGAGACGGGCAATTACTTGCTCCAAGGCTGATCCAATTTCCGGTTCAGTACGAATTGCGCAGCTCTAACAAGTGCACTAATTTCGAAACGTTCTGCTACCTGTATTACTTTCCTGTACTTTGGGTTGCCTAGGGACAAGGCGTTCTTGGTAACTCCATGAAGCACGCGATAGGAAGTGAGTGTTTGCAGCTTGGGAACTGAAACAAACTCAATATTGTTTGGAGAAAAGATCGTAAACGATTCGTTTGTTTATGCTAAATTATTGTACATGTTGAGATTGTGGAGTTTAGTAGGAGATCTCAAGTGACAAAAGCAAGTTAAAGCATATTCGGAGCTCATGAGTAGTTCATAGTTGGATGCAAGGTATTCTTATTGTTTTAGCACAAGTTTAATTATTTTTCACGAGACGAACATGTATGCTATTGTCGTGTCTATGTATCATGCAGCATAGCACTAACCGCCAGGATTACCGAGATAAGCAAAGTCGTTTATATTGTTTACCTATTTAAATGAGTTACATATGAAACTAGGGTACACTTCGAAAAATAATAAGAGTTATTACTACCAGTTCCAATAGAGAGAAGGGAGTAGGGACAAATCCCGGCGGAAGCTCATGTGGTTCGGATCCCAGTAGGTGCACGTCTCATACAGCTTCGATGGTGAACGGGATGCTAAACAAAAAATTAAAGTGCGAATCAAACATTGAACCACTTCCGGTTTCTTAGAGGAGTAAGGGCGGAAAAAAGAATTTTACTCTTTAGACATTGAAAAATCTTTAAGTTTTACGCCCCAACATTTTTTGCCGTGTAGGCTAAAAGAGACAATGACGATGAGAAATGGATAAAATGGTGGAATGAAAAAGTAGGAGGAAACGGGAGAATCCCGAGAAAACCCATGTATACGGTGGTTACCCACCACAAAGTCCACGTGGCACGAGTTGGAATCGAACCAGATATAAATGCTTTACCATTGAGCCATGGTGGCCGCTCTTGGGACATTGAATCCGTGCAAAAATATATTTCTCGCTTTATCTTTTTTGTCTCTGAGGATCAACACTAAAAGTAAAAAAGCACAATTTCTACCACTTTAAAATTTAATGGAGGTAAAAACGAAACTGAGAAGACAAAGACGAAGCCTATCCCTATCACGTTAAACCAATATATTTTTATTTCTGTAAGTGTTTCTATTATCTGCTGTTTTTGTTATGATATCTATCAAGAGACGGAGGAAACAGTCGAAACAGTCTGTAAAATATTTCATGCTTATGAATAGCATAGTCTGGAAGTCAAGAACTCTTAAGTTGAAGCAAATTTTTCTTGCACATATATTTGAAGTTACGACAGATTGAAAACCTCGGCTAATGTTAAATTTTATGCTGAAGATATTTCAAATTTAGTTAACCTAAGAATATCTTAATTAAATCGCTTATAATGTACGAAATAACAAAATTCTGTCATCTAAGATTGTGAAACCATTATGTACTTATATAGGTCTACGCGTTGATTGATGCAAGTAGGCACAAATAGTAATGTCACGTGTACATCACATGACAGAGTTTGGTTTTTATAGTGTGATATTTTCTTATTATTGAAACTGGAAGTGATTATATATATATATATATATATATATATATATATATATATATATATATATATATATCACTTCCGGCTTCAGTAGGGATATTAGAGTGTATATGGAATAATTCTTAGGACGCTTAATCGATTGCAGAAAACCATATGTCCATCTATTACCGTTTTGGCTCTACAGCGATCGACGTTAAAACAGGGATTTGGTTAATTTCTACCTCTTCCGGTTTGAGTATCGAGTCTAAAAAACTAGCTTGGTTCCTAAATTTAAACCCTCTACACTCTGACAAATTTAGTGATATTGATCAAGTAGTTTTCGAGATATTTGTCTCCGTGAAGAACTAACTCACTTTATGGCCTATGGAACCCGGAGGTTCAATGCCGCGTTCACAAAAGCTCTCCGCTGATTTCTGTACACTGTAAAAAATTTCGCCTTAAATTTACTGACCGATTACCGTCAACTCTCGCTGCCATCCGATTACCCTAAATTTTACGGGTCACTGTTTTTTCATAAAAACGGCAGACCATATATTTAGAAGCAAAATAATATTGACCGTGTTTAGAAACAAATTTGGCACCGTATATTTTACGGTAATTTACCGTAATATTTAGGAGTCGTCTTTTTTAAAAAAGCACAGGTGTGTTATTACCGTAGAAGATTTACGGTAATTATCACACCGATCTAAAGGTCATTGCCGGTCCAGCATACCCTCTTGCTAGATCTAGTAAGAATTCTTGCTGGGCAATATAGGCATATATTGGCCCAATTTTCATCAAATTGCTGGAAACTGTATCAGTACACACACTGGCTAGCAATAATTTTTGCTGGATGGATGCAACTAGAGTGCACACTGGTCCACTGGTGTTAAAGACTACTTAACTAAAGAAAACACAAAAGTGAACGAAAGAAGCGTTGCACCTACGACGTGCATAATATCCATAAGAATAAAAGTTGAAATTAATTCCTAGCTTTTAATATCGAACCCTTGTCCTGATATCATCTTGAACATACATTGCTTTTTTTTTCAAAATTACCAATTTTGTCATGTATGGAACAGAACACTAGAAGAGGGGTTCGATATTACATACAAAAAAAAAAAAAAAAAAAAGAAAGAAAGAAAAAGAAAAGAAAAGGAAGGAAAAAACCGGTATTTCTTGAATTTTATAGCTGAGTTTTCGCACGCTTTGAAGATGTAGTTGCAACAAACACCCATGTCCTCTTAAGATATTCATAAATTGATATTCTGTTGCAGTGTTAAGACTAGCTTTATTGCATGTATTTTCTCTATGAGTACCAGTAGACTAATAGACCTCAAATATTGTAATCAGCAATTCATTAGATTAGTCGTAGTATTACGGTTTCAGATACCTAAGCAGGCACCTGACAACAGCTGAGAATGACCGAAAGTACGACAAAACAAGTATAAAACCATATGACTTCTCACAACACTGCCTACAGTATCCAGTATCCGCTATCCCAAATTAATAAATATGTGTTTGCATAATTATGTAACAGTGGCATCAATACTTTAAAAAAAAATTCCAGAGTATCGAACTTTTGCATATTTATTAAACGCTCAAATGTATTAACAAGACAACAGAACAGCTTATAGGTACTCGAAACAAAATTAAAGATAAAAACAACATTTACAGAAATATTTTTCAAATCTAACAGAAAAAATAGTGACAGCATGAGCGCCCGATGAAAATTTTCTAAGGGACTCATCTCCCTGGTTACTATATACCCTATTACATTTGGTATTTTTTACTTGTATTAAGAAATTTAATACGTTTTCATTAGCTAGGGGAGCGACCCCCTACCCCTCCTTCAGGCACACATGAGTGACAGTATACTTTTATTTCTGTAACACGAAAAATGCCAGTTGATGCAACACAATTTATGTAATGTTGTACTAAGTACGGTAAACTACGGAGCACTTTTCCTAACAGTTTTTTTTTATTACTATTTCAACATTGTGATTCTAATTCTAGCTTCACCACCACTGTAGTACGGTAATTGGTTACATTATCATAAGAATTTTAGTTTATACATCCAGCAGCTTCTTGGTTTCGCATCGTTGCACTTTGGAGCGATCTGCTTGTCACGATAGACAGCTAAAGTTTTGTTTGTCACCAAACAAAGTTCAAATATTAACATGGAGCTTTCCATACATTATCTTGCTTAATGTTGAATTTCCAGGATATCTTCAACACTAATACTGAATATATCACACCAGTAAACCACACACTAAACAAACAAACAAACAAAAGAAAGAAACAAAACAAACAAAGCACAACACATCCGAATCTACGCGCCATCAATCCTCGCTTCGAGTTCGAACATATGCTTTTTCTCTCCAATGCGCATGCCCGACACAAGTATCTGACAGGAAAACGGTCTCCTACCATTATTTTAGAAAAACAGTAAATCGTATATTTTTCATGGTAGGAGGCAGTTATTTTCACGGTTATTGGTTACAGTGTACTTAGCCAACTGGATTCAGTTTCTACTTTGTATTCCTAGTTCTGCGAGATGAATTTTAATATTGTCCTCCCATCTGCGACTAGGTCTTCCTAATGGTCGTTTTCTGATTGAATTTCCAGTTAAAAATTTGAAACCGTTTCTACTATCTTCCATTCTTCCCACATGAGCCTCCTACACTTGATTACCCTAACAATGTTTGGTGAACGCTATAAATTATGAAGTTCCTTGTTAAGAAGTTTCTGCCATACCCCATTCCCGTTCCTTTTGGGTTTGAATATTCGTCTCATGGTAAATATCTAAAGGAGTTAGTTAGCGTGGAAGCATGGTCATTTCTAACTTTGCTGTTCCAAGCATTCTGGTCTTCACTTAATAAAATATAAGTATTGTTGTCTTAGTGGTAAAAGTGTACCGGATGGTATCAAGGATCCTAAACAAACTTTAAATTAGGCCTCAGTTGAAATGTATGCCTTTGTCCGCGAGTAGTGTAGTCGCTACCACTCTTACCTCTGGTGCTAGCGAACAAGGGTTCGTTTTCTGATGGGAAAACTCCATCGAAAATGTTTAACAGCTTTTTCCAGGCCAGCCATCGAGTAAGGTTTTCCTGAGCTTTTTTCTCATTCACACCAGATAAACGCCAGGATGGTACCTAATATACAGATGCCAGGCCAGTTTTTTCATTGCCTCCTTCCCCGAATAGCGTGCTAGTAGAGTAACCTCATTCCTCATATGTGACAGCCTTAAAACTATAGATGCCGGTAATATCCATAAAGTGTTTAAATAAATAAAATTTATATATATTTTCTGAAATGTTCTTATTTATGCATTATCGTATAAATCTCCAGAGTCGTTCGTAAAATTATGTGTTATAGTGAAACAAATCACGGTTAAGTATGTTTATTCATATATCAAGAAATCATGGGATGTAGAACTAATAACTATTTCTAATAGTTTTATTTTGTCTAATTTATATTCAGGTAACTCTACAACAGTTGTTCATGTGACAGCTCCCTTAGTTGAGCGTGCACTGGATCTGAAAAGGTAGGGGGACGCACGACGTCACGCCGTTCCCCGTGCCTAACTTTGCCCATTGTATTTTCTTACGAAGTGGAGAGACACGAGATATTTTTTTGAAGTGGGGTGACGGCGTCCCTCGGTGTTCCCCCACACTTTTACCCTCTCTGTTCACTAACATGAGACACTAATGTGTGAGTAACACAAGCTCAATATTTTATTAATTACTAGATCCATTTGTGAACATCTGTGAAAAATAAGCTATTTTTAAAATCCTTGGAATATTTTCGTGTTCTTTCTTTTTCCAATGTGGTGGACAAACACCGTGCTCGTGGGTTTTCTCGGGGTTCTCCCGTTTCCTCCCACTTTCTTCATTCCACCATTTCACTCATTTCTCATTATCATCGTCTCCTTTAGCCTAACCGGCAAAACCGTGGGACGTTAAACTTACAGATTTCATTTCATTTTTTTTCTTTTTCCAAAGTTATTATGAATGACTTTATTTTCATGTAGTTTTCGTTGTCACTGTTTTATTTTCATGTAATTTTCGTTGTCACTGTCATTGCCTTGAAAGTTTCGCGACAAACATGCCGAATCTCGTGGCACATCAGTTAAGAACCACTGCTCTATACATAGACTCACCATCTTTAAATTAAATGGCGTCTGAAAACTCAACATTTGATTAGATAATGGAGTTATAATCCGATTTCTTCTGTCACTCGTATCATAAACAATTAAACTTTATCAGTGTGGGCAATCATCCAGCAGCATATTTAAACTGATTTAGATTCTTAATTTAATGTGAACGAAAGAGAATGATAAATTCAAATAATTAATATTTAAGAGGAGCGATCGATTTATTTTGCTCCTCTGCACTAATAAAGCATTAATCATATGGAGGTGTTCAGATCACAAGAGAATCAATCTGACATTGCCTAAGTTGTGAGTGACACACCAAGTTTGTAAGGTACCTTTAAGTAAATGAAAATTTAATGTTGATATTTGTAGTAAAGGAGTTATTTATATCTGAACATCTCTAAAAGGTGCTTCAGTTCAGATCTTTAAGGTGAAATATGCTCAAAATGAACAAAAGAACTGAATTTGATTCCCTTGCACACTGAACGCGCTATATAAGCTGTGCAGAAAGAGAACAGGGAAATACGGTGCTAGTGAGGCCCTTAAATATACATATTATGTGACGCTGTACATAAATTAGTAGACTGAAAAATGAGACTATTAAAAACAGCCTTTTGTGGCCGAGTGTCTCGCGGCATACTTTTTTTTTCTTTTGTGCACGTAGCCTCGAATTCTATTATATTTACAGTGAGGGGCCGCGGTGCCTGTGGTAGAGCGTTCACCTCTGGTGCATGGAGTCCTTGGTTCGATCTCAGTTCGCGCCAAATGAGCTTTGTAGTGAACAAACAGCGTGTGCATGGGTTTTCTCCGGTTTCTCCCGTTTCCTCCCACTTTCTTCACTCCACCATTTCATTCGTTTCTCATCATCACCGTCTCCTTTAGTATAGTCGGCATAATGCTGGAACGTAAAAATTAAAGATTTCGTTTCTATTCCCAGTGATTTTGATACAGATACAAACCGGACTAGTGGTTTGATCCTTAAAGTAACAAGTGTTGTCACACATGGCTTCAGTGCTGAAGAAACACTAAGCTGTAATCATTAATCACATAAAAAATTTCAAACTATATTGTTTATTGTATTTTTGTTTCCTTCGCATGTTTAACATTACAAATGCGAACTGTTATCGTTATGTTTATCTAATATCTAATAACACCCGGATTTAGTAAACAAACAATGGGAATACTCACAACTGTTTTAGTAGTATTGGGAACTTGGTGAATGTCATAGCCTAATCCAGGAAATATACACATCTGAAATGATTCGCAAGTTAACAACTAGGATTCTGTAGTGTTTCATACTTATATTACTGTCAAAAACGACAAGTTGAAAGAAAATTTATGAGTATAAGCGATTGGAAAATAATTAAATAATATAAGTTGATTAATTTGATTTACCTATTTTTAAATATTAGTGAATTATGGGTATATATAAAAATAATTGATATTAGCTATGTTTCAAGAAAATATTTCACGAAGAATCTTTAATACAAAAGATAAACACTAATAAATTGATTACTCTTGGAATCTGTAACATTTCTTGTTATTTGAACCCTGTATGGTCACATCCTTATCTGGAAGATTTCAAAACTTAGTAAGGATCAGAGGCAGTCACACTCTTATCGTCATATTTAGCCAACACATTCAATATGATATGATATTCAGGTTCATCGTTTCTATATACCACTAGCTATGATCTTTTACAGGAAACAGGATTTCGTTCTAGGAGACTAGTCTCTTAAGAAAGAAACGGCTTTTCCTCCATTGACACAGGCAGTGTTTGACATAATTTTACTAACATTAGATCGCGATATAAAAAAAAAGGTAAACGATTTTCAGAATATTTCTTTCTTCGCGGAGGTTCAGTGTCTCAAGAACAAATATTTCATGTCCTCTCTTATTCTACAATTGAAACTGGAAATTTCCGTTTTCAATATTCGATTATCATATACCAAAGGGATAAGAACTTAAGGAATTCTTTTAGAAAAAAAAAGTGTTGATTGAACGTCCAAGGTATAGGTTCTCTTTTCTCCTCTACTGATATTAAAGTTGGTAGATCAAACTCCTTTAACTGTTTTTGGAATTTGGATCCCCATAGCTTTCAAGGAGTGTCTGTCCGTGTCTCCTTTAAGTCCGGACGACAAAAATATCAAGGTCTTGATGCATCACCAGCAAGTTTGGCCAGGATGTTGAAGGTCAAAAGGTAGGAATCGAGTTCGTCGATGGAGATAATTCATTTATGATTGAGAAAGTATGCCATACAAACCAAACTCCTTCGCGCGGTGTACAAGTGATACTGCTATTTGTTGAGTCTACGATAGGTTTAAAATGTGTGTAAGAAAACTCACCTGATAGAACATACTCGTATTCTCCTCGTATAATAAATGGCAAATTCCTCAGTCTGTATATCAGACTAATCCTAATAATAATACCTGCGTTATTTGATGTTAAGTTGTGCAGCTAGTGTTAGACTGAGCAGCCAGTGTTAAACTGTGATATGCTGCTTTGAAGTTTTGCGTTCGTAAAATTTCGCCATGGAAGCATACAAATTGTTGCAGTTGGCATACGGTGATGATATTCTGCCACAATCCACAGCACTTTGATGATTCAAAGAATTTGAGGAGAGACGTGTTTTAAAAATAAAGTACATCACTGAATCAAGGTGCCTAACCTCTCTTGTATCAGTTAATGTGCTAGCTAAGACCAAGTGTTGCAATACGCATTTGTGAGCCAAAGAACGCATACAGCACTTAGAGGGCTGACGGAAATTTCACTTTCGAAGGACAAACTTGTTTTTTGAGCCTCATCATCATCATCTTTTCATTCATTTTCGTATTTTTTGGGCTTTGGCCCTAAGCTACTTTATAATGATGGTGGATTCTGGTAATGCTAACGGACAATCGGTTCTCGATCGACGTGCAGGATTACCAGTTTCTCTTCCTACAAATATACGCACTTTACGTGCCCAAGCTGCACCCACTGGAACTACCAGTCGCACCCGACTCTTTTCATGAGGTAGACAACCAGTAGCGAGTACGTCTAAAGAAAGACATTCATCCACTGACTCAATCCAATCTGCAACAAGACTTTGCGGTGGATCTCATTCTCCTAACATCCAACCAATGGACACTGGATCGCCACCTTCAGAATCATCATCTGTAACTCTTAGCATAACTCCAGATCCTGTTTACAATTTGCTCCTCACCGATTTTGACACGAAATACACTCATCCAAAGATGATCTTTCTCCAGATCATTAAATACGTTCCACGCGCTAATGTTGGACAAATAATCAAGACTAGAAATGGGTACATTATAAAATCAAAAGATCCTAATTTCGGAACCTATTTACATAATAGAGCACTTTACGAAATCTTTGGGAAAAACGCAAAGCTATCAAAAAAAAAAAAGTTGATTCTAGGCCGAAACAACCATCACCTCCTAAGAAAAACGCCAATGTTATCTGTCGTTATTCGTGGTGTTCTCCCAGAGTTCACGGACGACGAATTGCACGAGGAGCTTATTCAAAAGGGCATCAACATTGAAAAATTCATTCAGGTTTTTCACCAAAATTATCATTCAGACAATATCACCTATAGGCTTGTGTTAATCATCCAGAAGATCTTCTCTTCTCCCTTTACTTTCCCTTCATCGTTATAAACGTTGCTACAATCTATATTCGGCCCAGACATCCAATTCCATTCGATTTTGTCAATTATATTGCCCAAAACTTTCGAAATGTCATCATTATGGTTGATATCAATATTCATAGTCGAAGCGACCGGGAAAAACATTTTTTGAACTACGTAACTCAACAGTTACATTTGCATATCCATGACTTACCGGTACCTAGTCATACCCGGCCAAGTAGTCAAATAACACCAGATGTTGTAATTATGTCACTTAATCTGGTCGGTGACTGTACAATACAAGTTCTTGACACAATCCGTAGCGATCACTGCCCAGTAAAACTAATGCTTAATAAGGGCCATCTTTGCCACACCACTCCAGTCTCTCGTACTGTTAAACGTTGTGATAAAGCTGATTGGAATACTTATAGAACAACTATTGAAAGAGACATTCGACATCTCATAGTACCAACTACTGAGCCTGAATTGTATTATACTACTTGTATTTCCCGGCTTACAGATAGCTTAATTGCAAATGCTCAAACATCCATTCCTGAGGACAAAATCTGTCCACACAGACCAAAGTTACCGCTTCAATATTTGGACATTGTAAAACGTGCACGGCAGCACATTCGAGAGTATCATCGTACTGGGAACAAGGCACGTCTTCATTGTCACAGACAATGGCAACAGGCAGTTAAAAACTACCTCATTGAATATAAATGGAGGCACTGGATTAGTGCTTGCAATAAGCTGAGAGACGAAGCACAACCTACCTGCTACTGGAAGAAATTTCATCACTTAACTGGAAAAACCATTGTTACAACATATCCGCTTCATGTCAATAACGTTCCACTTCTTTCAGACGCAGATCAAGCCAATGCTTTCGCAGACCAACTACAAACAGTATTCACCCCTACTGAGTCTCCATGCCAGAGCGAACGCATTGATATTTCCAGAATACATTCTTTACAACCTTCAACATCACATCAAACCGACATCAATCATCCTCTTTCCAGACCAATCACGG
The DNA here is from genome assembly GCF_964235325.1 of Thermobia domestica. Lineage (NCBI taxonomy): Eukaryota > Metazoa > Arthropoda > Insecta > Zygentoma > Lepismatidae > Thermobia > Thermobia domestica. The sequence goes on from NC_137466.1 coordinate 81,605,915, forward strand.
CTCCTGAATTACATACCGCTCTTCGAAGGAAACGTAATACAATACCCGAAATGGATAGTATCTCGTCCACCTCTATTTATTTCTTTGCTAGTATGTATTTATAATTTCATACTCAACACTGGTTATTATCCGCTACATTGGAAAGTCTCAAAGGTGTGCATGTTTCATAAATCAAACAAGTCTATTCATGATGTTACTTCCTACAGGCCCATTCAGTTAACTTCTGTCTTCAGTAAGTTATTTGAAAAGATTCTCGTTAACAGACTATATGTTTATCTTAAAGAACACGATCTGTTACCAACATATCAAGCAGGTTTCAAGCCAAACTTTTCTATTAGTGACCAACTGCTACGCCTAACCACGGTTCTCACCAATCAATACAATAAAGCTCTTCCATCATGTCTAGTCCTTATGGATTTAGAAAAGCTTTTGATAAAGTATGGCACCATGGCTTGCTGCGCAAACTACAGTCACTCCAACTACTCACTAGTTACATCCGTCTCATTTATTCTTTTTTAAGTAATCGAATAGCATATGTTTCAATAGGAGGTGCCCTCTCTAGACCTACTTTTCCTCATACAGGCGTACCTCAGGGCTTTGTACTTACTCCATTATTATATATCTTATATACCTCAGATATGCCTAGACCACCGTCTAATGTCTATATTTTCCAATATTTTCCATTTTTATCACTTGGGAAAACTATGCTTCAAATTAGCAGAAGCCTACAACTGACACTGGACAATTTTCTTATCTGGAGCAGGACATGGAAATTAACTGTCAATTTGGAGAAAACACAAGCTCTTTTTTTCTTCCACCTAAACGTAGAACTAAAGTACGCCGAAATCCTGCTAATCTTTGTGTATCAGTTGACGGCCATTTTCTTCGACCAACCGTTTCTGCTACATTTATCTTCTTGTGGTATGTGGTACCAAACTCACCTGGAAGTCTCACTTTCAGAAACTGGCGCAAAAAGCATCAATTAGATTAAATCTTCTACGCCGCCTTACGGGTACGACCTGGGGACTAGGTGCGGATGTCTTACTAAAGACATACAACGTTCTTATTCGACCTCTTCTCACATTTGCTTACATTGCCTGGTGTCATGCTTCACCTAAACTCTACGAGAAGTTAGCAATTATGGAACGCCATGTTATTCGCCTGGCATATCGGATTCGATTACCATGTCAAAATTGCATGACCTACGAACACATAGATTTTCCAACCATTTTCGATCATCTTGCTACACTCCGGACAAGATACATTCAATCCCGCGTTACAAATGCTCATCCACTCTATCTCGATACCTTAAGAGTTGATGCCATACAGATGCTCCACCTCAATATCAGCACTCACCGCTCAACATCCTCACCACACTCTATGTTCAGACAACAAATTTGGACGCCACAGAGAAAGCAATATTTGACATTTACATTGCCATAGATCATCTATCTCATATTTTTCCATTTTAGCACATGTTCTTCACTCATCACTAACATTGGGCTATCATTACGTCTTACATCAGTCTAGAGTAGGGATGCGCACGAGACAAGATTTGAGGCTGTCTCGTCTCAAAAATGTGCTGTAAAATTGATGTCTCGACTCGAAAAATGTGTATTTCTCTATTGGAAGAGCTATGATTCGACTCGAATTTTGTCAGGAAAATTCTGTCTCGACTCGTCCCGTGCGCATCTCTACTCATGTTCCCAATGTGATTGGGACGTCAATGCACTTCATATCATTATCATACCTGTTTATCATACCTAGTTACATTTATTCTTTAATTATATATATTTGTATATTTGCACCGTTAATTATTTCTTGCACTGCTTTATATGTTGTTCATTTTTCCAGACTAATTTTACGTGTTTCTTCTTTAATTTCTCTTTGTTTTTGCATTGCACTTAGACCACCTGTTGCATATGTATTAGCACTACCAGCATGTATTGAAACCTTTGCCAACGAGAGGGCGTAATCCTCTAATGGCTGGGGTTAGTTTGTTCTCATATGAAGCCAAATATGATGAAATAAGAAAAATTGATGATTAAAGAACTTTCACAAATCTAATCCCTTACCTAAAAAAAAGTAAGGCGGCCTATGTGATCCAGCAACAGAAGTAAACGAAAACATGCTGTCATTGTCCTTGTTCGTGAAGACCAACAAATAACAATTGACATACTGGCATACATGTTACATATTTCCCATGCCAATGTGTTCCCAATTCTACATAATCACTTGGATATGAGGTGCGTTTGTATGAGATGGATTCTCCCCTGAACAAAAGATGGTGCGAGTAGAAGTGTGCATGGAATTTCAACGTCTGGTAGTGGAGAATGAAAGATGCATACCATAATTAGAGATCAGATATGGCTTCACAATTACGACTCGAAAGCAAACAGATCAGTTCAGTATGGAAATCACCTGAATCTCCGACCCCAAAGAAGACGCAGGCTGTTTGGTCGACAGGAAAAATCATGGATATTTGGTTCTTCAACTGCTGTGGAATGGCGTACCAACATAAAGTCCCTCTGCATATGACGGTTACTTAGAGTATTACAAGTCTGCTTTAGACGTTCTTATTAAACACATCCGAAGAAAATGGCAGGAACTGTATCTTTCTGGTTGGCGTCTACATCACGACAATGCACACCCTCAGGTGTACAACGTTGTTACTTAACAATTGGTCCTAAGAAACATTTGAATGTGTCCCGTATCTTCCATGTTTTCCAGACTTAGCTTCCTGTGACTTTTTCTCTTGCCTCTGTCTGGGAAAGAAGGTAAGACAGGAGTATTTTGGTTCTTCGGAGACTATCATAAAGAAGGTTGAGGCTGATTTAAAGGAATTATACTAAAAGGACGGTATTCAGCACATTTTTCAAGATTAGACGATACTTTGGGCGAAGTGCTTTCAACTCAAAGGAGACTAATTAAAAAAAAAAAAAAAACGCGAATCTGGACCCATTCCAGTGTTCCATAAGTAAAGAAAGAATCATTCTCAATGTTTTTCCTTTGCCCCTGTATTACTTTATTATAATTTGATAAAAGTGATAAAGAAACATATTAAGAAGACTAATAACTAATTGTTCTACTACAAAAATATACGTATATGCAACAGGATATTTGTTTTAATTCAAACCAAATCTTTGCAGGTAATACACTTTCACCGTAAGCTTGCCTGAACTTTTCGTACGTTTCAGAAGCTATGTGGTTCAAGCGAAAGCAAAATTTTATTGCTCCATACTGTTCTTCTCGTGTAACCTCCATTGTATGCATAAGGATCTATACACAGTACGTTGTGAGGCGAAATGGAAGCAGTGTCTAAAAAACATAGCGGATTACTCCCAACCTACCGATACGACAATGCTGCCACCTAGTGAGAGTATACATGAAACACAACTCTTTCAACTATCAAAAGTGCCGGCATTCGGCAACAACGGAAACTGCGGTACAATAATCAGACTCAGTATTTGATCAGCCCTCGTACGTAGTGCCTTGTAGTGTTGGATCTCTCACCTCAAAAGTTTGGACCCCAGCCAACAAAAATTTCTGGTTGTGTGCCTGGGTAAAATCCAGACTGAACTGTTGTTAAAAGGGAAATCTCAGGGACATCATTTGAGGAGGGCAGGGTAATGCTCCCCCGTAATTTTGAAAAAAACACATGGTTTATTTTTAAAAATGTGTACTAATATTATTTTTTTTGTAAAAAAAAAAGAATGAAAGTCTTATGTTGGTGGTGGACAATCTTGTTCCTCTCCCTCCCCCCTCCCCCCACGGCAAAATCCGAAATGATGCAACTGTAACACTTAAGAGGAAGGAAATCGAGATTACTGTTTCAAAACTTACTGTTTCGACACTCAATTTTACACTTTTAATTTTTAAAAGTTTTGAAGCAACTCAAGCTCTCGTGAGTCCATCTCTGTCTACGCCACTACAGACTATATAGAATATGAGTAACAATTAGAAGACAGCAATTTTTTTTTACACAGAAGGATCAAACAGAGGGAGGCGGGAAATGTCAGCAGAAGAAACAAATGAAAACAGAGTATCACTTTATTACTTCCGAGCCGACACAACGCACCAAAGCCTTGTAAAAAAATTTTTTTCGACTCAAATCATTTATCTTCTTTTCCCTCTCCTTCTTTCTTTCTTCCTTTAATACTGTCTTTGTTTTCTGGAAACTTTGTCACTGGAAATACAATTTAGTTCCTCTTTCTGTTCCTTTGTGTTTGCTGTGTGTGTGTCTCGCTCATTTCGCCTTCAGCAAAAATAAATGCAGTAAGTCTTTTGAAGGTTGGGGATTGGGGAGGAGGGTAGGAATATACAACGATAGAGAAAAACAAGTTCAGACGCTTTTGGATGTTTTATGCATTTAATATCACCTGAAAAGTTAATGGGAAAAACAAGAATCTTCAGAAGTGAAACACACTGTACACAAATAAATGACAGAAAGGAAGGAGTGATAAAAGAGAGTTGCAATCTGTATTGCCTTCCTTAACAATGTAACTTACGTAGAATGTCCTCTGTCAAGTGATTACTTAAAAAAATGTAAGAAGTCACAGAGCCTTTCCGTCGGAAAAAGTACAAGTTAATATTTGTATAATGAAATTATAAATGTTTTATTTCTTGTCCAGTCAGGGACAAAAATTCTTTCAGTTTGGTAAAATTTATTTTGGAAATAACGGTGGAACGTCACAGTTTCAAAGAGTTTCAAGGCTGGAATATACAGCAAATTACATTCTTTAAAAAAAAAATACTAAAAACTGTACTCGAATTGTCCTTCCATTTCGAAGTTATTTACCAAACTAATTTCATCAAACGGAAAAAAAACTTTTGTCGCTGACTGTAACGTGGTATTTCAAATTCTAATTTTACTTTTATTCTTGTACTCCTAATTTCTTAACCACCGAGCATAGGCCAGTGGGTAGCATTCTTGCTTCGTAATCGGGAAATTTCAGGTTCAAATTCGGTAACCGGATATTCTGACAAGTGTTTCAGACTTTTCCCTCAGTTCCACAACGTGAATGCCGGGATGATACCTCTAAATAGGCCCAAGTGGACTATCTTCCATTTTTATCCCACTATTGTTGGTAGTTGATGATTGTTGCAGTATAAGTAAGTTTTATGGACTGCATCTACAGATTTGTTAAATAAAACAAACAACAGTGTCATGTGTACACCCCAAGAAGAAGTTTGGTTTTACGATGCAATATCTTTTATTAATTTTGAAACCGGAAGTGGTATTAGATTGTTGTGCTTTTCAGTTTTAGTGGTAAGATTACAGGGGAGATGAAATATATTCTTGGGACCTTTAATGTTTGCAGAAAATCGCTTCTCGCTATCTATTACCGTTTTTGCTCTACAGCGCTCAACGTTGAAACCGGAAGTTGTTGAGTTGTTCCACTTCTGATTTGAATATCACCTTAATCAACGAACTTAAATAATAACTGGGGGCGCGGTGGTTCAGTGGTAGAGCGTTCACCTCCGGTGCTTGGGGTCCCTGGTTCGATCCCAGCTCGCGCCGTGTGGACTTTGTGATGGACAAACACCGTGCTCATGAGTTCTCTCGGGGTTCTCCCGTTTCCTCCCACTCTCTTCATTCCACCATTTCATTCATTTCTCATAATCAAAGTCTCCTTTAGCCTAACTGGCATAATCGTGGGACGTAAAACTCAAATATTTAATTTCATTTTTTAAATACTAACTTTTGATATTCTACTTTCAGGCCAAAATTGCTGGCGATTCATTCTTCAGTAGTTCTTCAGATTTTTGTATCCCGGACAAACGGACGGACACATGGACAGAGAAGACATTTTCGTCAACCAAATTCCCTAATGAATTTCTAGCATTCTGTGTACATTTTGAACCACAATGAAAAAAATATATATATCATTACTGGCTTAGTGTAGTGATCTAGACCAACCACTGCGTCGCGACACATTGGTGTGTCACACAGTCCCCTAGGGTGTGTCGCGAAATTTTAGAACTTAAAAATCATGAAGAATTTAATAATAATTAGTTAAAATTATGTTTGAGGCAGATTGTATTAGTCAACTCCTCCAGCGACAGCAATATTGATCAGTACCACATAGCAAGGGCGCCGATTTCTCAGTAAGTTTGGGGGGGGGGGGCATTCAGATGCAGACGGCATATATATGAGGATTTTTAGACAAATTGCATTCAAATTATGCAAAATATTGTATATTCACAAATATAATGAGGGGGTCCACATGAACTTTGGGGGGAGGGCTGGCCTCCCCAGGATCCGTGCCCTTGCTACATAGTCATTACATTATAAAAACTTATAGGGTTACACTATTATTATCATTATTATTACTATTATTAGAACAACAAACACTATTATTATTATTACTACTATTATTAAAAAGAACAACATGACGGTTGTGCCCTACCCACCGTACTCGCCGGATTTGGCACTCTGTGACTTCGCGCTATTCCCAAAACTGAAAAGCAAGTTCAAAGGTTTTCGGTTCGACACAGTTGAGAGGATTCAAGAAGCATCGCTGGCGGTGCTAAACACCCTCAAAGAACAGGACTTCCAGGATACGTTTGGCCAATGGCAGAATCGCTGGGACCGGTGTCTTCGTGCGGAAGGGAACTACTTCGAGGGTGATGGCGGTCATTAGTCCACAAGTGCATTTTCCCCAGATGGCAGCACCAGTCCCGAATATTTTGAATAGCACCTCGTATGTGTCACGAACGGTAAATATATAACAATGTTTTGCACGATCATTATTGACACCTAACAATGAAACATTATTTTGTTTTCACATCATGAACTTCGCGTTTGCTACTAGGGTGCATACATCTTATTCTTCCATGACTTTAATCTTTCACATTGGTGCTAATTGTAGGCCCAACCCTTACGACATGCACGGAAACCTACTTGTTTCTGCACACCTTACGTCTTTCCTTATTAAATGTGTAAGATCTTTCATATTTCTGATAATTTCGATTTTTGAGGTTTTTTCAGGTTTGGAGGGTGTCTGGATCACTGTGCTCTAGTGCGAAACGGTCGGGGTTGATTTCTGATGGGAGCTCAAGAGCTTCGGAACGCACATTAAACTGACGGTCCACGTCTCATATAGTCACGATGTTGAAAAGGGATATTAAGCTTGAAACAAAGAAATCAACAGAAATAAAATACTAATATCGTTTAGAATATAGAGTAAGAGAATACATTATAGAGATTTTCTATGGTATGTAGGAAGAAAAGAAATTAAGATGGTTTATGCTTTGCAGGAAAAAAAAAATAAGCAAGATTGCCAATGGTACAGAGGAAGAAAATAGATCATTAAAAATATCAAAGGTAAGAATGAAGAAAATTAGTTGCAATGATTGTCTATGACACACTGAAAGAAAATAAACCATGTAACTGTAGTGAGTGTGAAAATTAGTTGAAATTTGTCAAGTTGTTGATGTTAGTAAAGTTGACTAAATGTTTAATATCTATGTGATATGCAGGAAGAATGTAAGTTCAAAGATTGCGTATGGTATACATGAAGAGTTTAAAAGAAATGAATTACTTAAAGACGAAGAATTACAGAATTATATAAACAAGATAATAAATTAAATAGAATCCTCCTACATTTGTTATTGTTATAATGTTCTAATCTTCTGTTCTTCATGCCATAAGGTTTTCTTCCATCACATTAGGTAATATTTTTCTTTAAGGGTCTTCACTACAGCGAAATTCAACTACCGTTAATTTTAGAGTTTTTCTGTAATATCTTCAAAACAAATAAAAATACTCGAAACGCAGAAACGTAGTGAACTAGACAACATGATCTTTCATGTGATACCGTTATCACAACTCCTCTCTCTGTTTTTGATTTACAACTGTAGATAGATTTAACATTTTTGCGAGTTCTGTAAATAGAAGTATACCAAAAACAGATAGCTGAATTGTGATAAAGGTAACGCATGCAAAATCGTATTGTCTAGTTCACTACGTTTCCGCTTTTCGAATATTTTTATTTGTTTTGAAAATATTACAGAAAAACTCTAAAATTAGCGGTAGTTTAATTTCGTTGTAGTGAAGACCCTTAAGTTAAAGATATACCACATTGACTTGATCCCTAGTCTTCTGATGTAAGCGCTGCTATCGGCTGAAGGAATTCCACTGCTTTCTCTCGCTTAGCAACAGCTGAACTCTTATTGGCTCAACCCGTGGGTGTGTGAGGGTGTGAGCTTTAGTTCGCATTTTTGCCACGGCTCAAGACATTTTGGCAGCACAATAGTAGAGTGCATTGGAACTAGGACAATCGCTTCCACGTTTTACCCAGGTTTTAATAATACCTGTGGAAAGTAATTGCTTGATTAAACAACTTTTATGTGGACGTATATAATGTCAGAAAAAGCAAGAATAGACGAAAACGAAAGTCGAATAAGAAAGGAAAGAAGAAAACAATAAGAAGCCAGTTGCTCTTTGTTAGGTGGTAATACCGTAGAAGCGTCGACCTTTAAGCTTAAATATTTCTCCGTGAGATTATTTTATTTCCTTTTTACAGTTGTACGTTCTCGATTTACAATGCTTCTTTCTTTACTTTCTTCTTTCCCTTTTATTATTTCTTTCAAGAATTGGTTTTAAAGAAACAACGAAAATTAAGTCCCATAAATCTGTTTCAGAATCTAAACATTCACTGATGGTACACAATCCAAGGAATATTTTTTTTTTTATTTTTTTTCAATTAGGATTGCCTACTTCTTTTCACAAGTAGCTCCATATAAAAAAAATGAAATGACATCTTTCTGTTTAACGTCCCACGTAATGTCCTTTAGGCCAAAGAAGACGATGTTTAAAGCAAAAATGAAATGAAATCTTTAAGTTTTACGTCCCACGGTTATGCCGGTTACGCTAAAGGAGACGGTGATGATGAGAGATGAGTGAAATGGTGGAATGAAGAAAGTGGGAGGAAACGGGGAACCCCGAGAAAACCCACGAGCACGGTGTTTGTCCACCACAAGGTTCACTTGGCGGGGGCTGAGATCGAACCCGGGACCCCAAGCACCAGAGTTGAACGCTCTACCACTGAGCCACCGCGCCCCCCGATGTTTAAAGCAAGTGAATGGTGATGGAAGAATTGGTGGAATGAGGAAGTGAGAGGAAACGGGAGTACCCCGAGAAAACCCATGGGCACGATGTTGTCCACCACAAACTTAATTGGTCAGGGATCGAATCAGGGCTCCCACGCACCTAGAGGTGAGCGCTCTACCACTGAGCCACGTGGCCCCCTGTAGCGCCATATAGTTCAACATTACGTTAGTAACAGTGATGTCATCCCAAAAACCTCAATTATGTTTCAGATCTCCTTGTATTTCATCGAAATCCTTAAATTTTAACCTTGCAAATGTGGATGGAGTTGGTAGAGGCCCGACCACACTTTATAATTAATTTTACAAAATTTATGTGTGAGACGAGTAAGTTCAGTCCCCAGTCTCAGCTTCCAAAAACATTATTCATAATTTTTGTATGAGCTATTTTTTTCAAATGATATTATGTGATCTGCTATCATATTCTTTTGAAGTACAATTGGATTTATTTGGTATCGAGTACCAACGGTACTCATACTTTGCGGTCCTCTAAGCTGAGACCACACATGACTGTTCTATAAAGAAATGTTTTCTTATTACTTTTTTACATTAAGATTATATATTCCAGTTGCACAGTTTTATAAACTACTTTCAAGATCTTACGTAAACTCATCTAAGTTCTCCAGAATCTTACAGATTCCTTTATATATAGCCTATATATATAGTTCATGTACCAAAAGATAGTTGTGTTTGTGCTGAGTTGGAATGATAGTTCTATTCTATATCCTGCTTTAGAAATGAGATCTCTAATCAGAAGCAAATGTCTGCTTTGACCTTCTAAGTGCAGCCTAGAGCCCCAATCTCGAAGGGGGGCAACAGTTAGGAGACGAAGTGCTCGTTTTCAGCGCTAAGTAGGTTAAATAACGACCTACCACAGAACAGAATAGACTTAACGCACTCTGTCCTGTACATAATGTCAGAAACAATTGCAGTCTTTGAACTATAATGAGGTCACTCGTACCTTGGCAAAGTGGAAAATTCTCAGCGTAGCAATATATTGCCATAATTATGTATAAACTTAAAAATTATAATGTGCAAAAATAAAGAATATTTGCTACTTGTCTATTTCATTTCCAAGGCTACTTTTATATTTTCGAAAATCAAAGTACGTTTAGAAAAACGAAGGTTAAAAGTAAAGACTTTTTTTTTCACTAAACTACCAAAAAGGATTCTACGAGTTTGTTAAATACTTAGAAGCCATAGGCCTACGAGTTCGGGTCTATCTGTAATATATCTTAGAGTAATAACATAGTAAATTTGAGTATAAGCAAAAATAACCAATGGGTTAAGCGAGCACTGAGTTTTTAGGCAAAGTAAACAAGAACTTCAGGGATAATTAACTGTTATTTCCCCTTATGAATTACCAATACAGAAGTTATTTCCCTTTAGACACTGTTTTCTCCCAAATTTAGGGAAAACAGTCAAGTTAATAATACTGCCTAGCAAAGCTAATGATCTCACAATTAATTTACAAATGTACTGCTCCAATATAAGTAATCTGTTACAAACAATACAAATTAAAATAAATCCATTTTGGAAATACTAAATATATTAAAAGTTAAGTTGTAACGTTTGCAATGAAATAAAATTTTTAATTTTACGTGTCTCGTGTATGCCTTGTATACTAAAGAATATGGATGATGTATAAAAATGAATGATTATGAACTAATTATTTGATGAAATGAGAAAGTGGAAGAAAACTGGAAAACTCTGAGAAAACCCATAGATATGATATTGTCCACCGCAAACTCTGTGGCCGGAAGTCGAACTGAAAGCACCCATCCAGGCGCGCACTCAGAATTTTTTGTTGGGAAGAGTTCGAAGTATTTGGAGAGGGGGGTCTATCACTTCAAGACTCTTTGTATATGTAGCACTGAGTGTTATACTGCAGTCGAACAGACGATAAATAATTGTTAAATAATACCATCTATATTCTCAGAAAAAAATATAGAAGAAGGTTGTTTATATAAGAAGAGCACAAATTAAGTGCAAGACGAAGTCTTTATGCTACATCAATCATTTCCCTCCAAAATAAGTATAATTTTATTAATAAAGTGTGTAATGTACTGTATGTCGAGTTACGAAATAGGCATCCTTGTCTTTATCACTGTGCTGCCGTAGTTTTAAGAAAAGTCGGACACATTTGAAGCACCTCAATAAACCGTCCAGAGAAGGGAAAGGCACGCAAGTTTCTTCAGATTTCAGATTGATTTATCGATTTACTAAGTTTACAATATCTTAGAGTAAAACAAGCATCTGTATACATACTATTGGTTCAATAATTAATACTTTTCTGACCAGATTATATATTTATTTATTGAAATTAAAATAAGGCATAACAGTTTCAATAACTTAACGTTATCTTCATCAGGCGTTACTTGGAAGGGATATCTTCATAACAATAAATTATTATTTTATAATTCTACAATTGATACATGTTGTAATTATAATTGGTGTTTCATACTAATGTTGACAAGCAAATATTAGCATGAATCTTGTATTTATTAGGTCAGTAACATTAGAACAAGGACATCTTCTAGGAGAAATACCATACCAATAGTTATTAGTTAACCTGTCTCTCAACAAGATTGCTTTTTCTAGTTTAACGTCCCACGATTTACACCGAGGCTAAGGGGAACAATTATGATGAGATGGATGATAATAGTGGAATGACAGCAGTATGAGGAAACGGGATACTCCCGAGAAAGCCCCACGCACTCGGTGTTTGTTCACCACAAAGTTCACTTAACGGTAGGGATGCACGCGAGACGCGAGAAGTCTCGTCTCGTCTCGCGTCTCGTCTCGCATTTGCGAGACGAGATGCGAGACGACACTGAAAATCTTATGCGAGACGCGAGACGAGACTAAACCATGCGAGACGAGACGCGAGACGAGACTCGGTTAAGTCTCGCACGAGAAGTCTCGCGAGACTTCTCGCAGTCTCGCAACATTTATAAATTACATTTAATTGTATATTTAGTGATTTTACATTTATTGAGTTTTCTAAGTTGAGCGTTAATGTCTCCAGGAACAAAAAAGTGATTGGGGCAATAGACATTTTATGAGATTTATTATTATTCAAGGTTGATTTTCAGAATTAAAGCCTTCTTTAGTTTCTAAACATCATTAAAAAAGAAAAGCTTTGTAAATTAGAAATTTATTACAGCATCGATTTAGGACTTTATTTTGCGACACAAACACATTCACGCAGGCGCGCACGAATACATGAACAACTGTTTTTGGTCTGAAAAGCGAATAAGACTCCCTATTGCTGCGAAATGTGATATTTCTGTTGTTTCTCACTTTTTCACATTACTGCTAACGATTAATATTGGGGGATGGCGGGGAAATTCCCTCTCGTTAAAGTTTATCCCCGGTCCGGCTCGCAGAAATAACATGATATTTTTACATGGAATAAGTATTTTCTTTCTATATATTTATCAAAAACATCCCCCTCTAGTTCAGAAGTTTAATTCAAATACTGGTTTGGTAGGATGGCCCTATAGGTTTGGTGGGAGATGGTAGGAATAGCCCTATATCTGTCAGTAATTTTATTTTCTGCAACACTATATAAGTTGAAAGCGAAAGTTGATAAAATGCGATAATGCAACATTGCTACAAGCGCGAACGAATCAAAAGAATTGGGTCGTATGGTGTTGTGAGGAGTTCTTTTGTTATCTACAAGCGTTTTTGGTGGTATAAAAACATCTTTATAATGGAAAATCACCCTTCAAGGAAACGACCAAAACGTGTAAATGTTGATAGTGGCGACGATATTTTAGAAGAGCCAATGGGGATCCAGTTGAAAGTGAAACGGATTCAGGTACTATTTCTGCAAGTTCGAGTCTTGAATCACCCAAAACAGCAGGGCGTAAAAGTAAGTTCCAGGATTACTTTGAAATTGCGACGAATGCTGAGTTGGCTATTTATAAAGTATGTAAGCCTAAGAAGATAGAATTGAAAATGCATTCTCGTAATATAACGGGGCTGAAGAAACACTTGCAAAATATTCACAAGAAAGAGTACGCGATTCTCTACCCCGACAGCGACAAAGATCAGAAGAGTAGCTACAGGAAGGAGGATATAACAATATATTTCCCTCAGAAGAAGGAAACTAAGGTAAGTTCATAGCATATTTGACAGTGTCTAAAGTGTTGAAAATTAATTATCACTATTCCCCGCGGCACTCCGGTTGCGAGCCATTGATTTATAATTGTTATTAGCATTTTGGGGATCCTATGATACAATTTGTACCATACGGGTGTTTCATGGTACATTGCGTTATAACTCTTCTATTTGAGCTTTTTCGTCCGTTTTTTTTGTTTTGTTTTGTTTTTCAACTCCAGAGGCATTGTAGAAGACCTTACGTATGGTTTCACACGTTCCTGCGTCCAGACATAGGAGGTGATGACGTCATAATTTTAAAAATATATATTTTCCCTTATTAAGCCTATGTTCATTATTTTTGGGCGGGCTTATTTTTTCACGTGGAAGATTGAAATTTTGCACAAACATTCAGTCTACCGAGTAGTATTTATCAGATTTTTTTCAGATCTCTGCGTTAAAACAGGGGGTATCCAGAGGGGGAAACAGTTGAAAAAAGGGATATTTAGACCCAAAAAATCCCGTTTTTCGGGATTTTCTCTCCTCACATACATGATGGAGACACGTGAGTCATACCGTCTGAAAGGCAGTTCTATTCTGAAGAGAATGATGAGCGAAACATGACCCTAGGGTAATTAGGGATGTCTCAGGATTTTTTTCCCCTGAGATCATGGTGTTTTGCGGTAATTTGGGGCATTGTGGGGATTCTTGATAAAATTTCTCCCGCCCTTACTATTCAAGATAGAAACTTGAAATATGGTACACACATTTAGTCTACCAAGTACTATTTATCAGATTTTTTTGAGTTCTCTACGTTCACACAGGGCTGCTCCAGAGGGTCCCAAAGTTTGAAAAATATCCCTCAAAATTTTCCCTTTGACATCACTTTTCCCTCTCCTGGTATATGGTATAGGCAAGCAAGTGTTACCATTTGAAAGCCAGCTCCATTCTGAAGAGAATGATGTATGAACCATGATCCTAGGATAAATAGTGACGATGCAGTAGTTGCTTGACTGAAAGTCTAAAAAATAGCCCAAAATGCCAGGATCTGGATAATTATGTTGTATATCAGTTATTTAGGTTAGTATATTAGTATATGTTATCCACAAGTCCGTTGACACAAGTAATGTTATTCCTTGGTGGCTGGTGTAAAGGGAGATAGGCGACAATAGATAGCAGCACTGTTCTCCTACACAAGTAACGTATTGTTATATTTTCTCTGCTGCTTCCACAAATTTAATGCTAGAGAGTTTAAACTTTCTGAAAAGAAAGTTCAAAACTATTCTAAGGGAACAATCCGTGTCAATTTTGGATATTATGACGTTAGAGCATTCCTCGGACTAGAAGCAGGCAAAGACAAGGCTGAAATCCGGCTAAATAAAGACGAAGAAATTTACATATAGATATAGTAAAGGATCCGGGTTTGGTTTAATGAGTTCAGATAAACATATACGGAAACGTTATATTCTTTATATCCTAATTACATTGGCGACTTTTTTTTCGGGGCAAAAATGTGCCCGCATTTCATACTGGAAAATATTGCTGGAGACCTCTAAGCTGGAAAACAGTGTTGGATCCAGCAACAATTTATGCTGGTTTTGCAGTAAATTATGCTGTTAATTTGACGAAAATTAATGGTCCAGCAATCAAATTCCAGCACAACTTTTCTTTTAATTTGGGGCGGAGGGGACACAAATTCGGATACATGTTGAACTCTAGGTTCCGTCTCCTTAGGATGTTATGAACATTCATCCCATGGAAAGCAATGGCAAACCAGCATGGGTTCACCTCGCCAAGGGACTTTTAGGTCAAATACCTGCCTTCGGACAGAATATCACATCATCATTCATTAACAGCCATAGAATAACACATTACAAAATTTTAACCCAGGATATATGCGAGACTGCGAGACCATGCGAGAAAGTCTCGCGCGAGACGCGAGACGAGACTCAAAATTTTATGCGAGACGAGACTTCACATTTGCGAGACGAGACGAGACGCGAGACGTGACCAACATTTGAGGTTGCGAGACGAGACGAGACTTTTCCATTTCTCGTCTCGTCTCGTCTCGCGTGCATCCCTACTTAACGGGGATCTCACGCACAAGAGAAGTGCGCTCTACAACAAAGTTAGTGATTCCTTATTAACAAGTGGCTAAGGTGCGTGTTTTCTGTGCGTATGTGCTAGGTTCGATTGCTGTTAAGAGTGTCTATCTTGAATGTAAACTTTAGACAGTAGGTTCTTTCTCATACAGCCTTGGTGATGAAAGTTGACGTCAACCTTCGGTCAATCATAAACAATATTTCTTGCTTAGCTCGTCATCAATGGCAAAGAAATCATAATTGAATTTGAAGACTTATTCGTTTAGAGTGTTGAATATATTGACAACATAAAGTTTTCACTAAGTAGTATTTTCTAAGTACTAAATAATTACGTAGAGAAATTTTGGGATTAATTTTTACTATCGCACCGAAATGTGAGCACCATAGGCTATCAAAATAATACTGTAAGTGCTGCTAAAATGTTTTGCAAGGAAAATATACTTGGGTTTATTCATGTACCAGATTTGAACAAGTTTAAAATATACTTTTACAAAAATCGCTTATGCACTTGTCCTTGCTGTTTAATTTCAAACTTATTCCAGTGAGTACTAATAAGGCATATAGCTGTTAACTTTTTTAAAGTATCCGCCAACAGCATGAAAGTGAAGATATAAAATTATATTAACTTACCTCTAAGTTTGTTTTATTTTCTAGTACGAAATTGACAGAACTTGTGCCCAGGGAGCACAATGCGCGTAGTACTTCTCGGCAAATAGTTTTGGTTTTATTCTGTTATCTTCTCTTATACGGTTGATGACGCTTTTGTAATGAAAAATCAGTCGATTAATGACAAAAACTGTTTGATATAATATGGCACTATCGCAATGGATTTTGTGCGCTCGTAGTGCACATAGCCCTTGATTGTGCGCCAGGCCTGCAGCCGTTTAACCACTAGTAACAATTAGGTAGTCTTGTGTAGTTCATATAATGGTTGTGTTTGTTGCCTAGTAACTTTCAAAAATTATTGAACTACGTTCATTCATTTGCACATTACAAACAAACGGATTTAACAATAGTCTTTTATTATGGTTACTGGTACCCTTAGGAAAAGAAAGCTAAAACGAAGAATTTTACACAATCACCTCATGAAGGGATTTGCTAAGCAGCAGGTCAGAAGCTTGAACACTAAGACAGATGGGGAGGGGACGAGATAACCTTTGGGGGAGGCTACCTTAAATTCATCGTACATTCTTGACACTTATTTCCTGACAACAAACTACTGAAAGATTCACGGGGGCTGAAGGTGGTCGTTTAGACCGCTTTGATTACCTTCTAGTTACGGGCCTGCTAAGCAGATAAACGTTACTATAGTGTGGTAGATACTCCAAGTAGGTCATATGTCTTCAGCGATGAATGTTCCTTTAAATGTGACAATGATGAAGCTACTTGTTACTATTCTAACAAATTCGAAAATCTAAAACAATGTCTCAGTGTAGTTCTGACATTAAGAAATAATCTAAACTAAATAAAACAAACAGCATAAATCTACATATTAATAATCTCTAGAAACATTGCTGAATCATTTTCTGCACGAGTTCTTGTTTTATAGATAAGTAATACATAGAATATGTACTTACCTAAAGCTGACCATACGCGTTGCTCATTTTCTTCTGTCCAATCAGCAGCGGCACCGAACAAATCGTCGTATTTGGCGGCAACCTTTTGAAGTATTATCTCTGCATATATTATGTAGTAACTTTGCGGAGTCACGGATGAGTAACAATGGGTCTTCTCACCAAAACGCGTAATATTAATTCTCCTGTTAAAGAAACAGAAAAAAAAGAAATAGCCTAATGAAATGGTTACTCACTCTTAGTTACAACATTATGTTACATTATGTCTAAGCGTAAGAAGTTACAAGAGAGAGATTTAATTTAATGACTGTTGGATTGGATTGAGTTCAAAGTTCGTTTGGAAGATAAGACTACGTGAGATCGATCCGTACTATTTAAATTAGTACCCGAACTACTACGTGGATTCGAACCCTAAACGAGGCGCACAGAAAATACTGCATTACCTACAGAGTTTGGTGGTAACTACTTTATAACCGTTTTGGCAGTGAAAACTTTCGAGGAGGATATGGAACAAAACTTCATTAAGATAATGTATTGTCTAAGATAAGCAAAACAATTTTGGTAAGGTGAGCTTCTAGATAGTTCCATTTCATAGATATTATTACCATCAGTAGTGGTTCGATAACTTTAAAGACAAAATAATTCTGTATCATCAAGGATATCTTTCCAATAAAAGGAGAAACACCACAACAAAACTAAAAGGCTACTGTAAGATCATTTGATTTAAGAATCAAGAAGAAACGAAGAATAAAACAGAATTTAAACAGAAAAAATAAAACAGAATTTAAACACTTTTAGTACAGATGTTGAGGGGAAAATATATAAAATGTGTGTTAATAAAGTGTGCTTTGCGTGTCCAAAAGCGTCCATTCTCCGAAAACAGTATATAATATGACATATTTAAAACACTTCTTTTCGGCAAGCAGTTCGAAAACAAGTGTTGATATGCATTTTGTACATACATCTGGGATATACTTGGACAACACAGTATCTACAAGGGGTGAATATGTGTCTTCTGGAGGTGTTCAAAGAGTGTCGGTAATGGGTACAGTGACTTACTGTGTCTAAAAGTAGTTTCTCTATTTTTTGCAGTGTGGTTGAAGGGGCAAGATAACTTCCATAAAATATATTATTTGTCTTCCTTCTAGGAGGGAAAGGGAACATGAAAAAGAATTATTTCAAATTGCTAACGAAAATTAACCAAAATTAATGAAATTTAAATTAGAAGCTATCATAATTTAAGATATTTACAGAACAAAATTCTTTTGTCAAAAAAGTTTCTATAGAAGAGACGTTTACACTTTCCATCAACAACAAACACCATTATTATGTATGACAGCCAATTTGACGTTTGCCTTTGAGCACTCCTCTAGTGTTCATCAATACGCTTAAAGCGACGTTGTCAACGCTGTGATCTTGGAATCTGATTTGCCTGCATGGGCGGAGTTAGGAATTGTCTCCTGGGGAGGCAGACCTTTTGTCTGCTGGGCGGGCACGGTAAATACAAATGAGAATTGAAGGATCTTATTGGTGGCATTTTTATTTTTTTTTTTGTCAAAAAGTTGAGGGGGCAATGGCCCCCATAGCTCTGCCTATGTTTGCTTGACAAGCTCTATGTGAAAATTGTGCTGCAGTGGTTCGAAGATCACAATGGTGAATTTCTATTGCCACAGTGGCCCCTAAACTCACATGATCTTAACCCAGTTGAACATTTTGGGTATATCACTGAACGACAGAGTGGAGCTAATCCACTCCCTTCTCAGAATTTTCAGGAATTAAGTGATATGTAGGTGCAAATGTGGTGCCCCATGCCTCCAGCCACCTACTAAGATCTCATTGATTCCATGTCCAACCGCACTGCTGCTGCCCTATGAGTCAAAGATAGGCATACCAAATATTAGATAAGTAGGTGGTCATAATCTTCTGATTAGTCAGTGTATATGGCAGGTCACTTGCCGCATATTTAGAGGCTTCTATTCACTACGATTCTCAGATGACTGATCAAACGGGATCACGGGTCACCGAGACACTTTGGTTCCGACTTTTGTCCGGTTTTTTCTGGGTCCGGGTGTCGCTTCTTAGGTCCGGTTTGACCTGGTGACCCAGTCGTACCCGGCTACCTGGAAGCAGCTAAAATGCCAACTCTGTAGCATTACTGCAAAACATCATAGTGGATTACTGAACTCTGCTTACTTCATCTCAAACATCCATTTATTTAATTTTCGGTGCAACATTTCTCAATCAAGGCACAACGTCTTGAATATTTCAAATATAATTTTACGTTTATTTGTCTTCTCCATACCGAAAAATAATACATTGGTTATTGAAAATAGACTATAGAAAAAGATTTAGCAAAATACTGTTTGTGTTCAACGATGTCTTCTAAACAAGTTTTACAGGTTCGCTTGATTAAACTTTATATGTCCCTCAAAGAAAAAGAAGAAAAAAACATGGTTATCTTTTGTGTAATTCTGACACGAATATATTCTGTTAAACCTTGTAGTTATCTTACAGTGCAATAGTTTGACACACAGAGACAAATGAGAAAGAAAATTCGGATATACTGAGAACACACACATACAGAGAGAGAGAGAGAGAGAGAGAGAGAGAGAGAGAGAGTATCGTGTTTGTTAAAATTACATAGGTACAGTAGCACTTTACATATACTCTCTATGTGCATGACTATGTTTCGTCGTCTCTGGGTCATGGGCCTGACTGAGTTACCTTGTTTGGTGAGCCATTTGTCTGACTGACTCTGGTCATGGCTCACAAAATTCGTGACCCATTCCTGTCATTACTGATGGGTAACTTGCCGTAAACTTAGAAGCTTTCATTCAGCATGGGCTTCATTAACCTCTTCGTCTTCATACAGCAATGATTTTTGTTCTAATAAGCGTTGATTTATTGTAGGCCATTTCGCCCCTCTTCCTTTTTCTTCAGCTGTACCTTCCATTATTTCTTTGAGGATAAAATTCCTTTTCAGTCAATGTTTCAACCATTTTTTTCATCTTTTTAATTACATTTAATATCCTCCATGTCCTTCCTACTATTCCCAATAATTCCTCATTGGTTATTGATTTCCCGTTCGACCTAGATAAGTTATTTAAATGCCAAAAATATGTGCCTATAGCTTTAATTAACAACAGTACCGCACTGAATTTGATGTTTTTATTTTAGACTGTAGTGACTGTAATGCAGAGAGAAATTTTTGATTAGAGCATTACTGTGTAATGAGTTTGATTTATCTTCACAGTTTACATGAAAACTATTTCAGTAATGCACCTCATTTCCCCATTCTAGGGATCGTCCCTTCTGTAATTGGTTTATTGAGGTAATTAATCTAGTAACAAACATCAATAACGTAATAATTTCACAATAAAAACGTTTGACACGTATCCTGGACCTCTCTAATTGAGGATCAGGTCGAAAAGAGGGCAAATTATTATTGGTTAATCCAATAGAGAAAAAGGTCAAAAGAAATCTTGTTCATTTCGTGTTTTTCTGTCTCTTTATGACATTTTACATGCATATGTGCTTTATATGTATGTTACTGTAGTGTAATATGTACCTACATGTGTGTGAATACAAGTACAAACATGTTCGCATGAGAATATAAGGATGGAGTATGTGGAGAGGGGGGTTACAAATGACGTCACATTGTATTGTTTCTCTTTTCCACACTTCTAAGCGATTCCGTCCCTCCCCAGCCCCCTTTAACCATCTATTTGTGAGGTTTTGTTAGTTGTATTGCAAAACCATACTACTATCTAATATTAGACATTTTAGAGCATAGCAGAAAAGGGTTTTCTGCATGATTGATGACAGTAATTATTACACGGAGAGGTCTTGTTGTTGCATTGTTATTGCTAGTTTTCATGTAGTATGGTTAACAGCAAAGTTTCCGGTAGGGGAGACAATTACGCATTCTTTTCAAATGCTTATGCGTTATGAATAGATACATCCAGCTGATGTCAAGATACAGAAACCAAAACTGCATTATGTCTGTTTTTGTTTATGCATATGTATATATCGTGTACTGTATTTCTTCAACAATTAAACAATCAACGTATGCAACTAGATTTTTTCTTCTTTTTCTACCGTAAAAAAAGTAAAAGATATACAAAACAATGTTTGTTGTTTATAGAGCATACTAACACATATTTGTATTTGATCAAATACGAAGTAAATCAGTGTTCGTAGTTTTAGGGAAATTTCCCTATTCTAGGGAAATTTCATAGGTAAATTTAGCAAAAAGGGAGAAAGGGAATTTTTCGATAAAACGTGAAAAATCCAGGAAAATTTTCGTTCCGTACATATTAATCAGTATAAATAATTAAATCTTTCTTTGTTCTTCAGAAATATACCAAAACAATATCAGTAGTTTGTGTATGTTTCGTGGGTGTTTGTGTTCAAAGTATCATAATTTGCACCAATTGTTAAGAATTAGATTTCTGGGTTGTCGGCATCTACGGTCATTTAGCCCATCACGTAGGCCTATATGAGAGATGACGTCCCTCGGCTAACACACTATCCAATGAAGGGGAAGGAGGAAAGATTGGGGGAATGAAGGAAGCGGCCTGGAACCATTACATTAGGTACCATCACTAGTTCACATCTCTTTCAGCCCCGAGGTTATATGAGACGTGGATCAATAGCTTAACGTGGATCCCAAACAATATGAGTTCTCACCGAGAATTTAATGTAGGTCATTATGCTATTCATATAGCTACGAATAGCTTAAAATCTCTTGCATAATCATTTCGAGCTTTCTTTGGATCGACTAACAGAAATAATAATATGAATAATAGATTGCTGAACAACAATGCATGCAATATAAGTAATAGATTGCATCTGTAAACATGCCCGTATCCAAGGGGGGTCTAGGGGGCCTCCCCCCTAAATTTTTGCTGGCCCCCTAAAATTTTCACGGTAGGCTCACAAATGAAATATAATATGGTGATCAATTATAATATGGTTGGATCGGGCCCCCCTAACTTCAGCTCCCCCCCCCCACATTTTTGGGCTGGCTACCGGCCTGTCTGTAAATAATAGCCACTGACATTACACCTCTCAAAATCTGAAGCAGTGGCAACATTGGAAGATATAATTTCAGAATATAGGGTTAACGTATTTTATGCGATGGGGTGTCGAATTTGAAGAGGTGGATTCGAAAGCGCGATTTTTTCGCTAATAATGGTACTGCAAAAAAAAAAAAAAAAAAAAAAAAGTAAAAACGACATAGTGTACGTACGTACAAATAATGATAACAAAGTTTCAGGAAAGAAAGATTATAAAACAAACTGAAATACATCATATAAAGGGCAAAGAAAATATAGTACGGATATTTTCAAGCGTGGAAACAAGGTTAAAATTTATATCCAAGAAGTGACATAATAAAATAATTGACTGCAGTCACTACGTAGGGGAAGTTCTAGGAATCGGAATCTCACACCCGAAATCCCGCCTTTCTGTAAATGTATTCTAATTTTAGGGGTGATTCTACAAACTTTAATATAATTTATCCTCGTGTTTAATTTAGACTCCTCCCAAACGCTTTGGACCCTCCCGAAATAAATTCCTGCATACATGCCTGATTGATTGAATACAAGCTACTTAAGATTACAAATAAAGAAATTAACATTGACAATACTTGTTGCTATGGTTTAGAACAGTAAAACATTTGAATATTTAATTTTCCTCCGTACAAAAGTGATTCTTGTTGCAGACAATATCAACAAGATAAGAAGACTACGAAAATGAGACTACAGAAAATATATTAAATCTTCAATGAAAAAAAAAAAAAAAAAAAGAAGACTTAAGAGTTTAATATTTTATGAAATAAAATTCTACAGACAAACAAAAAATATGTGTAGGCTGGAGATCAAAAGACCAAGAAGATAATACGAGAAAATTCTGAATTAAAATTTGACATAACCCACTACTGCTACTACTCTTTGTGCATGTATGTATATATATGGGGGATGAGGAAGGCAACATTGTGTGTCTGATAGTGGAAAATAGATGAAAGGTCATGTAATAAAACTATCATGATAATACTCCATGTAGCACCATACTGGAAGGCGTAAGGAATAAGCTGACATTTTGTTTGTTCAGAAGAAAAATAAAATAAAAGTAAGGAGCGTTTTACTTGTGATTCTCTGCATCCCACGCCTAATTTACCAGCATCCACTCGCACTACACATAATACAAACAATTTTATCTTTCAAAACCGAGACCTGCAAAAATCCAAATCCTGTCCAGGCCTCCTACTGAAACAAAAACAGGAGAAATAAAATTTGAAGCGGAACATATTTTATATTATGTCTGATGTTTCAATTCCTAGCTTACTATTTCTTCCGTGTTATTTATTTCTCATCTCAATACAATATTTTATATTATATCGAAATGAGAACATAATGAGATGTGCGTCTATTTACATTCACTCTGTATGCCATTTACTCATTTGGCATTTACGTTCATTGAGCAATCATTCTGTAATTATTATTGTAATAGAAATACAAGTTATTTCCCATTGTTTTCACTTTTGCGAAACTGTTTTTTCTTCTTAGCTTGTCTATTTCCTGAGAACAGATTCCGCCATTACTCTTCAGCAACTTACTTGTGAATTTCCTATTTACGAGTTGTGTATTTACAACTTTGATGCTGTAGCTAACTCATGCAAACAATACGGAAGAAACATTAGTAGGAAGTCATACAAAATTCCAGGACAGGGATCTCTGTGGACGGAACATGGCACGGAATACTGAGTGGAACACGAGTTCTATTACTGTGCCAAGAAGACGACTCGAAGAGGTATTCTACCGACGACACTTTATTGCAGTCATAGCATTTGCTACACATCAAATTACAACAGGTCTTAAGAGGAGATTTTTCTTCACTTAAGGACTATACTAACTTGATCCTAGATAGTTTTCTTTCCCAAAATGCTGAGTACTATCTCCATATTCTTTCAGTATTGCAGCTTACTGCAAAAGGAGATTTTACAACTATTTCCCAAATTTCAGTGTAACAAGATTATTGTAGAACTACGGCTGATTATAAAAACAATAGAAAGACCTAGAAAAAATGAAACTTAGCGGAATAATACGGAGTGACATTTTATTCGTCTTGGAATGGAAGCATATAAGTCAAGAATGTTTTCCAGAGGAATGATGTAAGGTCCTGGAGGAGAACACTTGCTCCAGAGTCTGAACTGACAATGTAAAGGGTCCAAATGGATAAATCGAGTTGTGTGGTGAGACATAGTGAGCCTGATAGAGGATGTGAAAATATGTGTATATGCAACGTTATAGCGGCTGAGGGCCATAAGAAACGGAGGAGAAGGGGTCAAAGTTGGTGGGAGAAAGGATATCCTATGTTACAGAAATACATCAAATAAACTGTTGAATCGTAAGAATAGTGAAAGATAGACAATGCAAACGGTGATAGCTTCACAAATTGGCAAAAGAAGAATGGGCAGAGTAGATCACGAAGCTCCATAGACCACAGATGTTCATGTTGAGGCACAAGAGTTTCGCGGGCTAAGAAAGGCACTGTAGATTATTCCAATAAGACATCTCGACCATAGGATGCACGTGGTCATCTAAAATGCCCATTTATAATCGCTGGCAGAAAAGCGTTCTGTTAGCGTAATTACAGAACACACAGAATACCAGGAAATTGCTGCCACAGCATCATAACGACACAGTGTAATCACTGAGAGATCGTGATATTTCACAGCAGGAAGGATATAGTTAGACGACCACCGTACATAAACACGCCTGTTGTTTGAAATGTCATGAAAGGTGACTCGTCAGACCGTTTAACACTTTTTCAATAATCGGCGACCCACTTTCTATGTTCTTCACACTATTTTATTCGCTCTTAAGCATTGTGGAAGATGATCAGCGGTTTGAAAATAGCAACATGACCGCGGAAGTTCAGGTTATGCAACTCGCGTCTGACCTTGGTTGTCACAATAGGCTGTTCCAGATGCGGATTGAGTTTCGCAGTTACTTTTTCAGGATCCGCTCCACGGTCATTGGTAACAAGCCTCGGAGGTCCATGTTAGTGAGACTTCCCTTCCATCGGCCATTGCTCTTTGCCAATGTCGTTAGGCTGCTGCAGGTATTGATTCAGTTCCACAGTCACGTTTTCAACATTCGCTCCACGGTCGTTGGTGACAATCCTCGGCGATCCCTGTCAGTGAGACTTCCCTTACATCCGCCATAATTCTTCGCCGATGTTGTTAGGTTGTTCCAGGTGCAGATTGACTTTCGCAGTCACTTTTCACTTTTGCAGCATCCGTACTATGGTCGTTGGTAACAAACCTCGGCGATTCCTGTCAGTGAGACGTCTATCCGCCATTATTTTTAGCCGAAATTGTTAGGCTGTTCCAGGTGTTGATTGAGTTTCACAGTTACTTTTTCAGCATCTGCTTCACAGTCGTTGGTGACAATCTTCGGTGATCTCTGTTAGCAGGATGTATCTTCGAATCGCCATTACTCGTAACAATGACGCAATATGGATTAAATCTGCTATGAAAGAAGAAGAAACACCAACGTGATAGATTAAAACGTACTATCGGAAGTTGAGAACTGCCAGAAGTTAGAACTAAATCTATGGCTTAAAAATGAAACTCCAAATCATACAAGTATTGTACATATAAATAGTAAATGCGATGAGTTAGCTAAATTGAAAAGAGTAGAGATAGGTTTAAAAAACCGTGTGATAAACCAAAAGAGTTTAGGTCACGCAGCTCGGTAGATGATATGGTTCTCTGAATAACAGAAATATTGTTATTGAACAGTCAAATCAATTGTGTTGGTTTATGTTTAGATAAAGGGGCCAAATGTTTAAATAAAAGTAAATGCTAATTGAAAATAGGAAACGAAACCTAATCTAACCCAACCTAATGTTAACAGAAATTAGCGAAATTGTAATTTTTTTGATTAAATAAAGACACTGGCCCCTTCAACTAAACATTGGTCGATTGTCTGTATCATATACAGACTCCAAATTCAGCATTTCCATAGGATCTTTATATACTCCATATATAATATCCTGTATAATGGCTTGAAAATGTGGATAGTTTTCTCTAGATATAGTTGCCATGAATGCTAACCAATGAACATGTTGAAGGTCAGTACCAATATTTAAAAGGTACCTTATTGTTATTGCGGCATATTGAATGTGCACTGAAGCAGAAAAGCCAATCAGGTAACCTGACAGTACCGAGTGTTCAGAAAGTAACTATGCAGTGCCATGTTGTGGTGTGCTAAGTGATGACTGATATGATTGTCAATTAGTAATACAACATTTTCAATTGTTTAACATTTTAGAACCCGACCCGACTTGACTCCACTGGATTACTTTCTATGGGGTACGTTGAAGGAAATTCCCAGCTGCACTGACACGTCACATTCGGAACATCACTCCCGATGTTCTGCACAACGTCTTCAAGAACATGCAGAAACGTGTGCAACTGTGTCTTCAAGTGCAAGGGGATCACTTCCAGCATCTCTTATAGCTTCCATGACATTAAAGTTTAGCTTCGAATTAATTTCAGTTGTTTAAAGTGGTTTATGGAAAATAAAATACGGCAAGTTATGAACTGCATAGTTACTTTCTGAACACATTGTATATACAAAATTATTCTGTTATAATCTTTATTTCTTAATTTATTGATTTTGGGTTTGCCTAAATATTATTTATCTGCACCTTGTTATAGTTTTCATTTCATACATAATTATCAAGTTTGTGTGTTTATGCTGCTTTGTCATTTATTTTCATTTATTGTTAATGTTAGATGCCGCAATTTCTTTGCATACACAAATGCTAATGTTTGTGGATCAAAATGGATTACTTCAAAACACATTTATGTATTTTCTTGTCTTTATTAACTGCAAAAGTTTCCATGCCTAACGTTTAAAAGTACTGGAAATTTGAGATAGAGAGGAGAGAAAGAAAGTTAGGTAACACTATTGATTTATTAAGAAAGTGGTTAAAATGTTTTGTTACAAGATTTAATAACAGTCCATAAGTTTATATGAAATATTACGACAGAATGAAGTACCGTACGTCAAGACAGTGACATAACATGACCTGTTACATCCATTGAAAGCAGAAGATTTAATATTACCTGTCAAATGGTATGGGAACAAAGGTGTGTATGCGAGCTGTGGTCTCTTGGAAAATATCTCCGATCATGCTGCAATTTGAGGAGTCATGTATGTTAGGAAGCTTTGTGAGGCCAGCAAAATGAAACAAGAGGCACGTAGAACAGGCGAATAAGAAAGTAAAGAGACAGAGAAGAGTTTAAGCGTTCTTGATGTTAGTATAATTGTAAATCATGAACAATTTTGTAGTCTTTAATTATATATCTATGGCCTTTTTTTTAAAAAAAAAAGATTTAATGAATTTATAATAATTAACCTCCAGGATCTTATCGTGTAGATCAAGCTCAGGCACATTGGTCACAATAATTGTTGAAAAATTATAATTTTTTCACTAATTTTCTTCTTACTGTTCTCCGAAAGATGTGTGGTGGGCGACATGGCAATAACCGACTTAGACCAGATGAAGTTCAAGTAGGTCTGTAAAAGTAGTTCCCGAAAATTACAATTCTTCTATGAGTTCGGTATAAATAGCATCTAGGCACGTGCCATACAAACTTCAATGAAGAAAACAAATCAACCTGTACTAGGTGGTCATTAAAAATCACGAATGCTAACAGATTCAGAACAGAGCGAAGTTAGTGCGCCCGCGCTGGGTGCAATGGAAGGAGCAGGAGCGTCAGTGATAGTGGTTATATGTGCAAGTCAGGGTGGTGAAAATATGTTTTTTCGCAATGATCCGAGTTCCTATAGCACTTACAAGTGTTTTATACAGTAAGACTACACTTGTAAACATAAAATACAGAGACGGAAAATAGCACTTAATACAGTCATCTTTCATATATATGTATATATTCACTTCTACCAACCGTCGTATAACACTTGTAAACATAAAATACAGTTGTATAACTTATATTTAATTCTCCCGCTAATGAAATTTGTTCCTCATAAACATGTCTGTCCATGTAGAGTGTTGAATTTTACCCGTAAGTTTTGCAAATTTTACTGTCCTAAATTTGGTTAGCACCACTTTTACTATACTTTATTCTATTAATGGCGACGAAATGATGACAATAATAATGAATTATAATTCACGATGGTCATAAGGTAGGTTAATTTATACAATTTATAGGAATACGTTAATTAATACGATTGTACCAAAGATTTTATTCTGATTACTTTTGTTCTGTGTGCTCCACACAATTCAATATTTTTGTGATTATACAGTAATTGTAGTAATTTATGTACAAAAATTACATAACACATTTTTACGAAAATTACTGATGAGCAAAATTATTAATATGATATTAAAACTCCTTTACAAAATATCTTCATTGCATAAGAACCACTATAAAATTCTCTTTTCAATATATATAAAAATAAGAGAAAATCAGAGTTTAAAACAGCAAAACTACCGGATGATTTTTGGGTACATCCTGTTTTCCTCAATGATAGGATTTCCTATAGCACTTATAATTGTTTCACACTACACTGAGAAAAAAATTGTAGGTGGCGTACTTAAAAAGGTAGGTGACATGCGTAATTCATGTAGTTTTTGGACTTAACGTTCAGCATACGTATAACTGTAAACGCATGTTTTATAATACTTTCCGTATAACTGTTCCATCTAGACGTATTTTCCGCATGAATCAATATAGGCGGTCAGGATCTCCGATACAAATGGACGTATATAACATATAGCTGAGGAATGTAACGTAAGTATATGCATGTGATATACGGAAAACTGTTAGATATCAGACATCCTGCAACAGCATGATGTAATATCTAAGGGCAGTGGGTATATCCCATATGAATAACGCATAGTCCATACTGATTTCTGTTGTAAGCAAGACGATTCCGTATATTTGTACAATATACCGCTGTCCAGAGAACGGATGTTTCTCAGTGTGGGCATAGAAATGCTTCCTTTCGGTACTATGGCCACCCCCAAAAAACAACTAGAGTATTGCTTCGAATATTATCTCAAAAGTTGAATGAGAAAAATGAACAACAATCAAGTTTTAAATGGCGAGCGAGAAATAGATGTGAACAGGATACAAGAAAAACAACGAAATGGCGTACAAGTACAGAATCAAACAACTAACATTGTAACGCCACCATTGTATTTCTGATTAACTTCTAGCCCGAAGTCATCTATTGCATTACTCTATTCCCATTTAATTTTGTGCTGGTTAATGATAAAGCAAAAATGGTTATACCGTTAGATTTATGGTAAAATTTGCTATTAATAAGATGTCACTGTTATGCGTTTTGATTAAAACTTTTGTCTGATTCAAAATGGCGGATTTGAACATGGCCGCCATCAAGGCAACTCTTACCATAGACCTAATATTTATCCACCTGCTTTTTATTTAATTATTATCTTAACACAAAATTTACAAGGTGGGATAAAGGACTAATACATATGCTGCAACAATATTTAATTTCCCTGTAACTTTTTACCAATTGCGCGTAAATCAAAATTAACGTCACCATTGTTCTTCTGATTAAATTTGTGCCTTAAATCATGTATCACATGACCCTATTCCTATTTTAAAAATTTAACCTTAATTCAAAATGGCGGATTTCAAGATGGCCGCCGTCAGGTGTACCCTTACTATATGACTTCACCCTAGTCCTAATATGTACCCATATATTTGTTATTCACCTTTTGTCGTTACAAGAGGTCTTACAGGGCTTTTACCTCCAACTGTATGAAGACTATTCTGTACTTCCATGTGATGTTCTGGTAACTGTATCTCCTAAACCCCTGGCGCTTCGCACCTACAACTTCATTGAAATACTGACCACATTTAGTACTACTTTCTCATATGTGTCTCAGTCAGCAACTCGATTCACCCAAACGTAAGGTTTACTTGTCAGTGCAGAATAAACTCTCAAAGAAAGAATTCAAACAAAACAAAGTCTTGAACGTATCACAGTTATGTCTTCTAGGTTAATGGTGATGGATGATAAACAATTGGCATCCTGTCCAAGTTAAGAATGTGTAAAAATAGAAAAAATAACTTTGATTCAGATTAGGTTTAAAACGACTGTCTGCGGATCCAGGGGGGCAATCGCCCCCCCCAGAAGAGGGAACTTTCTTATTTTATATATAAATAAAACCCATCCGAGAGCTCTTAAATGTAGCTCTAAGTAGCAGTATTACGACCTACCGTCCCCCCCAGCAGTCCGTCCTGGATCCGCGGCGGCATGTAAAAAACATAACATATAGTACCCAAATATGCAAAGATCGTATGTAATGAACGAATGTAGAAGAGGTTCTCCACATGACAACAGGGATTCCTAAAAGTTGCGTAAGTACAATTTGGGCAAAGTAAGCTGCATTCCGTGATGTCATCCATCTTCATACCTTTACCTTACCCTACTTTATCTTTTGCTTCTAACCCTAGTTAGACAACCTCTCACAAGTGCTACAAACCATAAACTAACAATTATACTATTTCTTGTATGCATCCCTTGTAGAATTACAACATAAAAACTAGGAAACTAGACTGAGATCTATGTCATGTGCTAAACTGTCTGAGATTTCCGAGGAAGTCCAAATTACCCATTTTTCTTTTTATTTTTCATCTTAGGAATAGAAATTAAAAAAAAAACTTCAACAAAGCGCTAAAAAGGGCAGAAAATAATAATAATAATAATAATAATAATAATAATAATAATAATAATAATAATAATACTCTAAAAAGCAGAAAATAATTAATGTTATCTGTATAATATTGTCAGTCAATAAATTATTGTAAATTCTCAGAGATGTAGATGGGGATGAGAACTGATGACTCCCATGCAACTGTTGTAATGAAACGTTATGCTTTAATGCGTAAATGAAGCAGTTTTTTTTTCAAATTAACAAAATAGCGACTAGATCAGGTGTAAGGTAAAACAGGGAGAGAAGAAGAGATTTTAACTAAAAGGATAGGAATGAGCATTTGCCTTAGTTACTCGTCCTTGATGACATCGTGGCCCTGAAGAATGATGAATACGTAGATTCCTCAAAGTAGTTTCCACTTCCTCGCTGACAATTGTAAAAAAGAAAGTTGACGACTGCATTCTTATCCCGCCAAATCTGCTAGGGGAGATGAATGAAATTCTGTACTAGCATGATGATCATCGCTAGATGATGGCCTCTTTTTCCCCTTCATGAACTGTTTCTGCTGCTTTGAACCTTCAGCGTTTCAGGGTCCAGGATGGTGTCCTGGAGACAGCCTGTTGCCTCCAATTGAACTGGGTTGGGTGTTCACCTACTTCTTGTCGCATACTTGACTTCTGATTCACGATTAATACTTGAAATGTTTTTCCAATAGTTTTGTTAAGAAAGGAAATTGGCGTTTGAGATCATTCAAATAGAAGGCTCGTGCAATCTAAAGGAATGCATTATTTAAAAAAAAAAAAGAAGAAGAAGAAGAAGAAGAAGAAACACTAGTCTTAAGTTTATTGGCTAATTTACACAATGATACGAAGTGAATATAATAATTCAACAAAAATTTGTCTGAAAATGTTTAATACGGTATCGAACATAAAATGAGTAGATTTCCCTGAAACATTTGCATTATATTTTCTAGAATAATGCACAAAATAATTCATGAATCTTGTGATCTTTGTTGGGGTTAACTTTTCAAGGCCACTGCAACGTTAATTAACCGTGATAATATGAGATTATAGCAACAGACATCTACATATTGCAAGGATCTGTATACCACACGTACTGCAAGCCACACGTTTTCACTAAAAACATTTGATTTTACAATTATAATCAAACTGTGGCAAATGATAGAAGGGGACTGCACCTTCAAGAAGAAACGAAAAGGATTTCGAAAACTACGGAGAAAATTGACTACCCCTCCATGGGTCCTCCATCCAAGAAGATGGCTATAAAAGAGGACGGAGGAAGAAAGAAGTTGTCAGTGCCAGTTCTGATCGACAACCTACAATACATTTCTCCCGAGACCGCCATGGGCTGCGGAAATATCCTTTAATCCCCTTCACGAGGTTGCTATGAGCTACGGAGAGTAATCTTCTAAGACCTTCTCCCGACGCTGCTACGAGCAAAGGAGATATCCTTTTATCTTACTCACGAGGTTGCTATGACCTACGGAGAGTAATCTTCTAAGAACTTCTCCCGAGACTGCTACGAGCAAAGGAGATATCCTTTAATCCTACTCACATGGTTGCTATGAGCTACGGAGAGTAATCTTCTACGACCTTCTCCCGAGACTGCTACGAGCAAAGGAGATACCCTTTAGGGGCTGCTATGAGCCACAGAGTATATCCGATCCCGTCTGAGGCGGTTTGGACTAAAACAAATATCCTTTATTTTCCGCGGCCGCATCGTGTGCCGAGGAACTTCGCTTGTACTATACACTGGAAACATTTAAAGAGACTTTGTAATTTACAAGAACTTTGTAAACATTTTGTAAGTCATTTTATAATAAAAGGATGAAGGGTTAAATTCCTATGTATATACATTATTTAGACTTTACACGGGAATTGAACCCTTTGCCCAGTCCACCCCTGACAAATCACAATGAATGCCAAGCTTAATACCATTTTGTATTAACTTATTATACTGTCTATGAGTTTCCATTGATTTCCACAAATTTTAATCTCCCTGTATAAATATACCAATGAGTTGAAACAATGTTCTTTTTGCCACTACTAAAAACAACTTTAAAAATATGTTAAATATCGTACGTACAACGAAACACACACAAGGCTGAAGAAGATCTACGCACTATGTGTGGTTTTCATTTCATATAATACAAAAATTCTGTATAGATCTATCTCCTTCCATTTTCTCCTCTCCATCTCTTCTTTGTTTATTTGCACTTCTCCTGAGGAGATAGAGACTTCTCTGTCTTTTAGTTTTCTCTCTTTCTACTTCTTTGCTTCGTATTTTATGAGTTCTCTGTATTCTTCCTCTCATCTTGTAGTTTTGCGTGAAGTACCAGTTTCCTTGCTTGTTCTGTCTCTGTCTATTTTTTCTTTGTTACTTTTATCTTCTTTACTTTTTGGAATACAGAGCGAGAACTGCAGAATAATAGGACATTCCAAGCACGCCGAAAAGCTCTAGTGAATGTCTACGAAATTAAGCAAGAGGCTAAATTAGTTTTCGCCTCTCCGTAGTTTTGGTAGGTATATATATACGTATATATGCATTTTTTTCCCTTCACACTTACTTTCTCTTCCCAACACACAGGTTGAACATTAAAAAAGAACGAGAAGGTGTCTATTTCATAGTTATACAGGATCTCATATAATATATATACAGGGTGTCTCGAAAGTCCCTTGACAGAGGGTAACTTTGTTATTACCAGAGTTACAACAAAATATAAGAGGGAAAACCGTTTCCAAATACGATATTTTCAATCTAAAGTGAAGGATTTTCTTTTAAATCGGACTTGTCGTTTGGGCTGTACACTGTGTATGCGCCCAATTCAACATTAACAATAATTTCTTCTTCATCAAATGTTATTTCACTTTTATAAAATTTAAAACTTCAAAAGAGGATTTTCTCTTTTTCGCATTTACAAACGAAATGGATAGTAGGATTATAGATTTATTCTTTCTATTTACTTCTTTTCTTTAAAGAGAGGGAAAGAAAGAAAAGAAAATTTGAAATTAAAGCAGGATGAAGTTCTACTGGTACCAGCATGACGTCAGGTACTGACATGACGTCACGCAGTCCCCCTGCTTATCTTTGCCCATTGTAATTGTCTAGGAACTGGGGGGACACCTTACATATTTTTGGAGGTGAGAGGATCCCACGCCCCCCCCCGACTTTTACCCCTGTTTAACAAACAGATTCGTAGCTAGGATGAACGAATGGGTACTGCTTCTCTATCTGGCTAATTTACAATCTGAAATTACTTTTGATTAATTTCTGGCGTATACACGCGTGGACGTCTGAACACCAAATACATTTTTTTTTCGGTAAGCTCGAGTGCAAGCGGCAGCCGCCCTTCAATTATTTGGCATGGCATTATTTGACAATCATTATTACTACAATCAAGGTTCTTTTTTTTTCGATAAACAATTAAAGTTTCAGACTTGTTGGCGATTCTTAGCGTCTTTTATCTCTGATAGCAAAACATAATGAGAAGTTATTTTTAGTGTCCACAATTGTGCACACTGATATTATATTTGATAGTTGTTTCTCTTGTGTTTGAAAAATGGAGATGAAAATTACTTTTGTTTGTTCCACATAAAATGAGAAAATGGATATTCAAAAATAACAAACGATGTGTCATGTTACTTTTCTCAAGAAAGGAGAAAAATGTAAGAAAATATTACTAATTAAAAGTATTATGTTTAATAATAAAGTATTCAGTTCATGCTATTTTAAATATATAAACGTAACCGTTGTTTTATTGCGTCACAACAATGTAATAATAAGGTGTCAGAAGAAGGTTGAGTTGAGTTGATTTTGCGTTTAACGTCCCTTTCCAGCAGCGAGGCTATATGGGACGTGGACCTACTGATTAACGTGGAATTCGAACCACATGAGCTCCCGCCGAGAATCGAATCTGGGCCTCCCACGGTATAATATACCAGAAAACAGAATAAAATAAGGTAGGTTCAGGTAAATACGCCATGTTAAGGGTTTTGTATCTTTTATGGCCTTAATTTTCATGAAACACAAAGAACAAGACATACAGTTACCTTATAAGACGATTCTTCACAAATATTTAGATATACAATTACTTATTATTGAACCAATGCTCACACATGAGCACATAACGTTTTTTTGTGAAACAAATATGCAAATTCTGAAAAATGAATTGAAAATGCAACATACAAAAAATTGAAAGATCGTTTTATAATTCAGTTGATGAACTTGTCCCTTTGACAGTTGTTTTACTCTGTTTTTTTTTTTTTCCTCTTGCACGTGGTCATAACAATCAGCCAAGAAGGATTGTTTCTATGGCAACAGCACGTTCAGCCAATTATAGTGGCTCATTTCTTTCGCTCTGCAGTGGTAAACATTCCACTCTCTCCGCACGTTGCCAGTTTGAATATAAACAAATGCACATTGTTTTAGTCGAATGTCAACTTGAGTAATGGACCTGCTGGTTATTGAGAGCATTCTTTTTAGTTATCTTTTGTGTCATTTAATTTTATAAAACTGAGATTTACTTGCAGTGAATAATTTCGTGTTTCGTGTAGTTTCAATAACCGACGCAAAGGTGGCAACGCAGCATTGAGCATCACGTGCGCGCAACGAGCTGTCACAAGGGACAAGTAGTATCAATTGCACTTTATAAGGTTGGTAGTCTGGGACTGAAGGGGTTAAGAGGAAGAGTCTGTGATGTGTTTAGCCTGCAAATTGCTTTACCTTTACTTGTATCTGTTGTTGAGGAGCAGTTATATTGGGTACTGTCGTCTGAAGATGTGTGGATGGTCACAAATAAAGGTGTGATTGAACCGCTTCAAGAAAGACTGAACATCTCTTGATAGCGCGACAGTTATAACTGACTTTTGCATGTTTTACTTTGCGTTACACTCTGGAACGGAAGTTTTTGCAACGGCTGGAACGCAATGCCACCTTACGTCTCGCTGGCCCGATAATTGGAATTATTGATATAAAATTGTAAACCGAAATAAATCGAAAATCGTAAAAATTGAAGTACTCTTATCTATACATATATGGCAGGGTTATATACCTACCTCCAAAAGTAAGTCCAATGGAGACGAAAAACAACGTAAGACTGTATAACAGTTCATAACTGAATTCATTACTTGTTAATCGTTCATCCTTACGCAAGGCGATAAACGTTAAAAGGAAAATCTATAAATTAAACTTATAACTAAAATTGTATTATTAATATTTCGGCAATGTGTTTCTTACGTGCTTCTCCCAGAAATTATTAATATTTCTTTACCTACTTTATTTACTATATGCAGTGGCGTATTTAGGGGGGTGGCTTCCGGGCTTAAGCCCCCCCGAAATCTTACTTAGTAAAGTAAATGAAATATCTTGCAGAATTTTCACATTTCCAAGGAAAGCCCCCCCCCGAATGTTAGCAAAGCCCCTCCCGAAACAAAATCGTAAATACGCCACTGACTATATGTATTCTAGAACGTACATTAGGTATTTATATTAATATATCTCCGGTAGTACATAACAAACAACTGTAGATAAGGTAAAGCCCATTACAATGTACTATAATAACCATTACAAAACACAAAACTTTGAACATGTTTGGTCAAGTTTATTCGAAACAAAGCTAAGTTTGTGACAATGTTTAGATCTTGTATTCAGGGACATACAATGTTCATATACGGTGTTTAAATGTGTATGAAGCGTGTACCGTGTACGCAAACCTACATAAGGCTTAGTTATCACACATAAAATGTCCGTAAAGCATCCTTCTCGGAATCCTTAAACAAAACGAGCTGTTTCCTCCCTTTTGTACGGTTTGTTACATGTTCCATTTTGTCTTATGCAGCAAAATCTGTGGCAAAAGAGAACTTTGTGAAGACAAGCTGGGTTGTAGAAAAGCGGGGAGGGAATAAACGGACATAAGACGAGCCTTATATCTTAACAAGATAGAACTGGTACAAAGTTGAAACACGTGGAAAACAGTTGAAGTAGAGGAATGAGAGAGGGGGGAGTGCTTGTCGTTGTAATAGTAACGTAAGCATAGGAGCAAAAGAAGTGAGATACAGCAAAATCTTCGTGTGATAACTTTTCTCTCTCCTCGTTCTCCAACCTGGCGGTTTGCCCAAAGGGGTGAGTAAAAGGGGAGGAACAGGGTTTAGACTGGGGGGAGGGGAAACAGACACATGAATGCAGAGTCCGTTGGGGACAAGTAGCAACCGTTCCAATTTCCTGCAATGCAGTGCAATTGGCTCAAAAGAAATACCTTACATATCCGTTTCTCCGACTCTTCTTCCGGTTTGCTCCCTCTTCACCAATTTTTCCATCTTAAGTGGTTACAGGAGAAATAAAACTGATCGATAAATAAAGTAAAAGAAAAGGAGAGACGCGACATGAACTCTAGATCTTAAGAGTGGTACTGCATGTTTATCACTGTCATCAAAATATATAATTTACAGAACTGTTGTTTAGCGTGTAAGGTAGCATCAATAACATCGTAAATAAACGTCCTCTTTAATTACATTATGCATCCGTCCTTCCTATATACGATGGTGCCAAAAATGAGTGAATTACGTCAAAGCCAGACTTACAGAGATCGCTTTGGCAAGTTTTAGTACTTTCAATTAACTAGACATATATACAGCACCGCAAATCTGTCTTCAACATTCGGGGGGCCTGGTAAGACTGTTCCCAAAATCTTTTTTTTTTTTTTTTTTTAAACTATGTTCGAAATATTTCTGAAGTTGAAACACAATGCTGTGGAGGATCAGAGTTGTCTTCAACATTAGGAGGCGGGCAGATTTGAGGCTTATTCTGGGGAAGGGGGGTAGATGAGACTCATATTACGGTAGATGAATCTGATTTCTGAGGTGAACCTATTGTATATTATATATCACGCGATGTAGATGAAGTAGCGGCTCATAGATATTAGTATTACAAATCAATGCCGTGAACACAGTCTGAAATCTGAATACATGCATATTTATAATTGGTATGTTTCTACTTCGCCAAAAAATACATTTCAAATCGGATTATTGGGGGGAGCAGTTCCCCCAGTTCCAAGTTTGGGGGTACATACCTCCGTCATCCTCCGGGGTTCACGTCAGTGGATAACAGATAGTACGTCATATGTTGTAATAAAAACATTGAAACGTTCATAAGAATTAAAGAAATTTGGTGTTCATAAGAATTAAAGAAAAATTACACAATAAATTTAGTTCATAGTTGATTACTAAATAAATATGACATTTTATTAGTATTCACTGGTACAGTGTGTGCATATTTTTCTTAAAAATATATATCTTTATTCTGTTATATATAAAAGTTAAAAAATATAACTTTACAGTGAAAAAGTAGTAGTCAACCAGCAGTGAAGCTGGGATTTATCCTCTCTCCTAATCCAAATACAGCTCAGAGGTACAACTAATCTGATCTAAGCTAGCTGAAACGCGGTGTTAATTACGGTACACTACGTTCTCTAAGTTCTGAGTTTGTAAAAGTGTGGAACTTTACTTCCGCACGAACTTTACTTACGTAGCCACTTTACTCTTTCATGGATGGAGTTGAATTAGGATTACGGATTTCTTGATATTTTTACTTCTTATCCTTTTCACCAGTAACCTTGACAAATGGTTTCAAATATCTAGGATCAATATTAACAGAGGAAAATCATATTCACGGAGAAATTAAATGTCGACTAAAAGCAGGGAATTCGTGTTACTATTCGGTTCAAAATCTCTTGTCGTCGCGAATTCTGTCGAGGAATTTGAAGCTTAAAATATACAAAACGATAATCATCCCTGTTGTTCTGTATGGCTGCGAAACATGGTCACTTACTCTGAGGGAAGAACATAGACTGAAAGTATTTGAGAACAAGATCCTGAGGCGAATATTCGGACCTAAGAGGAACGGGAATGGGAAATGACGGAAACTTCATAACGAGGAACTACATAATTTATATGGTTTATCCAACATTGTAAGGGTCGTCAAGTCTAGGAGGGTTAGGTGGGCGGGTCATGTAGCTAGAATGGAAGAAAGTAGAAATGCTTTCAAAGTGTTGATTGGAAGACCAATCGGAAAACGACCATTAGGAAGACCTAGGCGCAGATGGGAGGACAATATTAATATGGATCTCGCAGAGATTGGAATACAAAGTAGAAACTGGATGCAATTGGCTATGGATAGAAGTCAGTGGAGAGCTTTTGTGAATGCGGCATTGAACCTCCGGGTTCCATAGGCCATAGAGTTAGTTAGTTAGTTAACCTTGACAAATGAGGTTTTTGCTAGCAAATGGGGAAAGAATGTGGAATCATGAAATGTAATTAATTTTTCTGTATCATATATATTGGTAATTTTTCATATATAATTTTGAAATGTATCAAACAATCCTGGATCAAAGTTATCAAACCAGATAGACAAGTTATAGGGGTAATTGTGCGTCAGTAAAAGGCAAATACTGTACATTTTGTTAAAGATACGAATTTATTGTATTGAAGTAAGTGTGTACATAAATAACTTAAACGGTTGTAGCAACGTTTATCATAACGAGGAACGGTTTGGGTACAAAACCTCGCGGCGACAACCTCGCGGACCAAAATCTCGCCGCCCAAAACCTCGCGGGACAAAATCTCGCCTGGCCAAAACCTCGCCGCCCAAAACGTCGCGGGCCAAAATCTCGCAGGGCCAATACCTCTTCTGGCCAAACCTCGCCACCCAAAACCTCGCCTTGCCAAAACCTCGCGCCCCAAAATATCGCCATACCCAAAATCTCGCCTGACGAAAATGTAAATGTTCCTACGTATGATAAGGATGACGGTATAAAATACGCTGTTTCAGAAGAAGTATCACGGGTATTTGACCAAGTCCCGCGATGCCATATGAAAATTCTATTTCTGTATTAGAGGATTTCAATGTGAAGGTAGGGCGACAGGATGTTTTTAAACTAGTTATAGGGAAAGAAAGTCTGCATAAGGAAATGAATGACAACTAACGGGGTTAGTTTCATGGACTTTGGAACATCCAAAAACTTAAAATTTTAACAATAATCTAATAATATTTATGAAAGTATGAAATAATATATGAGTTTTTACGACGTCCCTTGATTATGTCCTGTAGGTTAAAGGAGACGTAGATGACCAGTATGAAGGAAATGATCGAATAAAGAAAGTGAGAGGAAACGGGAATAACCCGAGAAAGCCCACGCACACGAAGTTTTGTATATTATTATTATTATTATTATTATTATTATTATTATTATTATTATTATTATTATTTGTAATGTGGAATTGCATATTAAGAAACTCATTGGGTAAATTTTAAAGAAAAGTTTCATTCGCGGCGAGGTTTTGGCCACGTGATGTTTTGGGTAACGAGGTTTTGGCCCGCCGAGATTTTGGGCGTCGAAGTTTTGGCAGCGCGAGGTTTTCTCCCGCGAGGTTTTGGGCGGCGAGCTTTTGGCCACGTGAGGTTTTGGGCGGCGAGGTTTTGGCCACGCGAGGTTTGGCCAGGCGAGATTTTGTCCCGCGAGGTTTTGGGCGGCGAGGTTTTGGCCCGGCAAGATTTTGTCCCGCGAGGTTTTGGCCGGCGAGATTTTGGACGGCGATGTTTCGGCCGCGAGATTTTGTCCGTATCCCCGAGGAACTACACAGTTTACCCAACATTGTTAAGGTCGTCAAGTCTAGGAGGCTTAGGTGGGCGGGTCATGTAGCAAGAATGGAAGAAAGTAGAAAGGCTTTCAAAGTCTTGACTGGAAGACCAATCGGAAAACTACCATTAGGAAGACCTAGGTGCAGATGGAAGGACAATATTAAGATGGATCTCGCAGAGATTGGAATACAAAGTAGAAACTGGATGCAATTGGCTATGGATAGAAGTCAGTGGAGAGCTTTTGTGAATGCGGCATTGAACCTCTGGGTTCCATAGGCCATAGAGTTGGTTAGTTAGCTCGTTTATGAACAAGTAGAAGAGAAAGAACACTGTTAAAATGCATCTCGCCTCGAAAACTCTGGAATAACAATAACTGATTGGAATTTGAAAAGAGAACGGTAAAATGAAGGAAAAGGAACTAGGTAAGTTTTTCTATACCGGAAAAAATTTCCTTCACTAGCTTTTAGCAAATTTTGATTCCAAATATACACTATGCTTACTTCCAGTAAGATGTTTGTCCGAAATGTGGTCGTTAATAACTCGGGAACGAAAGGTTTCCACTTGGCCAAGTTTGAAACGTTGGTAGACCTTAACAAGTCTAAAATGTGTGTGCAATACCGTGGTGTGGAGGTATTTTATTCACGAAAATGAAATCGTTGAGTTTTACGTCCCACGATTATGCCGGCTAAACAAAAAAAAAAGACGGTGGTGATAGGTAATGAATGAAATGGTGGGATGAAGAAAATGGGAGGAAACGGGAGAATCCTGAGAAGACCCACGCATACGGAGTTGTCCACCACAAAGTTTACTTGGCGGGAGCTGAGATCGAACCAAGGACGCCATACACCAGACGGGAACTCTCTACTACCGTGCCACTGCGGCCAATATAAAAACAAAAAGCTATTAACAAAATAAAACTTTGCGATAATACAACACGGAAAATACGTATTCTCCGTATAACTTGAGAGACAACAATGGCAAAGTTTCACAGAAAGGGATTGACGACCAAAACATATCCTCACGTTCTACTGATTGGTGAAAGAGATAGATCTAGATGAAGCTTCACGAGTCTTTGCAATCATACAGTACATACGGAACATGACATATATCCATTGAAATTGTAAGTTTGATTACTTCCCCTATAAATCAAGATATTCTTCTCTGAGAAGCAAAAGCGAATTACAAACCTAACGGTCGGTGGTATTAATCTTCCCTTGTACACCGAGAATATGCGAAATTTAAACCTTTAGTTTAATATGGAGAGGATCTACTTCATTTCCACCAGGGGTCGAACTCAGGGTTTCTCCATCAAAGGACGACTCCTTTGTGGTTAAACATTTCGGGTACACACCTTCGGTGCGAAAGACCCGGGTTCGATTCTCGATGAGTTCATGTGGTTCGGAACGCATCCTAAGCTGTAAATTCATGTCTTATATAGCCTCAATGCGAAAAGGGGCCCTAAATATCAAACCAACCACCGGATATCTATCAAAGAGGACAAAGCAATCTGCATAGAAACAAATCAGTTCAACATGGTTACTACATGTGTTTCCAGTGGCTCCGGGTTCAAGTTGAGATGAAAGACCATATATTTCACATCTCATGCTTAACTGTGGACTTCATTCTACACAGCATCATTGCTGAATAGTGATAATAGAATACAATGGATCAAGCAAGTGTGTGTATCACTGTACATAATTTTCTTTACTGAATAAAATTAATGTAGCCTATATAAATTAAACTTCTTAGTACACAAAGCGTTACCCTAATAGCAAGGAAGCTTTCGACAATTGGCGCGTGAATGGCTTCTGGATTTCTACGCTTACACTTGAAGCCCATGTTTTCATACAGTCTGCTTTTTGTTGTACTTGCAAGCGACGCTTTAGATCCTTCGCAGAGCGTTATAGCATCACTGGCCGTTCATTAGCTATTGACTTGACTTGTAAAAGGTTTGCGTCAAGCTTGAATAAAATATTGAATACAAGGTTGCCCCCACATAACTTCGTTACTGGAATCCAGCTTGCGTAATGCTTGCACGTTTTACAATCAAGTTGGATGTAAGCTTGGCCGGCTTGCAATTCATGCTTCCAGCAAGCGGTTTGCAAGCTGTCTCTGCTACTAGGGTATGTTTAACAAAATGACGCTCGTTTAACTGAGTGATGCGTAGGTTCTCAGCACAACTATTTCTAGCTTTCTAGATTAGAGGACAAAATTAACACAGAAAGTTTTGTGCGTTCACTACAAGGAAACCCGATGTCGTATACTGTACGTGTGCTATCTTTTCGAATGCAAAGGAGAAAATAATTCATCCGTATATCAAACTTAAATACTAAACGAAGAAAATCTTTCAAACTGTCATTTTGTTACTTATTCGAGCCATCCTAGCGTAAATAATCATAAATGCTTGAGCATACGTGACTAAACAAAAGAAGACTACAAGATTCAAGAATTGACAGTATAAGTAATACTAA
Source organism: Thermobia domestica (assembly GCF_964235325.1). Taxonomy (NCBI): domain Eukaryota; kingdom Metazoa; phylum Arthropoda; class Insecta; order Zygentoma; family Lepismatidae; genus Thermobia; species Thermobia domestica. The sequence continues at coordinate 81,648,659 of NC_137466.1, forward strand.
AACGTATGAGTAATTACAAACTAGTCTTCATACATAAATAACATATGTAAGACGTTGTAACAAGGAAGAACAGCATTGTTATGCAGCATAAATAGTCTATTATCTTGTCATTTTCCTTCAATTCTTTTAACAAGCACTTTAACAACTGGCATGTGTGCGTACAGGAAAAATTTCCTTCTTAAATCACGTTTACGAATCTCTTCTTTTCCTGACAAACATAAAAGCCTCATAACCAAAAGAAAAATCCACTACAAACAACAACAACAAAGAGCTCATGGTATAATATTATCTATAGCACATGCGTCTTCTGCTATAAGATAAAATAGTGTGATGCACCCTTTCAAACCATATCCTCTTCACCTTTATATAAAAGTGGTTTTTCTTCCCCATTTTATATTTACCCCATTCTACCCTACATTATATCCTCATTTTCACCCTGCGAAATTTTGCGCCAATATGAACGTTTGCGCCAATAGGCATGTGAGTGTGTTGTATGTTTATTGATGACTTCACATTATGGTTCCTTTGTAAACAGTTAATCATGATAAGAGTTTATGTTCCTTCTATATGATAAATAGCGAGGACTCGAAACCCTTCATTCGGTACTTTATCACACAAGCGCTAGAGGATATAACACACACACACATACAAATCCACACATTCATATATAAGCCTGCGAAAATACGTTACAAAATTTACTCCGTAAAAAAAAAAAAAAAAAAAAAAAAAAGGTCACACACGCTTGCACATACCATTAATGGGTTATCAACGAAAATTTATGATCTGTTATTTGTAACGTATTGTTCACATTATTGCAGTACTCTCAGGGTTCCTCCGTCCCTCCTCTCTCTTTACATTTTGTTTCTTTTGGACACATGGGAACATCGGATGATAAATACACAGATACGTATTTTAGTATTATTTTTTCTTCTCATTGCCTTTATTAGATTAGAATAGGATAAAACGAGGTTTAAAAAATTGGAGAAATAACGGTATCGAAGTGGTGAACTACAGGAAACATAGGAAAAATATCTATGTTATATCTGCAATAAAGACAAAACCATTAAATTGGTCAAATCACAAACGTAGGCCTATGCTCTTTCTATGCATGAAGTACCATGTTTGATCTCCGATAGGCGCACAAAGACTCGGATCCCACTTAAAGCAGTATAATTTTGTCTCATATAGTCTCAATGTCTAAAAGCAGTCTTTTCCAACTGAATGCTCTGTGGCGTCACAATTTATGCTCCTCTTCTCAGTAAACAACACAGGTAGGAGAAAGAATTGGCAAGAAAACCTGGTGTTATGAAAAAATAGTGATGATGTACAAACGAAAGCATCGATAATGTTTTCAATATTGTTTTAAATCTACTACCCGTGGATCTATGACTACCCGTACACTGCCAATACTTGTCTATTCCATTCTCCTATCGCATTCCTAGCCCTCCTTTGCTTTAGTGTTTCTCTGTGGTTTACTGTTATTCTCCTACTTGTGGAAGGCACGATTTTTTTTTTTTTTAAGACACGATTGCTCGGTGATGCCAGTGGCAACAGCCAATTGATCTAGGGCTTTCAGCTACTGATCATAAGGCGCAATCCAATGGGGGTTATGATTTCTCTTAAGAATATTCGAATTTTCAGCTTTCCTCAATTTCTGTGTTTATACCCCCTGGTATATAATAGTCAAGTAAAGAGTTAAGCTGTGTTGTCACTTTACAAGAATCTTGTAGCTGTCATTAAAAAATCTTGTAACGCGATCTTTCTATTTACTGTTTACACATTATAACTTTTTGAAAGCAAGAAAGATATCTCCACCCATGCAGCACTGCACTCTAGTGGACAAATAATGAACTTCCTCTTTAAAAACGTGTCTTTTGGCCCGCTTCCCCTCCCCGTCCAAAAGAGTCCGTTGTTTCGGAAGCGGCGAAGCTGCTTATTTTTCTTTATGTCAGCGGGAGGGCGATAGCAGGTAGCAAGCTAGACGACCAAGAAAGTTGCACATGGTTTGACTCCTTGCAAGATGAAAAAATGTATGTCCCTTTCAAGACTATGTTTATATGGAGAAATATTGTAAGTTTGCCAGATTTTTTTTAAATGACAGCTACAAGATTCTAGTAAAGTGAAAACCCAGCTTTAGAGAGGATTTTTTTTTAACTATACTATCTTCACATTTGTTAACGCAACTCTTTCCTTTGGCAAAGCGCTCATCCGTGGTGTGAAGTTCGATCCCAGGATATATGAGTTCAGGGTGGGAAACGTCGTGTCCATGGTATTCTCGAAATTGTCGTGTTTTCTCCCACATTCTCAACAGTGGTGCATTCAGGGACGGTGGGGGTTCTAACTTCAGCATTAATAACCGGATGTATCAGAAGTCCGGCGCATAAGCCAAGTATGTTATGAATAGAGATACGAAAAATCAGAAAAACAGAAAATTAAAAAAAAAAAAAAAAATGGTTTTCAATCTATAATCGTAGAACTTTTCCAATCTTATCAGCCGTTTGGGTTCTACATGGTAAGGTGCCTTATGGTAAATGAAAAGACAACTTTCCAGTTCGGTACACTGTTCGAACGGAACATAAAGATATGCAAAATTGACACGGGGAACGTACACATCGTTATTTGAGGGAACACCTCGAATTCGTTTCCCAACAATGCCGTATTGTTGATTTGGTGAGGTCTCAAGGGAACAGCCTACTAAAATAGAAGCGTTGCTTTTTCATTTAGCATAGAATGCCTTACAAGTGTAGAGCCCAAACAGCTAGTGCAACTGGAAAATTTCCACCATTTTAGATTGAAAAACACAATAACTTCCTTTTCTTTCCATTCTCCCGCATCTTTAGTCATAACTATATTATCTTTTGATCCTGGTCTTTTCGTATGCATCGCTAGTTTATTCTCTTTTAATGTAAAACTCTGTATTTCGAACCTTTGTTCATTGACTAAGAGATGATCCACCCCCTCCAAAAGAACCTCCTGGATCTACTGATTCTCATTCTACGAATTCTTCCATTAATCATTCGTTTTCTTTAAGAAAAAAAAAAAAAAAGAAAAAAAGACCGAAACTGTGGAAAGTTCAGCTAATGATTTAATTTCATTTCCTCTGGTGCTTGGGGTTACGGGTTTGATCCCAGCCACCGCCAAGTGAACCTTGTGGTGGACAAGCACCGAATGTGTGGGTTTTCTCGGGACTCTCCCGTATTCTCCCACATTCTTCATTCCACCATTTCATTCATTACTCATCATCACCGTCTCCTTTAGCCTAACCGGCATAATCGTGGGACGTAAAACTCAAAGATTTCATTTCATTTTTTAAAAAAAGATTCATTTTACAGTAGAGCGTCGATTATCCGAAGTAATTGGGGGACATGGGTGTTCGGAAAACTGGTTTGTTCGGATTATCGAACTGTACTGTACTGTACTGCACTGTACTGGACTGTACTTCTACAGCCAATGCCAAACCGACAGAAGTGTGCTGATTGTTGAAACACAGCGACTGGCGGTTTGGCCGGTCAGCAGCACATTATGAAGGCCCCATTAGAAGCAATGTTCCGCCAGCGGTGGCTCAGTGCGGCGACTGCTGTGGAAAACTTGGTTTGGGAGTGAGGGAGATGATGGACGGTAGGGTGGGAGAGTAACAGGTGCGACCGAGTACACAGTTCGGTTAAGCGGTCGTTCGGTTGACCGACGTTCGGATAATCGACGATCTACTTTATTTTAAAAAAGGAATAAACTCTATAGTCAACTTTATTCCATAAATTATTTCTTCCTAATTGGTAATGCTACCCAAGCCAGTAGCCAGCCCAAAAAATGTAGGGGGGGGGGGCGATCTAACCATATTAAGATTCATCACCATATTATAGTGAAAATTTTAGGGGGAAGTAAAAATTTAGGGGGGCCCGAACTCCCCTGGATAGGACCTGATGCTACCAATATGTAATAGTTTTCACATTTTTCTTTTAAACTAATAATAGATAATTGATTTTAGACTATGAAAGTTATCACAACTATTACGACAATCTTGACAACGTTTGAATTCCACTTATTTTCTCATAACCTACTGTAAATGTTTGGTCAAGATTGAATGTGTTCCTTGGATCGCGTACCATCTATACCGTGCATGTGCAAAGTTGGAATACGGGGTGGGCCAATCACAAAAGACTTACTAGCATCGAGGGCCGTACGTATCGAACGGAGAAACCAGCTCGTCGTACACTAATATTACAGGGGCACAAAATCAATTATAACGGTAACCATCATATTTATTTACTAAAGAAAAGAAAAAAAAAACATTTATCATTTTAATAGGAAACTTGTTCCTTTAGATTTTGGATTAATCTCTCAACATTCGGTGCTACACTCGATATTCCAATGTGGATAATGTTTTCAAGTGGGTATCAGTTATCCAGGGAAAAAAATTTCATTTCAGTTTAAGAGATTACAAAAGAAATAAACTTTCAGCAATGGGTCAGGCTGGCCGATTGAAAGGGTTCAATGCTCCGAAACTGGCGCGGGGGCCGGCTGTTGCACATGGCTGATCTATACTGTTTTTAAGATTAATTTTTAAAAATTACTTTTAAGAAAATTTAGTAAGGGACGAAAATGAAAGTGAATTCTATTATCGTAAACGGAAAATTTTTGTGTTGCTTATAGACAGTGAGTTTTTATCAAATTCCCTCGAAGCAAAACAATGTTCAAACATTCTTGTGTAAATATTAAAATGTATTTCATCTTTTAAGGCGCTAACTCCTTGTTCCTACCTAGGAATCAGTATTCGTAGTTTGGGAAAAATTTCGCAAATCTAGGGAAATTTCGTAGCTAAATTTAGCAAAAAAGGGAAAAAGAGTTTTTTTTCGATGAAACGCGAAAATACCAGGAAATTCTGGTGCTGGGTGACCAACGTAAATGCTTGTTCTTCAGAAATAAACCAACACGATAGCAATAGTGGGGGGGGGTTCAAAATAGCATAATTTGTACTCACTGGGGGCTGGGTGTATTTGTGTGTATTTTTTGTGAAGGAAAAAGTAAATAGAAATAGAAGCAGAAAGCAAATGAATACAACAAATATAGTTGGCACTTCATTTAATATAGCTAAATTAATCTTATCAAATCACGTAACTTCTGTTATAGGAACTGGACACTCAACAAACAACGAGAAATTCTGTATCAATTGAGGGAAATTTTCTTAGGGAAACCTACGAACACTGCTAGGAATATAAAAACCGAATTCTTTATATCGGGGTCATATCAGTTGGCGAGTAGAATTGATTATCTGTGCAATAGTACTGTAAAAGCACAAGCACCAGTTCTTATACTATGTAGTATCCCTAACGCTAATTCTCGATCTGTTCCTCTACTTAATTCATAATTACCAGCTGGAGTATAACTCTTTCTGAACCACGGGAAAAAGAAACTGCTACTGTACATTTTATCCACAGTTATTGTTTCTGCCAGCTACCTTGAGATAAATGGGCTAAAACCTCCATTTAAGCAGAATATTCAGACATATTGTTAAATCAGAAAAGGATTAAAAGAATATACGACATGCAGATAAGAACAATAAAAAATTTAAGACATATGGTAAAATAATTTCACGAAACACCTGTCGGAAAAGAAAATTAAACCTAGGTATAAACAAAAACCTTACATTTTAATTGCACCAATAAAAATGTTATCGTATAAATATAAAAAAATATATTACCTCTTTAATATTTCATAATAAATAATGTAAACACCTTTTCCCATTTCTAAATGTAACAATAAATAATAACAATAAAAAAAAGAACGTTACTTCTGCTGCCTGTATTGCAAATTTTAACAGTAGCAAATAAAATGAAAAGAAAGTAGTAAAAACGAACAGGAACCAAGTAGTAGTAGAAGATTGCATTTTGCTGCCGAGACTTCTCAAGCCGGTGTTAGTTGAGTGGTAAAGAAATCCTCTGTGTATTACAGAAGCCCAAAATTCAAGTCTCGAATGAACCATTCGCTAGAGCAAGAAAACGTCTGCAAAAGCTCCCTAGGTGGTTTCCAACGGGCCTTTCCCCCAAATACGAGACAAGCACTAGAGAGTATGGGATAAAGTTTTGCTTCTTCTTTACTTCTCTTTCGTTCTTTCCATTCCATTCTTTTGTTACATTTCATTCGGGATCAAAAAGTATCACCCTTGTTTTATTGATACTATAAACACCACTGAAGACATTTTGTTGGGCAATAGATGGCGAATAAAGGCAACACTTTCTGGTGATATTTCTACGCTGCTATGGGAGGAGGGAGGAGGATGGGTAATGGTTCCTTTGTAAAGTAGTGTTATATCACCATATATATAGGAGTGTGTGTGTGTGTGTGTGTCTTAGCTAGATCTTCCTCAATGGGTGTGAAGGACATTGCTTTTGGCAATACACACACATACGTACACAAAAAATTGAAAGAAATTCTAAAAAAAAAGTTGCATCATAAACTCAAATATTTCCACAAGAAAATAAATAATAAAAAAATCCCTGAATGAATTTTGTCAAGAGGTACCATAGAACAATAAAGTAGGCAGTACATAGTGTTATAAAACAACTATGAGTTGGAGACATATATTCCACTACAGAGAACATTTCGTGTGCTATGTATAGCATACATACACTCAACAAAATAACAGCAGATAAACCAAGGGCCTTTTTCGGATGAGTTTTATCATCCTAAACAGACATTTTCAATCACAAAAAAGGGTACCAAAATTTTGTTGAAACGTTGTAGGAATGTTTTAAAGATGAGGAAACTTTCCAGCCAATCTCAGTCGCACAAAAGTTTAAATTCATTCCCTGCTAATATCACTTTTCTTCTTTGTTTGTTTATTTAGTTGTTCCTACTAAAGTTTTTAGTTTGTCTTGTCAGAATTTTGGTTGAATGGAAGTTCTAGATCGTTTCTCTAACATTATTGTAGGCGACTAATTTAGAAGAATAGCGATAGGATGAGACCATCATTTTCTTAATGGTTCAAAAGGCGCGTGGAAATTAGGGAAGTGGAATGATGGTATATTGTAGATTGAAAATTATGGTTCAAGATACCAGAGCAAAAGAGATTGATAATTATAATTTCATTCATTACAGAGAAGTGTAAAGTTAAAGTTCTATGCAAAGCGTTTTATCTTTTCACCTTGTCATATAGTCAACCAGATCGTTAAAAGCTTTAGATTGTTATTTCATTATGTGTATAAGTGAAAACTGGAGTTGGGTGTCACATTTTCACGTCAAAACGGTGCAATTGTTTGAAATTAATTTTTGAACATACAGTCAGTAGTTCGTACTTCGATCGAGCCAGCATTTTATCATTTTACTTTGACTGAAATACGTACGTATCTCAAGAGGATAAGCGTAAGATGGTTGATATCAACAAAAAGTATCTCATGACCTCCCAGGTTAGGGAGATGAAAGTCAGCACATAGATTATTTATTTAAAGTAAGTGAGCACGTGAGTGAAAACGTGTTTTAGAGTGTTTACGAAAATTCCAGTTCTGACGGAAGAAAAGGGGACAACTTCAATAATATTCTAATTTCCGATTTTATATTCAGAAAATTCCCAAACACAGTTTTTGCTTAAGTTAGTGGTGAAAGGTTAAGTATATTCCACAATGTTATTAGCATTTAATAAAGAAAAAAAGTTCAAAAATGAGATATATACCAATCGATAGTTCTGATGGAATTGAACAAAATTATATGGGTTATTGCAATTTTTCATTTGCAGTTTTGAGTGTTTTTTTTCTAAACCTAAAAATTATGCTATATAATAGCCTAACCACACAATCTATTAAGGTGAAGGCATTTATTCCGAAGTTGACCGTCCGCCTGTTTTTCGACCAAATGCGTAATAATAGCTACGAAAATTTACAAATAATCAATTTTTAGGACTGCTTTAAAAGGGGTTATAATAGAGTACAGTAGGCTATAGTAAAGTAAGGAAGAAGGATAATTAGGGTAGAGTAGGGTCAGGTTAGCTTAGGGTTAGGAAAGTTTGGACTCATTTTGTTAAAATTTATAGAGTGCAATTTCTCATTTCCGCGTGACGATACCAACTGAAGCGTCTCCATACACCTGGAGTCATGTTCAGAATGCAAATGCTCGTTGCTTTCGCACAATCCAACCATGCTGCAACCTTGTACTATGTAGTTCCTCCGCTTTCGAAATAGTTCCACGTTTAAAACCGCTTATAAGGAAAGATAAACCCAACTTCCGCTATCCTTACATACTATCAAGCACACAAACGAGCAAATTATTCATTTCTTCCCGGTAAACTTTCAAAATTTTGCTAGAAACGGACGACCAACTTTGGAACCTAACGTGAAACTTGGCAACTACAGATATTACCGTACTATACCACAAGACAGTGATATACTTCATTATCGGTTCACTGTATATCCAGGCCAGCAATAGCACACATACATCTATTGCATAGTAAGAACTGGTAATTATGCCAAATCATGGAACCAGAAATATAGAAAATATCTTGAATATAACTCTTTAGTATCTTAATTGAAATGAATTGGGGAAATAATAATTAAACATTATACCAAACCAGCTTCTTATTTATTCGCCGAATAATATTCGAATATACATACTCACAGACAAAATTAAATATAATGTATTCTTCTCTCCTCAATTGTTCAATCGATTACTTACAAAATATGCTACAAAACTTATACAGAAGTATACGCTAATCAATGTTTTCATTACCACACTAACAAGTCAACAGGGTAAACAATGATAAATGAAATTACAATTACCTCTTACACTTTCATTTTTGTTTACCCAAAGATAATACTTCTCGAAGATAATACAGTATAACCCCAGTTATGTGAGCTTATGGGAACCTGACTAATTTCGGACAATATTGACTTACTGCTAAATAAAGGACAATACTATATGTACAGTAGTACAGGCATGAGGTACAGTATAATAACTAAATAGACTTAAATTAATTAATGACTTAGAGACGCTTGAAAATAATTTTTTACATTTTCTTTACTTTAAAAAGTATCATATGTCTGCACCAAGATTGAGAAATTCATAGTCTTCTTTATTATCTGAATTTCAATATACTAGCCTTGAAGTTACGAGTGTAATACTAGCAAATTTTGTTATACAAAATTGTAAAGTAGAAGATATATATATATATATATATATATATATATATATATATATATATATATATATATATATATATATATATATATATATATATATATATATATATTTCAGAATTTTTGGAAAATATCTCATTTAATGCTCTCGAAATTAGAAACAGGAATAGAATAGAAATTAAATTAATGCGATATTCCAAGGACTGAAAAATTCAAGAACTCTCCTTTAGTATGTTTTCTACAAATTATATAACGATCTATCAGCAAAAAATCAAGTTAGGAATTCTCTTGATAACATTTGTAAAAAGTTACAAAATCAAAAATTCAAATTGCTAACGGTATAAATAGTATTAAAATATTATTTAGAATAGCATTAAAATATCGTTGACGAATTTGAATTTTAGCATTGTATCAGACACTCGTCATTTTTAATATACGTAATACTTTTAACAAGAACATCAATTCTCCAATATGAATATTAGATCAGTAGATTAGTGATTGCTAGATTTGTGTATGTATGTAGCGATTTATTTAGATTGTTTCTTTCCATTGCTTGGTTTTATCTTTATATTTTTTGTTTTCTTTTATTTTTTATTTTTACTTTACACGTAAATAATAATTGTATTTTATTTAATATGTACAATATTTTATTAAATTTCTTATTGATATATTATATATCTACGTAAATTATGTAAGCATTATTTGTAAGTCTTGTTTAATTTAATTGAAGTTATTTATTCTGTTATATATATATATATATATATATATATATATATATATATATATATATATATATATATATATATATATATATATATATATATAATACTATAGTATGTGACAGAGAAAATTGGTATATTTTGACCTCTTCGAAATTCCAGGGGAAGACAACTGTCCCTCGTTCCCCACTGCGGGCAGCCATGACTCTGACTGTACTATATGTGTAGTTAAATTCAAACCTTCTATGAAATTAGGCATAACCTCCAATTTACTTGTTATTGTTGTAACAGGAAGCTGTTGATTTGAACATCTTATTTATTAGATAGCCTGTATTTTCTTTACCCAAGTTCTGTCAGAGGCATACACCAGTACAACTGACATCTACAAGACGTAATTATTTATTAAAACACTAGACGTGATACCCAAACAAAATATCTTATTCATATACCCCAGTACACAATCTATTCTGTAACAAACTATAATCTTCGGAAACATGTACCTACAACTAAAACCATAAAGCTAAAGTTATTTCACTTGAGAACTTATTCGATCTAAAACAAAACAGAACAATAGAAAAATCAACAAATATTTTTAAAAGTACTTTGTCCGATTATTCAATGCAAACTATACTTTTAACTCCAGGAGTTACCATATTTTCCTAGTGGTTTTGGCGCGTAAAACCCAGGTTCTATTTTCGGTGAGAGTTCATGTGGTTCGGACCCCACGGTAAGCTACAGGTCCACGTCTAATATAGACTCGCTAAATTCAAATCAAACCAAACAAATCCAAGTCACCTTATTTATTAATTGGTTCATATTAGCTTTGCTGTCTTAAATAACTTGAACTAAAAGAACAAATCACTGAAGATTCAACCATTTATTTTGAAATAATAACTATGTGACAGCTTCGCTAACTAGCAACATATTAGCTTCATTACACACCGTAAAATCAAGAGAGAAAGTTGCATCTAAATATGACAGGATCCCGAAAAATGATTCTGAACGCTGATTGGCTGATCAAAAGTTGCAAAGGAGCAATTGTGTTTCTAGGTAAGAAAATAAGCAGGAAGGGAGAAGAGTTGATCACAGAATGGTTCCAGAAGAAGTGTGCATAAGGAAACTTCTCTCATAAAAGGAGCGATGTTCATCGATCAACAAAAAGAAACTTCATAGAAAATATGGAAGAGAGAACCGTGTGAGTGAGTAGTGACAGAAAGAAAGCAGAAGAAGATATAGGGGAATTTCATAAGCAATTGAGACCAACGGATATGATAAAAGAAAAGCTAAGGCTAGAACGGATAAGAAGAAAGGATCAGAATAGTAAGAAGAAGAAAAATCAGGAAGACAAAGGAAAAAGATATGGTGGGGAATAGAAAGTATGGGAGAAAACACGGAGATAATTAAGAAAACACTAATGAGAATAGGGCACGTTTCTACGTACAGAAAATGGAGTAAGAGACCATTGGACGTATTACGCATGAAGAAGACAAAGGAAGTAGAGGAATAAATACGAGAGGAGCTGATGGAAAGAAGAGGAGTGGTTTACAAAATAAGGTGCAGTAATTATAATAGTTATGTTGGTGAAACGGGTAAAAAAACCTAAAAGAACGGTTAGAACAACACAAATATGATCTGAGATTGGAAAGAAAAAGAAATGCCACTTTTAAACACGTGAAGGACACGGGACATCTTGGTGCGAGATCTTGTGTTAGCACGGGAATAAAGGACGTTAACAAGAAAGTGGAAGAAGGCCAGATTCATTGCAAAAAAGGGGAAAGCTGTGTTGTAAATTGAAATACAGGACTTAAAATTGACGAACAGTGGGATAAGTTATTGGAAAGACTAAATTTGTAGCTTAGTTTTCTACCGGACCAGGGAGGGAAATGGATCTGCAGTGTTTAATTTCAGTTTTGTCAACTTTTGTTACGGTTGGCTGAATTTTTTTTTGATCAGCCAATCAGCGTTCAGAACACTTTCCGGGATCCTATTTTATTTACATGTACCCTCCCACTTTAGAAAATTGAAACAATGACTAGGTCATTCGTTTGTACTACGTTTGTACCGAAAATATTTTAGTTTGTACCATTTTCCTTATAGGGTTACTTGAGAGGTCGACTGGGGGGCTATCTTGGCTCCAAGATAGCCCCCCCGTATCACAGCACAAAAAATTGGAATACACCATTCGAAAGCAAATCGTTTGTACCGTTTGTACCGAAAAAAGTTTTGTTTGTACCCTGATAGTTTTCGAAAAACAGGGGATGATATTTTTCTGGGGGGGCTATCTTGGCGCCAAGATACCCCCCCCCCCGTATCACAGCACAAAAAATTGGAATACATCATTCGAAAGCAAATCGTTTGTACCGTTTGTACCGAAAAAAGTTTTCTTTGTACCCTGATAGTTTTCGAGAAACAGGGGTTGATATTTTGGGCGGGGGGGCTATCTTGGCGCCAAGATAGCCCCCACGTAACACAGCACAAAAATTTGAAATACAGCATTCGAAAGCAAATCGTTTGTACCGTTTGTACCGAAAAAAGTTTTGTTTGTACCCTGACAGTTTTCGAGAAACAGGGAATGATATGTTAGGGCGGGAGGCGGAAAAACGTTGAGCGGAAAAACGCTACTAGTCCACAAAACGCATTTTGAGATATTTGAAGAAAGAACTTTCGTTTCTTAATGGCACAAATGTACAGTCGACATTATAGCATTCTGTTATAACGTGCGAGGTCTTCCAAACTGTATTGCTCTTCATTACAACTTTTAGTTCTACATCTTTAGTGTTATTTTCCCCTTTAACTCAAAATGGCTTATTTTGAATTCACACTGTTTTCCCACTCATCGATTCAATTTTAACGTTGCGTTATTCCCAACAAGTCCTTTTTTTATTTGGATATGTACAACAAGAGTTCTAAATACACATAAATTCACATGAATAGACACATAATACTTATTAATGGGCATGGAAAAAGTACATATTAGGGGGCCTATTTTGCGTACAAAGTAGCCTCTCAAATGCCATCCACCCTTTCTTGAAAATTATCAGGGTACAAACAAAACATTTTTCGGTACAAACGGTACAAACGATTTGCTTTCGAATGGTGTATTCCAATTTTTTGTGCTGTGATACGGGGGGGGGGCTATCTTGGCGCCAAGATAGCTCCCGGCCAAAATATCATCCCCTGCTTCTAGAAAACTATCAGGGTACAAACAAAACTTTTTTAGGTACAAACGGTACAAACGATTTGCTTTCGAATGGTGTATTCCAATTTTTTGTGCTGTGATACGGGGGGGGGCCTATCTTGGCGCCAAGATAGCACCCCGGCCAAAATATCATCCCCTCTTTCTCGAAAACTATCAGGGTACAAACAAAACTTTTTCCGGTACAAACGGTACAAACGATTTGCTTTCGAATGGTGTATTCCAATTTTTTGTGCTGTGATATGGGGGGGGCTATCTTGGCGCCAAGATAGCACCCCGGCCAAAATATCATCCCCTGCTTCTAGAAAACTATCAGGGTACAAACAAAACTTTTTTAGGTACAAACGGTACAAACGATTTGCTTTCGAATGGTGTATTCCAATTTTTTGTGCTGTGATACGGGGGGGGGCTATCTTGGCGCCAAGATAGCACCCCGGCCAAAATATCATCCCCTCTTTCTCGAAAACTATCAGGGTACAAACAAAACTTTTTCCGGTACAAACGGTACAAACGATTTGCTTTCGAATGGTGTATTCCAATTTTTTGTGCTGTGATATGGGGGGGGCTATCTTGGCGCCAAGATAGCCCCCCCAGTTGACCTCTCAAGTAACCCTATAAGGAAAATGGTACAAACGAAAATATTTTCGGTACAAACGGTACAAACGTAGTACAAACGAATGACCTAAACATTGTTTCAATTTTCTAAAGTGGGGGGGCTATCTTGCCATACGTTCTCTCTTGTTTTTGAAGTTGGAGGAAGCCAATATGTTCAGCTAGTTGGCGAAACTATCACACAGTCATTATTTGCATGTTCAGTGATTTGTTCTTTTAGTTCGCCCTATTTATTGGTTCGCCCTCGTATTATAAGAATGCATAAGTGATTATAATAGTAGTTGAACATTCGGATCTCTTATACCATTATAATTAGATCTGAACTATAGTGCTTCGGTTTTAGTACAGAAAAGCAGAACATCGGCACTACTTTCGCAGCTTTACATTAAGTAAGTGAAACAAATAACAGAGCATTCTAATATACAAGGACAAAACACTAGTAGGAAACAAAGAACAGAGAAAAAAGAAAGCGAAAGAGAAAGCAAGATAGAGAGACAAATGAGGAGTTTGCCCTGGGGAGTTACTTGCAATGACCTTTTCCTGTACCAGCCGGTGCGGTACCTCTCCTACTGCACACAATTGCCGGAAACCAATGCAAGAGTACGTGACCCGAATGGCAGTGCTACAGTTTTCTCCCTTTGATTTCATCAAGCTCTTGAGTTCGAGTTGGGTTGTTCTAGAAACAAGGCTAACTCCAGGGTATAGCACTGGGTCGTTGGTTGGTATCCTTGGCGGCCGCAGGGGGGTACGGGGAGGAAGGAAAGGCGGTCGAATTCTCCACAAGCAACAAAGTTGTCACTGTTAATATCTAGTAGTCTATTATGTGTGACATTTCTAAAATTTATTCCTGTTTCCAGGGATAGCAAAAGACATTTGCAGGAACTTTAACAATGAATACTAAACGAACTCTCGTCTGCTAAATATTCTCCTCTCATAGAATGTTCCATTGCAAATTCATTAAGCTAGTATTGTTCTCCTTCCCAAATAAAAGGGGAGAAAGTTTCTAAGTTCATTTTCAGAAAAATGTGAAACTAAAGTATATTTTCGTATTTGTGCATTTAATTTTGACGTTTAATTTCTACTCATGATATGAAACTTTTCAATTTTAACGTTATTATCAATTTAGCACTGGTTCAACATACCAAATTTTCTGGACCTTATATTTTACTATTCAATTAAATACTTATTGTAATTTGGTGCACTTGATGGTTGAGTAAGTAATTTTATAGTTCACGAAATCCGTAAACTCAGCGCTACAGAAACAAAATGAGTTCAATTCTGCAACAATTTAACACAATAAGATCTAGTTTACTATTTTCACGTTTCCCCGAGATTCTAGTTTCTATTGCTCTGAAATTTTCTTGATGACTTATCCAATTTCCCGTTTGTTATAAGCCTTCAAACTAATGCTGTTGCATGAATTCAAATGTACTGCATATCTGAGCTACGCAGGTACTATCTAAGTATTAATCTATATAAATAAAAATAGTCGCTAACGCTCTCGCCTTCGGTATCAGCGGTCCCAGGTTCGATTCCCGGTGGTAGCACTCGGTGGAAAAAGTGTCAAAAATCTTTTATCAGGCTAACCATCCTGAATGAGGTTTTCCTGGGTTTTCCTCATTCACACTAGGTAAACGCAGGGGTGGTACCCAACATCCAGGTCCCAGGGCGATTTCTTCCTTCCTTTTGCCCGTATAGTATGCTCGCCGAGGGACGTCATTCCTCAGAATGTGACAGGCTAACATGGCCATAAATACCGAAAGTCCAGAAATCTAAATCCTATATAAATAAAAAAAAAATGAAAGTAACTATGTGACTTAATAATTCTTGAACCTCCGACCGATCTCGATCAAATTTTCAATATAGATGAAGTTCGGGTTTGAAGTGTTTTTTATAATTTCACTTTGACGGTGCAACTTAGGAGAGAGAGGGAGGGAGATATATAAAAATGATCGAAAATGACCAATATTAGTGCCAAATTCATAGTTTTCGGGGTCGCGTATATGAACAGTGACACTTTCGATGCCATTTAAATCCAAATTCAGCCCACAATGTAATATTTATTTTTTATTTACATACATTACTTATTATTTTTGATGTTTCATTATATTTTCTTTGTTTCTATCGATGTATTTTTTTTAACCCAGCGAAGCCGGTAATTGACGCTAATACTACATAATGAAGTAATATAAGTACTCCCAAGCGCAAAAAAAAAAAAAAAAAAAAAAAAAAAATTGCGCGTATACTGTAACTCACGATTTTTCTCAATTATTTCATTTTCCTTATGTTTATGGGTAAAATTCAGTTATTAGTATGTGGAGATAATAGAAAGCAATCCATCTAAGGAGATATTTCCAAAAAATATAATAAAATAATAAAAATATAAGCAAAAAACAAAATTATGTTCAGTTTTGTGTATACTGGCAATAATGTTTTCGAGGGAATTTTTGGAGCAGCACAGCACGATTGTAGAGGGAATTACAGAATTGGTAACAGAACAGTTGAATCAAGGAACACGAAAGTGGAGTAAAATATTGCATTTATTGGCTTAAATCTAGGGTGTAAATTGTCTGCCAAATATAAATTAGCTTCTGTAACCAATATGTTGTACGGAAATATATAAACAAAGAGAAAAACTGTTGTATTAAGTTTGGAAGTGTCATGCTCTATAGCCATGAGCATTTATTCCTTAAGAAAAAGACAGGCAACAAAAGAAAGTCTGTGTGGTCAAGTGGGTAGAGTGACGGACTAGTAATTCTTATACTGTTTTGACCCCAGATCGAATCTCATCCGATCCTGTTCAATTTTTTTTACGAAATATTATAGAAGTGTATATTTTGTATGTTAATAAAAACTGAAACAATACAATAATGAAATAACTTTTTTGTTTCCTCTGATGACGTATTTATTTAGAATTAGTGTACTATTAGTAATAGCCATTGCTTTCAGTTTATGCTGTTGTATAGCTTCTTTTATCATGCTCTTTTCTTGAAAAAGAAAACAAATTTGTCTCCAATAAAGTATGAAAAATATATATAGACAGAAACAGACATCTTAGTATCAAACGTGATTTACCGTGATGAAATAAACAAGTTTCCCGTTATTAAAAAAGAAAACTATAGAAAATCATTAAATTTGGTCTTAGGTTTTTAGCATGCTATATATATATTCTTTATAAGGCAAGATGTGCGATCATACCCACAAATTTAGCTAGTGGGTGAAAGATGTTTTCGGCACAAATATTTTACAGGTCTAGGTGCATGAAACACCAATACGCCATGGTCTTGACCTTCGTTTATTTCACATTATTATCTGACATATCATAGCAAGTAAAAAGCAGCATCAATCGGAAAGAAAAACTGCAAGTTGTGGTCTTAGTCTGTTTTTGGTGCTCCGGACTCGATCGCCTAGCACGCCCGTCTATACCTTGACTCATACGTCTATCATTCAGTGCAGGCAGATATCCAGCTTTACTTTTCGGAGGGGGCCCGACACGAAAGCTCGTAAGCACGTAATTCTAATGTTTCAAAAATATCAATAATAATAATAATAATATTATTATTATTATTATTAATAATAATAATAATAATAATAATAATAATAATAATAATAATAATAATAATAATAATAATGCAACAGTTCTGTATTTCTCTTAAACATTTCTTACTTTTCATTTATGAACCGGTCAAACTGCATTCTAACACAAACGAAATCAAAAAAAAATATTTTCTAGAGACATGTAAGGAAAACTGTCTGCTACGTATATCACATAACAAAAATAGCAAATGGCAGAACAGAACGGAAACGAAATTGTAATCCCATTTAAAAGTGTTCTTTAATTCCACCTGGTATCAATGGCATTACGGTATATTCTTACAAGTAACACTTCCCAAGTGTAACACTCCGATTTTGATAATATTCGACAGCCAGATACTACACATAAAATAAACGAATACATGTTTTTTTTTTTATTTTCTGCGGAAAAACGGTTTTAGGGGGCAAAAGCCGTCACCCAAAATTTTGAAAGTTAACGCCCGAAAGACAAAAAAAGGTGGACCAAAGTGAACGAAATTGTGCACAGATATGGCAGACGTAAAATGAAGGAATACGTGTTTTGTATTTTCCTGGAAAAACGGTTAGGTGGGGCACAGACCCCTCCAAACCTTTGATCATGAAATATCAAAAATGCTAGTAACAATATGTCTGATGTGTGTAAAGGACGAAGAATTCCAACGACACTTTGTGTATGGACAATACGCAAAAACTAAACGAATACCTGTTTTTTTTATTTCCTGCGGAAAAATGGTTTTAGGGGACAAAAGCCCCCATCCAAAATTTTGAAAGTTTACGCCCGAAAGGCAAGAAGAAGTGAACCGAAATGAATGAAATTGTGGAAAGATATTGCAGACGGAAAATGAGGGAATACGGGTTTCGTATTTTCCTGGAAAAAAAAGAAAGAAAAACGTTTGGGTGGGACACAGACCCCTCCAAAACTTTGATCGTGAAATATCAAAAGTGCTAATAATAGTATGTCAGAAGTGCTTAAAGGACATGAAGAATTTGAACGACACATTGTGTAGGGACAATACGCAAAAAACAAACGAATACGGGTTTATTTTCTGGGAAAAAATGGTTTTAGGGGGCAGAATTCCCCACCCAAAGTTTTGAAATCGTGCATAGATATTCTAGACGTAAATTGATATAATTGTGTTTCGTATTTTCCTGGAAAAAAGGCGGTTGAGTGGGGAGCGGACCTTCTAAGCTGTTGATTACGAAATATTAAAAGTGCAAATAAGTATACGTCAGAAGTTCCTAAAGAGTATGGAGAATTGCAACGAAACTTCGTATAGGGACAATTTGCAAAACAATAAATGAAATGCGTTTTAATTTGTACGACAAAACAGTGTTGGGGCCTAGAGCCCCTCCAAAAAATAAATAAATAAATAAATAAATATTACGTAAAAGTGCAGGAAGGAATGGACCGAAGCAAATGAAATTGTGTGTAGATA
This sequence comes from Thermobia domestica, assembly GCF_964235325.1. NCBI lineage: Eukaryota > Metazoa > Arthropoda > Insecta > Zygentoma > Lepismatidae > Thermobia > Thermobia domestica. The sequence continues at coordinate 81,667,317 of NC_137466.1, forward strand.
TTGTATAGACTGTATGTAAAATAAGGACTTTCGTGTTTTTAAGATGTCCCTATCAATTTTGGCACATCAACAACAAACAGGAAATTAATCGGCACGTGTTTTTGTTTATGCGGAAAAACATTATAAGGGTTAAAGTTGCCTCTTGATATACTACAAAATACGCTAACTGTTTGTGCTTGTTGTTGATCTGCCAAATTTGAAGAAATCTGATGGAGACGCTTGTGAAACACGAGAGGCTTTATTTTTCATATCCAATATCTACAGACAATTTCATTCGCTTCGGTCCTCTCCTTCCGACACTCAACGCCTCGGTCCACTCAACAGTTTTTTTTTTTTTTTTTTCAGGAAAAGACGAAGCACGTATTCTCTCATCTTACCTCTACAACATTTGTGAACAATTTCATTCAGTTCGGTCCATTTCTTCTTGCCTTTCTTGCGTCCAATTTCAAAATTCTGGGTGGGACCTTTTGCCCCTAAAACCGTTTTTTCGCAGGAAATAAAAAAGCCGTATTTGTTTATTTTTTTGCTTATTGTACTAACACAAAATTTTGTTCCAATTCTTCGTGTAACTTTAGGCACTTCTGGCATACTGTTATTAGCACTTTTGATATTTCATGATCAAAGGTTTGGAGGGGTCTGTGCCCCACCTAGCCGTTTTTTCCAGGAAAATACAAAACACGTATTTCCTAATTTTATGTCCGCAATATCTGTTCACAATTTCGTTCACTTTGGTCCACTTGTTTTTGCCTTTCGGGCGTCAACTTTCAAAATTTTGGGTGAGGGCTTTTGCTCCCTAAAACCGTTTTTCAGCAAAAAATAAAGAAGCACTTATTTGTTTATTTTATGTGTAGTATCTACCTGCCAAATTTTATCAAAATTGGAGTGTTACACTTGGGAAGTGTTACTTGTTAGAATTATAGCAACAACGCATTGTCCACAGTTTGGACACTGACTCAAAGTAATCTGACATAAAAGAACCTCAAAAGGGAAAAAGTAGGTTTATTAAAAAGTGTTTGAGGTTTGGTAACGGACAGCTTCCAGGACCTCACACTGGATACGTCACTGAGTCAATGCATTGTATTTGTTTCTTGCAAAACACGATAATTAGATGCGTAATATGTAAAATTATATCATAGTTTGACTTTTAATAGGTCTTTCCTTAATACATCCATATTATCCGGCGTTCTGCCTGCCTGTTTCATGTCGGATAAGCGAAACTCTACTGTATTTTCAAAGATAGCATATACACAGGGGCTAGAGGTCTGCACGGGCCGGAATTTTTAGAACGGACCCGGCCCGTCCCCTTTAATTTATAATCTATAGGCATTAGCGGATTAAGGGTGGAGCCAATGGAGCCCAGGCTTCGGGGCCCCAAGCTCAGAAGGGGGCCTTTAAAATCCCTCTGTTTAATACTAAAATATAGTAATCAACTTATTATATTATAGGCTTCAGACCGATGCTACTTTTTTTCCCGCTCGTTACGCTCGCGGTATCGCTAGATTTAAGTCTTTCTATCAGCAGCATTTATTGTTAATAATGAATGCAATTATTTAATTGTTAATAATGAATTTAACTAAACTAATTATTCTAAACTTGGAGCACATTCAAATATTACAGCATAGTTCTCGGTAGTTCCATAAGCCTATGAGGCTGTGGAAGGCAGAAAAGAAAATTTATGCACTGGAACTATTCTTAACATAGGGCCCCCTTAAAACAGTCGGTTCTAGGTCCCCAAAAGCCTTAATCCGCCCCTGTCTATAAGCAATATTTCACGAAAAGCTGGTATTTTTTAACAAATGTGTTCGTCATCAAGTTTTCATAAAGTAGTCCCTTTCTCCTTTAAGTAATTTCAGAGCCCACTGTGTTTCAGTGGTAGAGCGTTCACCTCTGGTGCATGGAGTCCTTGGTTCGATCTATGCTCGCGCCAAGTGAACCTTGTGCTGGACAAACACTGTGCGTGGGTTTTCTCGAGGTTCTCCCGTTTTATCCCACTTTCTTCACTCGATCATTTCATTCATTTCTTATCATCACTGTCTCCTTTAGCCTATCCGGCATAATCGTGGGAAGTAAAACTTAAAGATTTCATTTCAATCAAAAAACACTTGCAGGAAGTATGTAATTTCGAATAAAACAAACTACTATATACAATTCTGAGTATATTATTCTTTTATGAAATTCTCGCGAAACTTATTTCTAAATCGAAGGGTAAGAAGACTAAATTCACTCTCTTATTATTATAGATCCATTTCAATTGAAGCAGTTGGAATAGTTGGAAAAAAATAAAACAAAACATACCCTATATTCCAGTGTGCCACAATCGGTATAACGCGGCACACTGGTGTGTCCAGCAAAGTGAACTGTGTGGCGAAAACTTTTTCCTATTATTTGCAAGAATATTTGTCGAGCTTCTGTTATTTATTATTATTATTATTATTATTATTATTATTATTATTATTATTATTATTATTATTATTATCAACGATTCTTCCATGGATCAGCTGTCTGTATACGGTTAAGCAACCACAAGTATCACATTGAGGGAATGAGTATAATTATTTACTTTAATAGTAATACAAAATCTATTTGCTTGTATATTCTACCGGGAATAACTGCATCCGTCTAGAAAGCTAGGACTAACAACAAAGGGATCCGAAGTTGTGACCACACACCGCCCCAAATCGTGAGTGCCACAAGTTCCCTTCTACGCCTTAGCACAATAAGGGCTGTTGCGTTCAGGGAGAGAGAGTTGCAGTTATAATTCCATTGCAGTTATATGCTTATTAAATGTTAACTTATATTTATAAATTATGTAAGTGATCGTATCGTTTTCTGTTTATTATTATTATTATTATTATTATTATTAATTCTTATTATTATACATTTCTTATTACGTTGATTGCCATGTGTATGGAATTACATACACACGGCTCTCCTGTGCAGTAGAGCGTCATTATTTTCCATACGCAAACAATGTAGATATTCCAAGTTTGTTGTGTTCGTTCTATAGCTGTGTATGTAATTAGATACATATGGCGTAGAAATCAAAATTTAATGTCCATGCCACGTATATGCAAAACCATACACAAAGACATTTATGAACAAAGACATTGAGTTTGAGTTTAACGTCTCGCTCAGCAACGAAGCTATATGAGACGTCGGCCTACTGATTAACGTGGACTCCGAAGCACGTGAGCTCTCGCCGGGAATCGAAGCCGGGTCTTCCACGCCAAAGGCATGTACGCTAACCGCTTAGCCACTAAGGAGCTCATGAACAGAGACATTTAAAACAAAGGCGAAAATAAAGATGTGTGATGTGATTTTGAGTTTAACGTCCCTTTCAGCAGCGAGGCTATATGAGACGTGGACCTACTGATTAACGTAGAATCCGAACCACATTAGCTCCCGCCGGACGAAAACAAAGGCCTTTGGAATTGACAATAATCGTTTGGACATTTCAGTCGCACCTACCTAATATTAACAACATTTCTACGATAATTTCGTAACATTGTATTATTTCTTTTGTTGATTAGCTTGGTTAGGCTTATTTAAACACTTTTTTCTTTGCACCGACGTGTCACATCTCTTGGATGAAAATACACTAGCTCTCACTGGAAATCAAATCCAGAACCAATGCACTTGAACCATTTGACCACAACAAGGCACATTTAAAAAGAAGTTTCGATTTTGTTCGGAAAATTGTGATTAGGTGTAACATTAAAAAATATATTTAAGAAAGGATACGGAGCAAACGCACTGTACTTTCTCGCTCGAATTTTTTTACACTGACTTATGTTAGGCTGTAACTATTATTGAAACATTTATTTGGGAAATTGCGAATAAAATAATGTTTTGGAAAACTTTGCTAGAAGAAACTTCAGGCCCAAAAGTAAAGTACCCATTGGTCATATTTTCGTTAGAAATAACTTGATCCATATATTAGAATTATTAAGGATATAATTATATGTGAACTATAAGCAAAAGCATCTGAATAATTTCTGAGAAAATCATGAAAAAAGTCACCCCCAAGAATAAATTATCCCTTGTGGATCTTTTCAGGACAAACGAGCTATGCTATATTGTTAGTGTTTTCGTAAAACATTTATTTATGAAATACGAACACAATCGCCTGAGTCGTTCTTGAGAAAATTGCAGGGTAAAACTTACTGTCAAAAGTAATATACCATTTCTAGTTTTTCCGGATGAGGGAATTATACCATATAGCTAGGTTATTTGTTCACATGTATTTATAAAATATAAACAACAAACATCTCCTGAGTGTTTTTAGGAAGGTCATCGGGAAAAGCTTACCCCCAAAGGTAAACTCTTCTATCTGTAATTTTGACAGTATATCGAGTAATTTTTAAGCAAATCGTCGGGAAAAAATTCACTGTCAAAGTATCTCTTTTGGATTTTTCTTTTCGGAACAAGCGAGTTATACCATATTGTAAGATTATTACAGAAAATATTTTACTGAAATTAGAACAAATTTGTCTCAGTTATTACTGAGAAAATTGTCCAAAAAAATTCAACCCTTGAGAAAACCACTTCTTCTGTGTGTTATCGGAATAAACGATTTATGCTGTATGTTAGTTTATTAATGAAACATTTCTTTACGAAATATGAACAAAATTGCCTGAGGCGTTAATGGGAAAACTATCGGGGTAAAGCTCACCCTAAGATTAAGCTACTCCTTCGAACGAGTTGTTTGTTAGGTTATTAATGATACGTTTATTTATGAAATGTGGTTGAGAAAATTCTGCAAAAAGAACGCATACCATACAGTAAATTACACCATATATATTTTTTCAGAACAAATATTCATATGCGGTGGAGATTCGTTAATAAAATATATATTTATAAAAAGTAAATAAAATCGTCACAGCTTTTTTTACTTGAGAAAATTAAATTGTTTTAAATTTTAATCCTCCAGTAAATTACCCTTACTTTTAGATGTCGAAGGACATAAAATTCGAAAGATAGTATGTTATTAAAACGTTATGTCTAGAATTCGGTCCAGATACGTTGAACAGTATGGCCTCTATTTGAGTGCGTGTAAAAGCGTGACGAACCGAGAGACGAATAGATGGGCAGACATCGAAAAATCATTTTTTCAATATGTAGGAGCCATGTAACTTGAATTCATTGAAATCTGTTTTCGGTTTTTATAACTAACCACACTTTCTTCTTTCGTCGCTCGAATGTGAAAACGAATAGGCCTACACCGACATGTAATGTGATAATTTGTAATCCCAAAAATTTAATTTGTTATGTTTAATGTGTTGTCACGCTAGAAAAAGAAGCTTATGCATGTTAGATCATTTTATTATCAGTTTTTCACGCTACTGTATAATTCGTCGGAAGCATTCGTGTTATTCACAAAGAGAGCTGTAAAATTTAGTTTTGTTTAAAGAAAACATTCTTGATTTTTTTTTTACACAGACTTGCATTTGTTGCACTTGTTGATATGAAACAAAAGGGGAGAGAGAGAGAGAGAGAGTCAATACTCTAAAAAGGAACACACACACACAGAAACACTAGTACAGACAACGAGCTATGGCTGTGATTGTGTTCGTCACGCTGTGTGTAAAGCTGCAGGTCGCGCTTGTTTTGTTTTTTACAGACACACTCGCAGTGAGTTGAAGTTTGAAGTTACTTCTGCTGTGTTAAAAAAAAACGCAGAGGGAATGATTAAGCATACCATACCATAAACTAAAAACAATCGCTATTAGTAATAAATAGTAAGCTAATTCTAAATAAATACGTCATCAGAGGAAACAAAAAGTTATTTCTTTATTGTATTGTTTCAGTTTTTATTATCATACAAATTATACACTTCTATAATATTTCGTAAAAAAAATTGAACAGGATCGGATGGGATTCGATCTGGGGTCAAAACAGTATAAGAATTACTAGTCCGTCACTCTACCCACTTGACCACACAGACTTTCTTTTACTGCCTGTCTTTTTCTTAAGAAATAAATGCTCATGGCTGTAGAGCCTGTCACTTCCAAACTTAATACAACAGTTTTTCTCTTTGTTTATATATTTCCGTACAACATATTGGTTACAGAAGCTAATTTATATTTGGCAGACAATTTACACCCTAGATTTAAGCCAATAAATGCAATATTTTACTCCACTTTCGTGTTCCTTGATTCAACTGTTCTGTTACCAATTCTGTAATTTCCTCTACAATCATGCTGTGCTGCTCCAAAAATTCCCTCGAAAACATTATTGCCAGTATACACAAAACCGAACATAATTTTGTTTTTTGCTTATATTTTTAATATTTTATTATATGTTTTTGGAAATATCTCCTTAGATGGATTGCTTTCTATTATCTCCACATACTAATAACTGAATTTTACCCATAAACATAAGGAAAATGAAATAATTGAGAAAAATCGTAAGTTACAGTATACGCGCAATTTTTTTTGCGCATGGGAGTACATAGTTTCGCTCGGATAGGTTCATGAAATTTTACTTAATTTATTTTCGCTACAATAATGCAAGTTGGTTACCGTTAAAAGACAGGGCTAACTTCGACGAACTGTTCTTCCAACGAGATAGGCTACTCTTAAGTTTAATTGGGCTAAAAGATTTTTTTCTTTTGTATCTATCCCTGAGTAGGACCAGATAACGTGACAGCATTGATTGGTTGCTCCATTCACCACACCTGATACATGGATGTCTTTTTTGAAGACATGTTGAAGAATAATGTTTTAAAAGAAATACCCTAAGCCAGTGATTCCCAAAAGGTGATCCGCGGACCTCAGGGGTCCGCGACTTATTGTTGGGAATTTAGGTTTTATTTTAAGCTAGCCTTCAGTAAACATTATTATGTTAATAAACATATCCAAATCGCTTAGGTATGACTGTTTTATTTTGTGACCGGCCACTATCTTACAATACACCAGATTAAATTAATATTTTTTTTTTTAAAAAAAAAGATTATGTTTAGGTAAGTACATATGTTTAGGTAAAAAGAAATTATATTTATGTAATGATGTCCAATTCAGGAAGTGCTAATTAGAACTTTAAATTATGACGAAATCTATTTGGGATTTTACGGGGTCCGCGACATATTGGCGAAGGTATAAAGGGGTCCTCAAAGAAAATTTATTTAGAACCACTGCCCTAAGGAAGAAACGAATTAAAAGTTGATAATTCAAGCGATCAAGCGAGCGAGATTCTGCCATTCAAATTGATCAGAAATTGTGTATCCGTCCATCTGTTTGTTTCACGATAACTTTCATAAAACTTATCCCATCTTGTTCACTATGTATTGCTTTGGAAATGTTTCACAGTATTAATAAAACAAAACTGACCAAAAGGATCAAATAATTATTATTAATAATACTTGTATGACATTTTCGGCAATGTAAAATTGTCTTCAGTGGCGGATCTAGAAGGTAAAACCTGGAGGAGGAGCCAGAATCCAGACCATAATAGGTATATCATGAGTTTACGCAAATCATTTTAATTTTAAATCCGTTTACACATTTCGTTAATAGGAACTAGGAATAAGAAAAAAGAATCATTCCTTTCACCAGTTACAGTTAGATAATGAAATACGAATTAGCAATTAATAAAATGCAGGCATTTACAGATACGTTAGCTAAACAAATTGGTCACAAGACAATGCACTTTATATTGTGAAAATTGTAATTAATGTTCAAATTACAAATTGGCGGAGAAAACGTATTTTGAATATAAATACACAATTCATCACTATTAATGTTATCCTTGAAGTGTCTTATAAACCTTTATTGATAGAAAATAGTCATCAACCTTTTAATAATCTTCGCAATTGAAGAATTTTAAATGAATAATAAAATCTTTTCCGATTACGAATAATATGTATTAATCAGCAAAATTTTGAAAGAAATTAAAACAAATTTTTACTTCTCATTTAAAATAAGCGAAAGTACACATCTTTGTTGCTTTTTGTCTTCATTTTCTTTATTTTTACTACCAGCACAAAGTAAAATAGCTCAATCGTGATCCATTAAAGAACTAATTCTTGATTGCTTGTGTTTTCAAATTGATTTATAATTTGGGTCTGTAGAAGTTTATAACTTAACTCTCTTCCGATGGATATTATGGCTAGGTTGGACTTTGAGATTCTAGACCTCCAATATTGTTTTACACTAGGGATGGATAAAATTTTCCGGAATCCGGAATCGGAAATTTCACTTTCAGGATTTCAGAAAGATTCCGAAATTTAGAAAATTCAGGAATTCAGAAAAATTCCGGAATTCGGAAAATCCGGAAATTTTACTACATCATTTTTTCCGGAATTTTTCCGATTTTCCTTTCCGGATTCCGGAAAGTAGAAATTCCGGAATTGGCCATCCCTATTTTACACATTACATAAAAGAAAAACTGCAACTGAAACTATATATCTAATGTTTCAAAAAGTTTCCAATCAAGGATAAAAGACAACTCTTGCTATAAACTTTCAAAAATATATAAATAATAGACTCAACTATATTTTCTACTCAAAAAATTGGGGCCCTAGCTTCTCCGGCCCCGGGCTATATCCGCCATTGATCGACTTCATGAGAAACGTCGATAGTAAATTGTCGAAAATGTTATGTAAGTATTGTTAATAATTATTTTAATCAGTTTTGTTTTATTAATACTGTGGAAAACTTATCTGATATTAATAAAGCTCGGTGTATACTTTCTTCTTCTAACTTCCAAAATATACCTAAATCTATTGAAGTTGAAATTCATCGAAAATATAGGAGGTGTAAGAGGGCCAAATTCACTGCAGGTTTCAAATTTGAACATAGGCAATAAAATAGTTTTTGCAGGGTAAACCACTTAAAAATTATTCGAATTTGATTTAAAAAAAAAAAAACAGTGTAGGTATAGCTTCCGTAAGGGCACTTTGTTTAGAGAATTCTGATAATCCCTACAGATTGCGGTTAAAATGTGCCAATATTGAAAGGGTGAATTACCCCTTCTTCAATTTAAAAAAATATGTTCCACGACAATTCCCGTTTTTTTTCTTTTCTTAATGTACGATTTTGCTGCATATAACGAATATTTTCTTTGAGACTTCCTAATTGTCTCTTGTTGATAGAGCTCAAATCAGTAACGAATAAAGAGAACCCTTTTCCGATTTCTGAAAAGAATTCCACAGCAACATCCTTAGAATTTATTCGATATTGATAGAATATTTTCTGCGAGGCTTTCCAGCAGTCTCAAGAGCTTGGGTTTTCAAATAGTTACGAAAAAACTGTAAATTAAGCCCCCATAATGTAGGTCGGACACCTCCCACCTCTAATTTAAAAACATATTCCATGATAACTTTTGTTTTTTTAAAAATAAATATATTAGGTTTTGTGCAAACTACGGTATATTTTTTTTATGATTTGGTTACGAGCATGTAATTAGGGATGCGCACGAGACAAGATTTGTGAAAATGTGATGTAAAAATGATGTCTCGTCTCGAAAAATGTATATTTTTGTATTTGAAGAGCCGTGTCTCGACTCGAATTTTATCAGGAAAATCCTGTCTCGACTCGTCTCGTGCGCATCCCTACATGTAATTTGAAGTACTCATCAACTACCTCTATAAAAAAGTATCGCGGAATTACCACAGGATTCTGAAACATGGATACTTGAATAGAGCATATACTAGTTCATAAGTGAAGTCTTGACCCGACTACGGTAGGACCCATAGTATTGGAGCTATAGACCTTTAAAGCTCCATGTTTTTGGCAGCCTGTAACTCCGAAAGGAAGCATTTGTGCACCCAGGTTGGTCTATTCTTTTTGTCTTATCTTAGTGCTAGGAATCATCTCCCAAACGTTGTCGGTGTTATTTTGAAATACCCTGTATATTCAGTATCTTCCATTTCTTCATCCCTTGTGTCAACATATGTGTCAACAAACATACCATATTCTTCATTTTTTTTAAAAAAAATTATAAATAATTTAAATCTCAAAAGCTCAAATTTCTTCCTTTCTTTTTAAACAGACATTTGTTTCGAATCTGTCTGCCTAAAACAAAAACACTTAGAAAGAAGAAGCTATTTTTGTTTTACCTCCACCCATAATCATAAGAAGAGAATTTTTTATATATGCACATTATTATATAAACTAGTTATGAAATATAATATTTTCCGGCTTATTTGCATTTTATATTTTAAACCCTTTCTCTCTTTTTTTTCTATCATTTATAAATATTTTCTTTCTCCGTTTTTTTTTTTTTTCAGAAGTGACTGACTATTTTCCACCTCGTTACACTTTCTTTTGTAGCTGCTGAGAAGATGCGCCACTATAATGAAGCGCCTCCAAAGAATAGCGTTTGTAGTTTATGTAATATGAAAGAAAAGGGGAAAAGAATGGTCTTATGGATGTTATACAGAGAGCATTTCCTCTCCTCCCTGGAAGTCGCTTTGAATTTTCAGCCTTCATCTGTCATGCAGACATTTGCATTGGACTAGCAAAAGAAAGAAAGAAAAAAATGCACGCAGAGAAAAAGAAAACAAAAGAGTATGGAGAGAGGAAACAAGAGAATAAAAGAAAAGGAAGAACCGTAGCGCCAAGTAAAATCTTATGTCAGTTATGAGAATCCTAATCAGTATTGCCAACGGACTACTACTAAATTATTGTATATTTTTCAAAAGCTCTTATCGAAGTACATAAGAAACAAAGTAAGAGAATAAGTCAAATTTAGTTCTGAATACATTCATTTCCTTAAAAATACAGATTGATTATAAAGTCCCATTATACCCTATGTATTACATAGATGTTAATGAATTGTTGTTTCGGGACCGTGGTGGTTCAATAGTAGAGTGTTCATCTCTGTTGCATGAGGTCTTTGGTTCGATCCCAGCACGCGCCAAATGAGCTTTTTGGTGGACAAACACCGTATGTGTGAGTTTTCCCGGGTTCTCCCGTTTCCTCCCACTTTCTTTTTTCCACCATTTCATTCATTTCTCATCATCATCGTCTCCTTTACCCTAGCCGTCACAAAGTGGAACGTAAAACTTAAAGATTTCATTTCGTTTCATATTAGTTCAGCAATTGATAACATACGAAATATATGTGAACTACATATGAATTACAGTAATTAATTTGCACGCTTTTGACAATACTGTTAGTGTCATTTTATTCACACACTCCATTAAGTTTTTAGTGGAAAAAATTTCTCTCAAAAATTTTGAAGTGGCGGAATTCCTCCCAATCCCCCAGAACTTCGCTCACTGTTCTAACAATGTAGGACGAGACATAGCATTGTTACATTACCAAGGGCTAAGAAAAGTCGAGACAATCAGGGCCATTTTCGAAAACTATAATTTGAAGGGAACACTGATATTGATCAACATAAGCAAATATATTTGTCCGTCTATAAATCTTTGGGACTGCTTCGAAATGATTTTCGGATATGTTGTCTTCATTTCGTCTATTAACCTTCTGCTTTAAATTGCCATCTTTTCTGCTTCATAAGAATGAAAACCATTTTTTGATGGAACATCTTCACCCACGAGAACAATTTTAGCTTTACAGCCACGTCTATACTTATAGGAACTTTTGTCTTCAATTCTTCTATTAATACGACATAAATACCCTTCATAATATAACATTTTTCAACCATACTTTGAATTTACAAGTACTGCTATTCTGACTTTACAGTTTTGACACTAATATCCAAACAGTATACGCTCAAAACTTTGGTTGGGTTTTAAACTTTCACCCTGGCTTCACTCTGTTGACACTTATACTCAAATGACAAACAAGAGCTCCTGAAAGCAACTGCAATTGTCGGGAAAATAATTAGTATTAAATTTCCCTTAAATCTAAATATCCCTTTTTGCGAAAATGAGGCAGAAAAGGGATTAGGCAGAACAGGAATTCCTGTTCTGGCTAAATATAAGATTAGATAAAATATGTGTTACAAAGTGCTAGAAGGTCATTAGGGAGAACAAGAAGGCACCGCAGTTTTTAACCAATTTCATTCTTTTTTTTTCAATTATTTTTTAAACAATTCCTGAATATAATGTAAATTATATTCATGTAAATTATATTATGTTGTTTGCTGCATTTGACAATAACAATGGATATAAAAATACATCTACCAATATAAGAAATTTAAAATAATATTTTAAAATATTTTTTCACTCCATCCCGTATTCATGTATCCTTTTCACCTCCCTTTGCGTCCCCATTAATTCTTTTCGCGACTTCCCTATAGGTCTCGATCCCCAAGTTGAGAAAACCTGGTTTAGAGTACTCAAATTAGTCCCGTTCCAGTTAAATATCAATATGCTTGCTTTCAGTAAACGATCCACTTCCCAGATTGAAATGCATGTGATCCTCTCCTCCCCCTACTTGTTTTTCTTTCAAGCAAAGGCCAGTTGCCTTGCGAAGATTCCCGCCCTTTATCACGGGTAAAGTTTTGGGGCATTTTTGATTTTTAGGTATTGTAGGTGGACCTTAAAGGCAGATGTTTTATCTCATGTTAAACTACAGCTAAAAACATCTCACCTACGGTATTTCTTCCAGACAAGATAATGGGGGCGCTTACTTCGGAGCTCTGAGAATGTCGCCCGGAAGAGACCAAGATAATATGTTTATAATGTAATAATAAATAGAATAGTTCCGTGTGAAAATAATGTGCCCCTCCGAATACTAAGTGTGCCCCTCAGAACACCTTTTCTGAAAGAAACACTGCTCACCTGGACTCGATACAGGAAAGCCAAGAATCATCCTTAATTAACGAATCTATGAAATAGTAAAACCTAATATTAATAGTAACAATTCGGATACCTTAACTATTCAATTTAATTGAACAATGAATATTCTATCAGTAGAATTGAAATTATTCAAGCAATGTTATTCTAAAAAAACTATTCTTTCCTCAACAACAGAGCCATCTCGTACTTAAGAGGAAAACATTCCATTCTTTGGAACTGCCATTGCACAATTACAGTAATGTGTGTACGTTACATTATGGTAGTTTATAGTTCTATCAAACTTTAGGAATTTTACCAATACAGAGAGGAAGGTTTTTTTTTTTTTTTTTTTTTTTTTTAGGATTAAATGGCTCAGTTAACGATAATCGCCAGAACACTCAGAAAAGGAACCTGGAGAAAGTCAATTTGATCCAAAATTCGAAACTGTAATCCAAATTCTAATTTCATAATTTGAGACCAAAACAGTGTATCGCTATCGCATAATATTACATATCTGAATTAAGGCCAAGGGTCTGTTTATATGCCGAAGTCAGTCAGCGTACCATTGGATATGTCCCTGCAAAGTGACACAATTTATACTGTACTGTTCCTTTCATTGTTCTTTTTAAACAAATAACAAGTTATTTTCGTTTTACATTGTAAAACTACACTTGCAAACTTAGCAAACCCAATATTGAAAACGAATGTGATATATAGATAAGGGTGGCCAGATGTCCTGCTTTTGGCCGGACAGTCCGGCTTTTGGAGGTCATGTCCCGTGTCCGGCTTAGTAGTCAAGCCGGACGCCCATTTTTCCTGCTTTTCAGTTATCTCATTATAAATGTTTAACTTTCCATTATTCTAAAGGCTCGATGGCTCATGCCCTCAAATTAATTTTCCTGTCATCGAAACTCTCGAATGTAATACTTGTACTGTTACAATACTTTATTCAATGTTGAAAGATCAGATAAAAAGCTTACAGATAGAATAACAGACACATTATTTGGATATATTGTTAATTCCAAGGTGAAACTGTTGGTTCCTTGTGATGAAACAAAGTGCAAATATTATTATTATTATTATTAATAATAATAATAATAATAATAATAATAATAATAATAATAATTTTTATAAACGGCCTCGTCAATACATTTTTGAGCAGTATGATTTCGGTGAGACAAGTTTACATAAGAGACTCGTTGTGCTTGGAAACCCCGACTATTCTTCTGAAGATTTTGTTAGTTCTGTTGAGGCGTATAATATTAAATCCATTGACATGGATGGACTTTACGAAGAATTCAGTTTCAAGAAATAGCAGCCTCAGATATGTTCAAGAATTGTTCAACTGTTGAAGAGAGGTATTTAAAACTTTTCGAACGTGCTAAACATCAAGTCCAAGTGTTCTGTATGGTTGCGAAACATGGTCGCTTACTCTGAGGGAAGAACATAGACTGAAAGTATTTGAGAACAGGATCCTGAGAAGAATATTCGGACCCAAGAGGAACGAGAATGGGGAATGGCGGAAGCTTCATAACGAGGAACTACACAGTTTATACGGTTTACCCAACATTGTTAGGGTCGTCAAGTCTAGGAGGCTTAGGTGGGCAGGTCATGTAGCTAGAATGGAAGAAAGTAGAAACGCTTTCAAAGTCTTGACTGGTAGACCCATAGGAAAACGACCATTAGGAAGACCTAGGCGCAGATGGGAGGATAATATTAAGATGGATCTCGCAGAGATAGGAATACAAAGTAGAAACTGGATCCAATTAGCTAAGGATAGAAGTCAGTGGAGAGCTTTTGTGAACGCGGCACTGAACCTCCGGGTTCCATAGGCCATAGAGTTAGTTAGTTAGTTAGTTAGTTAGCTAAACATCAAGCGAAAAAGGTTTTGAGAATTTGCAGAAAATCGGTTCATATATTGTATTATTTCCATACAAAGTAGTAATGTTTACTGGGAACGGATATTTTCATTCATGAATGCTGCTTGAACAAAGGAAAAAATGAGAATGGAACGTGCAATGACAATTTAAAGAACTTTTGCAGAACAAGCGTCTATTGAACGCCGCTCGAGGAGCAGAGAAATATCAAAAAAAAAAAAAAAAAAAAATTTAACATGTAAATGTAGCTATCATATTTGTAAATATAGCTTTCCTAGCTTGCTTGAACCAAAGATGTCTAAACGGAATTAACGAATTGAATTGTCATATGTGAGGAAAAGGTTTACAAATTCATAAAGTCAGGCTTTCTAAGTCAATGTGTCTGACATTTTAATCATTGCCTTCTGCCACCCTATATTTAGATTTACTACCTTCGGTTTAAGTAGAAGATTGTGTTAATTATGGTTCCTAGACGGGAGAACTAACAAACTACTACTACTATTACTGCTGTTGCTACTACCACTACTATTAATACTTCTAATTATTATTATTATTATTATTATTATTATTATTATTATTATTATTATTATTATTATTATTATTATTATTATTATAAAAGAGAGAGTGGGAAAGTTGGTGATCTTACGAATGGACTTCGCTAATTTCCCTCTATCGAGTCCAGATATGTAAGTTAACTTTTGTTGTCGAAGCATACAACTTTGATAAATGATCCTCAAGTTTCGAAGCAGTATTCACAAACTGAAAGAATGTTTGATATTGAAGCGTGCAACTTCGTTAGAGGTTCTTTCGGATACCAAGCCACAACCTTCAGACTGAAGAGACCTTTTATTGTTGACTCAGGGAGATACTTTTATTGTTGAAGCTCATTACTTCGTCTGAGGTACTTTGGGATACGAAGTCATACCTTACAGACTGGAGAGACTTGGATCATTAAAGTGCGGGATCCGAACCACATTATAGTCCATTTTGAGGTTCTGAGGCAGCTTCAGATCTCCCGTGGCTATCTGATAGCGTGCATGTTGTCAGCACAGGAAACCAAGATTCGATTCCCGACGAAAGTCAAGTGATTCGGATGTGATTCGGATTCCACGATAAACTGCAGATCCACGTCTCATAGTAGCCTAAATTCTTAATCAAATCAATGATGCAGTTTCAACAGGGCATGCCAAAACTGCACTCTCAAGTGTAAGTCAAACTTAATTTCGTACACCTTTCTTTCTCATTACTACTGTTATTATTGTAGTAATTAATTCTTAATGATTCTATTCTAAATTAGTATCGCAATCACAACGTGAAAACCTAACTAACTAACTCTATGGCCTATGGAACTCATGGATTCAATGCCGCGTTCACAAAAGCTCTCCACTGACTTCTATCCTTAGCCCACTGGATCCACTTTTTACTTTGTATTCCTATTTCTGCAAGATCCATCTTAATGTTGTCCTCCCATCTTCGCCCAGGACTTCCTAATGGTCGTTTTCCGATTGGAATTCCAGTTTATCTGTTAATATTGATCCTAGATATCTGAAAGTATTCACTTTATCGAAAGTATTATTTGTTATTTTAATGCATCCATAATTTGCAATATTACGATCCGTGGAAACCTATTATTTAATATATATATATTTTTTTTCTTGGTATATTTTTTCAAGAGTTGGCAACATTGATGAAAATAGACTTGACTGGACAGAAATTAGGGAACGCCTTTCCTTTCTTGCTGCCACTGCTTATAATATTTATGCTCGAGGGGATCTTCTCTTTTCAGATTCCGCACTGAGATTCTAGGCAAAGAAGATGTAAGAGAGTCACTATGCAAGTTTTTTTTTTTTTTTTTTCAAGGAGAGGTGAAAACGTAGGAAAAAAATATAAATGCAATTTAATACCATGAAAGAAATTACCATGAGCAAACAAGACGTTTTATTATGTGACGTCACACAAAGTCTGTTGCATGAGTGAATGTGTGTATATGTGAGAGCAAGCAAGAGAGACTATTGTGCAGAGTATTTAAACCTTTAAAGGGATTCTCATGTTGAGGCTTCGCTTTTAAGTAAATTAACATGTAATATCTCTGTGAACATGAGAAACTGTTCCCAAGCGCCCTCTACATATAACACCTCTTATAGATTCCGCCCCCAGAGAACAGAAAGAACGTAGAAAAGACAACTTGGAAATGAGTTTTACTTTCTTTCTGTTTTAACATTATTAGTTTTGTACATCCGAATTGTGCTTCTGTAATTGTGTGTAAGAGAATATAATTGTTCTATCCCATTTTGCGAATGCAATGTCCTGACACTGTACCGTATATGATAACATATGTTAACAAATATACAGTACAGATCTGCTTGTAGAGGCATACGGCCTTCATAGAATATAATGAAAGCTACAAAACAGTAGTGTATTGTGTTCAAATAAAGTTAAATAATAATAATCACATTGTTTGTTAATTATTGATTAAAGATATTGGGCGTTATGCAGAGTCGTTTTGACGTATGATTAGCGTCATACTAAAGGTCTGACTACTGCTGGAAACATATGCTAATCGAGCTAAAGTATGGCCCTAATCACGCTGCAGAACGACTCTGCGTAAGGCCTATTGAGTCCAGCGGAATCTTGGTCTCTTTCCCCATTTGTTTATGTGAGGAAGCATTCTATTTATTTATTTGAAATGAATATGAATTATGTGATATATATCTATATATCTATATCTTATGTATGTATTTATATAGGGCCTATATACACTGTAATCGTAGCTTTTTTACTTACACTAGTGATACGATAAATTGTAGAAGTGAATGAAAGAATCTTTTAGAAATTTTCATTACCTTAAACTTGGCCAATATCACTACGTTTCACGAGAATTGGAGAATTTTTACAAAAAAAGTTTGCGAAACACTTTTTTTAAAAACTGAGAAAGGAGGAAAGGGAGGATAATCCTCACATTTTGATCTATTTTTATTTTAAGAAGAAGGAATGATTGGAAAGTCTCAGAAACAAACAATATACTCAATATTAGCTTGAAATCGAAGCTCATTCTATTAGATTGGTCCTTTTGGTTGCCTGGTCATTCTCGAAACTCATTCTATTAGATTGGTCCGCGAATCAAATGTCCACTTTTACGTCTGGTGGAAAAACTCGCCTCTACAAAACAACAGGGATGATAGACTAAGATCACGGGTCTAACGTCATTAACTCAGTGCACGTCCAGAAAGCAGCCTGCAGTGTCCAAAGAGTCAGGAGGCAGGGCGTTGTTGAACAAGGTCATATGAAAATGCATATAAAGAATACACAGTTTCGAATTATTATTATTATTATTATTATTATTATTATTATTATTATTATTATTATTATTATTATTATTATTATTATCTTACAAATTTAAATTGGGATATGTTGCACAACAAGCCGCAAAAAATCATTGACAGTGTATTTCGGCCAGAAACAATGAATGGATTTATTACTCGACCTCGGTTTGTCAAATTTTGTTCCGGCAACACAGCATTGCAAAATGAGCCCCATACACACATATCAACATAACGTTCGGATGAGCACATCAGGAATATCAAGGAACCGGACTCTCGGAAAAGTTTTCGTGTCATTGCAAACGAGTTAGCCATACAACCATACTATTGTCGTTTGACACTTCCTTCTAATCGGTAAGCTGAAAAAGTTAGACCCATGGTTACCACATGCATGCCACATCTGTTGCTACCTGTCAACAAAAATCACTGTCTAAAGGTGAGCAGTTCTCTGAGTGAAAGGAATAACCCGGGAAATGTTTCCTGTATCAAATTGTCACTTTTGATGAAACGTATCTGCTAAGTCAATTTTAAATGCTCAGATTAATTTTTAGATTTTGATCACAGTTCAGGGCGGTCTCCAAAACCCCAAGAACGTGTTGCTAGTATGATGATCTCTGGTCCTGTTGATCCATCATGTTTTTCTTAATCTAGGCGAAACCATAACTCCATGAACTCCATGAAAGCCACAGCAACTTTGCCCGTATTTGTTTCTAATTTTGATCTTAGTTTAGTTTTGAGAAAATCGAAGAGAGAGACAGAATCAATCTTTTGCGGCGTTAAAAAGCATATCGTTAGTTGGGAATAATAGGCCTAGATGTCAGTTTTCAATTTGCTGTAAGAAATTGTTATGTGTATACTTCATACTCATATATAACAAATTACACTATTTTCATTGATTTAAAGACGTGTTCTTCAATGATGAAGAACTATCAAACACATAGGCCTACTATTTCATTAGCTAGCATTTTCTAAATATTGAGTAATTACGAAGTATTATTTTTGGATTTCCAGAATATCTTGAAAAATGTTTTTCTTTTATCTATTTTTTTTAAAATTTGGAACTAGTGTATATCTTTGAACAGTCTTGTTAAGAAGTTACTATCTACATAAGTCAATTCCAACTGGCTGCCGTGTGGCGTAGGAGCAGGCTTTTACAATCACATAGATTCACGAGTAATGAAAATCAAAAATGAAATCATTAAGTTTTACGTCCCACGCTTATGCTGGTTAGGCTAAAGGAGACGGTAATGATTAGAGATAAGTGAAATGAAGAAATGGGGAGGGAAAGAGAGAACCCCGAGAACACCCACGAGCACGGTGTTTGTCCACCACAAAGTCCACACGGCGCGAGCTGGATCGAACCAGGGACCCCAAGCATCGGAGGTGAACGCTCTACCACTGAGCCACCGCACACCCTCCACGGGTTTACAAAATCATCGATGTTCTTATTTGTCTGGTACCACTGGTCCTTCTGAACGCCAGCTTTCCTGGCTGCTCCTTCTGTTCTCTCCATCTGGTTTACTTATATTAGCAGAAATCCGTAACGTCACAGAGCATTCTGTTGAAAATGATTGGCCTGCATTATTGCAGTAGCATAGTTGTTAATCTATGTGTGTCTCTCAATTCATATGTATAAATATTGTTATATCCTACACGTGATTTACAATATATGTGTAAATATCAACATGTGCTTCTTACTTGTAAAGATTAACCCATGCTTATTATATATAAACAAAACGTGCCCTCCTACTACAATTACTACCGACGGTAGGAATTCTCATCACCTGGTCATGTAACAGAAGAGGAACACTAGCGCCACCGCTGTCCAGAAGAGGGTATGAAACACCATGTAACGTCTCAATCGACATCAGTTTCGACTGGTCAAATTCCCTCTTTCAGCTTGCCTGGAGCTATGAAAGATCTAACCTAACCCAAGCCTCCTAGCTTGCCTGGAGCTCTGAGGCCTCCTGCTCACCTAGCTTGCCTGGAGCTCTGAGACCTCCTGCTCACCTAGCTTGCCTGGAGCTTTCTGGGAACTCAACCACTCTCTTAGCTTGCCGGAAGCTCTGAGGCCTCCTGCTCACCTAGCTTGTATGGAGCTTTGTGGGAACTGAACCCCTCTCTTAGCTTGCCGGGAGCTCTGAGGCCTCCTGCTCACCTACCTTGTATGGAGCTTTGTGGAAACTGAAACCCTCTCTTAGCTTGCCTGGAGCTCTGAGGTCTCCTGCTCACCTAGCTTGCCTGGAGCTTTGTGGGAACTGAACCCCTGTCTTAGCTTGCCTGGAGCTCTGAGGCCTCCTTCTCACCTAGCTTGCCTGGAGCTTTCTGGGAACTCAACCACTCTCTTAGCTTGCCTGGAGCTCTGAGGCCTCCTGCTCACCTAGCTTGTATGGAGCTTTCTAGGAACTCAACCCCTCTCTTAGCTTGCCTTGAGCTCTGAGGCCTCCTGCTCACCTAGCTTGTATGGAGCTTTGTGGGAACTGAACCCCTCTTAGCTTGCCTGGAGCTTTGAGGTCTCCTGCTCACCTAGCTTGTATGGAGCTTTGTGGGAACTGAACCCCTGTCTTAGCTTGCCTGGAGCTCTGATGCCTCCTTCTCACTTAGCTTGCCTGGAGCTTTGTGGGAACTGAACCCCTCTCTTAGCTTGCCTGGAGCTCTGAGGCCTCCTGCTCACCTATAGCTTGCCTGGAGCTTTGTGGGAACTCAACCACTCTTTTAGCTTGCGTGGGGCTTTGTGGTTTTCCTAGCCCCCTAGCTTGCCTGGAGCTTGCGGGACTGTAACGTCTCTTTTTTTGCTGTAGCACTGAAAATTCCTAAACTCCGTCTACTCTGCTTGCCTGGAGCTTTATGGGAATCTTTTCCTTAGCTACCTAGGCCTAGAAAACCTATTTTGATCAAATTACTTAGTGAACTTTGTATTGGTCTTAGGACCACACTTATAGTGATTTTGTGTTATATTGTAGGGCTATGTAACAAGGTTTTCATGAGTAAAAGGTTGTGGGAGAAAACCAAATTTCGTGTGCTAAATTGATGTACCTATTATCTGATCAAGGTAATTTTAATATATATTTAATATATATTAACTAATAAATTTTGAACATTTAAATAGTAGAAGAATTCGTGGTACTCAACTCTTTCCTGCATACTCTACTTTATAAGTATGAAAACTGAATGATGGCATCAGAACATCGTTTGTTTTATCACGCATCGCTATGATTCAAATGATATCCAAAGTCTTGCCAAGATCCAAGTTCGGAGAATATACCTTGACTTTCTTTACATTTACTGAAATTTAGTTTAATAAAATACAATCTGAAGTATATTATCTCTTAGATTACGAAAATAGGGATCGAGTTCCCTGAGCTTCTTATCTACGCCACTGGTTTTCCTTACAGTATGTATCATCGTTGAAAGCATATTTTCTTTGTAATCTCCCGAGAAACGTTGCGCTGCCGGAGAACGAAACACAATGTGAATGGGAAATACCATGAGAATCCATTCGTCTTTATTTCTTTTAGTCTAATGTTTCCCCCTGGGTCTGTTCTGTATAAGCAAATGAAGACTGAGCGCATGCTGGCTGACAGTCGAACCTTGGATCACCCAATCTCACTGATCTTGAATTAATGTGTCCAGTGCAGTGCATAGATAGCAAATAGTAGATGGTTGTTAAGGCTTTAGAAATATAGAAGAAGCGATGAGTAAGCCGTTTTACAATGTACTGTACGCTACTATTGGCTGTAATTCTATAATGTAATAAATGTTTAACGAAAAAAAAACGAAGATGACACATAGTCTATACCAATTGATGGATTTTTATCGACCTGGGCAAGATGACATACAACAGTCATGCGTCGTTTTCGAGAAAATCACGAAAAGCAATTAAGTATTTTGTAAATCTAAAAACTGATGCTGTCAGAGAACTAAGCCACACATATTGAAATGAAATTGATACTGAAATATACTCTCAATAAGATATTCATTATGACACTAGTAAAAGATGAAATATTTCAATTTAACGTCCCACGAATACGTTCTTTAATCTAAGGGAGATGGAGGATTAAGGCAGGTAAATGATGATGGAAGAATTGGTGGAATAAAGATGTGAGAGGAAACAGGAGTACTCTGAGAAAATCCACGAAAACACGATGTTGTCGACCACAAACCAAATTGGCCGGGATCGAAGCAGGGACCCCACGCACGAGATGTGAGCGCACTAAAATTGATCCACCGTGCCCCTATTTTGATGTCAGTAAAATAATGGTACATAATATATGATTAAAAAGAGATACAGCCTAAATTATCATTAACTCTTAAATTTTAACTTACGTTTAAAATATTATTGATTGATCGCATCAATTGAATTAAACAACATTGCTTGAAGATGAATTCTCATTCGCAGGTTTCAAGAAAAATAAATAAAATAAAACTTTAGAGGTGCTAAAAGCTCCGTCATTTCGTTGTCAACAATAACTGACAATTTCTAATAATATCACAATGATATAATATCAACAGTGTTACAATGCAACATTAACTGATATTCTAATTGATCAGGTTCGTAGATAAACCGACTTTTTTGTTCCTCTCAGAAGTTTCGAACACTGAAACTGTCCTACTTCGATCAGCCGATTTAGAACACATTTCAGTCTGTTACGATACAGGCTGAATATTTTCAAGACTCTACGTACTGAAGGTAAGTATTCAAATTCTGGTTTCCCCTAATTCGTACAACATAACAGATATGATTTAAGTTTTCTTTTCTATCACCCATCCGAGTTAGTAATAGCAGCATCATTTCAAGGTTTGTATGAGGCAAGGGGAAAAGGGACCTAGACTCTCCAACTGGTAGTATTTCACGTTTCTTACCAGTATGTAATTATATTATTGATTAAAATGTTTATCCAGTATAACCTCGTTAACACGAACTCGCTTAAGCCGAACACTCGGTTAGGACGAACAAAATTTCGGTCCCGGCATCGCTGTACGTTATCTTATAGGAAGTTTTATCGGTTAACACGAATTTTGGTTAGCACGAATTACGAACTAATTTTTAGTCCCTTGAGTCAATGAAGGTTTTCATTTAACACGAACTTTCAATCCTTTGTTTGTTTTTTTTAGATCATTTATCTTATTTCAGATTTCACTCCAAATCAGTTTTTGCCATACAGTATTTATACAGACGAAAATTGCCTTGTAAATAAGAGAAAAACCAGAAACAGGTATCTTTCCTCCCTTATGAGGTGCTGATTCTGTCCTCCGTCAAGCGCTGAACATGCAGGTGCTTGGCAAACGAGCTGCTGGCGACAACTCGAGACAAAACCTCTTCTCTTCCCTGTAACTCCAAACTGGTGACAGCAGTTATAAATACCTTTCCGTTACTAGCGGTACCCAACCTGCTAGCGGAGTTATCAATTTTATAACTTGACCTGGATTTTCGGCGTGGAAACTTTTTTTTTTTTTTTAATTTTCGAAGATAGGATAACAAGCTTACTGTAGTGTTTTCACTTTTCAGAGGACGGTACCGAGACCGAAACTTGTCTCGTCTCGATACAATTCTGTGGATGGTATCAAGACGGAGAATAGTCTTGGTCTCGTCTCGAATTTGGAACCGATACGAGACCGAGACTACTCAGTCTCGTCTTGATACCATCTCTAGTGTTTTCTATGACATACATAATATACTCTAGTGGTATGTATAGTCTGTATACTGTAGTGCGTATGTGTGGAGAAAATGTATTCGAATAATAAAATTTGGGTCCCCGGTTAACACGAATTTTTTTAACACGAACTCCTGATTTTTCAGTCCCTTGGAATTCGTGTTAACGAGGGTTTACTGTATTTCCAAATTTAGAGACACAATTGCTCCCCGTTATGAAACCCAAAAATGCACTTCTAGGTAGTAATACTAAGCATACCTATTTTTCGTAAATGTTTTCCTACCAACTCGAATCAGTCCTAGAAGCGACAGTCTTATTAGCGACAGGAACTGTTATCTGTCCCATAAGCGACCGATTTATTTACATTGAGATGATAGAAGATTCCTTCTCGTAAAATATGTTTGCCTCTGGCGTTATTAGCGTCCGAACAACTTTGATATGAAAAATGCACGTGTCAGTGATACTGTTCGTCAAACACATTTCCCCTCTACAAATACTTCTATGAAAAGTATATTCCTACGTAATTAATTATTGAAAATCCAATTGCAATATCTCCTTCTTCAAAAGCTCTGGTCCCTGTACTTATTTCAAATCTAATTACTCAAAAAGCAAAGTAATATATTTTATTCTGGAAAAGTTTCTCTTATTAATGATAAGCTTCAGGAGTTCTATGACTTCTTGCTTCATACATGGTTGGAGAATGCTCATATTAGCGTTGAAATGTGGAACTGTTATCGAAAGAGGCATACAGCAAATAATGCTGTTTATTGCTGAAATCATAAGCTTAATGCTTTGCTAGGAAAACTACATCCGAGCCTCATACATCTAATAACTGCTCTAAAGAACGAAGCCCAGCAAAATAATCTTTTGTATGATAGGAGGGTTCTGAATTTGGAGGGAAAAAAGGGAAAAGACATACGTAACGTTAGACCACATGATATCTTCTATTCTCGATAAATACGAGCGTAAACTGCATGTGAAGAAGTGTTTGCGGTCACTTGCGTACGTGCAAAAATCCTAACTTTGTCTGTGCGTATGTGATAATTTTGATTGAACTGGTCAGCATATGTTAATTATGGTCAGCGTATGACTGGGAAAACTATGTGTGTATATATTCTATAATTTTGACAAAAACTGCTTTCCATAGTTTTCTAAGTGTGATAAGGAGCGCAGTTGACTGTACAGTGTACAGTATGTGTAAGATATATTTTAGTTAAAAAGTGCTTACTAGAAGTTGACAATTTTGACAAGAAAAGAAAGTAGCATATGTGTACGTACAAGTGATTTTGACAGAAGACTGCTCAGTATAAGTTCGTAAGTATGATAAGGACAGTTGCTCATGTGTGTTTGTAGTAGGGAGATTATTTATTCCGAAAAATCTTGCTTTCCGCAACTTTTAAACAAGCTAACGCTATGACCGATACGTTGCCAGTCCCAAGCCTGGATAAAGTGTGAGGGGTTAGTTAGGAAAAACATACATCATATTCTTTAATAGTTTGTTATTAATACTTGCATGTAATGCTTACTAAAGAACGCTTTATACTTTTGAATGTAAGGGTAAGGTTAATCTGAAATTTATGATTAAGCAATAAAAATGTTAAGATTGTATGTTTGTTGTAATTGTGAAAAGGTTGGAAGAAAAGAGACCTCTAGAAAGGTAAATATTTCATAATACATATTGTTAGGTTCTAAATCACACTAACGTGAAACAAGTTAACGAATTTTATCTTCTTCCATTATCTTAGTATGAACGAATCGGTGACTCATAGGTCATTTAACAGATCGAATCGGTCGCTCATAGGACTGTTAACAGTTCCTGTCGCACATAAGACTGTCGCAAGTAGGACGACACCTATCAATTCTAAAAGGAAAAAAAAACACAATTCAATAATTTTCAATAGTATTGTCTTAATATTATGTTTGGGAGTCCCAGAAATCTTAGAGGGAACTTGATACTCCTACTTGGAGAGTGAAATTGACTAAATAGTAGTATATATAACAGCAGAGCGTTATTTTGACAAGAGGGGGCAATTACTCCCTGTGTTTGAGAACTACATACATTTTAGTCAATTGTATTGTAATATAATAAAAAATATTGAACTCCTCTTTTCCTAGAGAAATCAAATTTTTAAGTTTTATTGTGCCCTGCATAACTAATAATAAACAATCAACAAGAGCAATACGTCAAATTAAAAATACTGCCAGTTTTAAAATTAAGTATACGCTATATGATTGTCTTTATTCAAAAGAAGAAAACGTTTGAACGACTAATTTTCTTCATACATTTTTTTTTCTGTGATTAAGGGATAAACTATTGAAATACGTAATTGAAAATAAAATGGTATCATCTAACTCCTTTATTGTAGTATTTAAAATAATTTACCTGAAAATAATAACTGACGCAACGAAAGTATAACATATTATATGTAACGAAAGAATAACATATTGCCTAGGTATATGCACCCTGAAAAGTATGCAGTATATTTATACTGAACAGAAAAAACGAAATCGCCTGTTTTTCAGCCGAGCGAAAATAAATAATAACTCAAGCACAATATTCTTCTATTCTATCTTTGAAATATTGTTATATCTTCTTTTGTCTCCGATGCACGTGCCATTTCATAATTTTCTCTTTTCACAAAAAAAAAAAAAAAAAAAAAAAAAAAAAAGAAAAAGAAAGAAAGAAAGTATCGCAATTTTGTCTTTTCGTGGTGCATGAGTTTGGAAACTCGTACCCAATACTTCTTCTCCGTGGGATGCACCCCACAGAGCACCTATCGCAACTTTGCACATAAAAGAAAAATAATATCAGCAGACATTTATTTTTCTTCGTACATCCATGCTGCCCCGAAAAAAAAAAAGAAACTATTCCTCTGCAATAACGGTTGCCAGTAGCACAACATTTTTCTAACCTTTAATATTCAATATTTTCTTAAAAACTAAAACACTATTTTACTGAGATTTCAAATCAAACTAAAATGAAATATTATGTATTGTATAAGATTGTTTCCTCATGTACCACTCCCCCTTTTCCTCTTTGAATGAAAACATTGAGAAATATTAAGAAAATTGTCTGAGTAGAAAGAAAAATTCTAAGAAAAACAAGAAAGAAAGGTTGAGAAGAAACTATGAAACTAAATATTCTGTAAAAGAGAAAAAGAAAGTGGTTAGGACATTGTTTCAGGATGAGTTATTAGATAAAAGATGTGAAAATCTAATGAAAAAATGAAATGAAATCTTTGAGTTTTACGTCCCACGATTATGCTGGCTAGGCTAAAGCAGACGGTGATGATGAGAAATGGGTGAAATGATGGAATGAAGAAAGTGGTAGGAAACAGGAGAACCCCGATAAAACCCACGCACGCGGTGTTTGTCTATCACAAAACTCAGTTGACGCGAGCTGGGATCGAACTAAGGACTCCATGTACCAGAGGTGAGAGCTCTACCACTGAGGCACCGCAGCTAAATTGTTAGATTAACAATGTGACAATCTAAGGAAAGAAAATATCTAACAGCCTAATTCTTAAATACAAGCATTAAAGATTAGGCGATATTTCTTTCCTTGGCTTCGTAGCGATAAAATTTTAATTTGTAACGATGAAACTTCCCTCCAAAGACGCCACTGAATGTGACAGAAGGTATCGTAGATACTTTAAAAAAAAGACAGGGAAGTATGTTATTATAAGTGAGGACGGTGTTAAAGAAGATAACTAAAATGGTTCCGAATAACTCATTCTACGACAACAGATCATGCCTTAAATTCGCTAAAGAAAAAGAAAACATGTTATTCCTGTATTTTATAAGAATGTTAAACCTGCGTATTTTGTGATATCTGGGTCTTTAAATGTAGTTTTAGATCAATTAAGTTTACCAAAAGTACATCAAAAACTTTTCTAATTTGAAATTTAAGCTAGAAAATGAAAGAATATTGAAAGTGAAATGAAATGAAATATTTCAATTTAACGTTTCATGATTATGCCCTTCAGGCTAAGGGAAACGGCTAATTAAGACAAGTGAATAATTGATAGAAGAATTAGTGGAATGAGAATATGACAGTAAACAGAGTACCCTGAGAAAATTCACGAAAATTCACAATTTTGTCCATCACAAATTTACCTTGCCGGAGATCGAACCAGGGACCACTCGCACTAGAGGTAAGTGCTCCAGCACTGAGCACTACACGCATTACTTTTTAAAGGTGACCCTCATGCAGCAAAACTGGAACTAATCGCTTTTCACTAGGTTATTTAGAGTTTAAGGTTAGTTTAAAGATACAAGTTTTGCCGATAGATGTCACTACAGTCTTCGTATCTCTTTCATGTATTTTTTACCTCTGACGAATATTCACGATTTCTCTTACAAATTTCAACCTAGAGATTTCAAATTCTTAGAGAAGGAACTTAATAACCTATCGAAGACAACAATCCGTGCCGATTTTTTATTTAGAATTTCCTTCATTGTTGAAATGGCTTAATTGTTATAAGGGATATCCAAACCTTTAACAATTTAACTCTTTCAACAATGAAGAAAATTCTAAATAAGAAATCGGCACCGATTGTTTCCTTCGATATTTTATGAAGTTCCTTCTCCAAATATTTGAAGTCTCTAGGTTGAAATTTGTAAGAGAAATTGTAAATTTTCGTGAAACGTAAAAATACATGAGAGAGATACGAAGACTGTAGTGACATCTATTGGCGAAACTTGTCCCTTTATACCAACCTTAACGCCTCTTTTCAACAGCACATCTGTTGAACTTACAGCTTAATGTAGAACTGAAAAATATCTATCCTTAATGAGAATAGAATCCAGGTCTTCTGCATTACAGAGAATAACACTATTCATTTAGCCACAAAGAAGCTCTCGTCACTGTTCAAAAATGTTTGAAGCTTTTACAGAATTTCCACTACCTTGAGTAGAAATCAGCCAAACAAAAGGATTATCTTTCCTACATGATTAAAGAAAAATGTATTGTTTTTTTAAAGTAAAGTAAAAATCTTTCGATATTCATTGAATATTGCATAAATTTTTCTGAGAGTTCTTAATCATCTCTATTGACATGGACTGAAGTCAATTTAATATAACCAAATCTTCGATTGCTATAGAACCAAATCAATTTTTACGTTAAAATTACTATATTACAAAACAATTATTTATAACAAAACTCTGTGATATAGATGACTGGAACTCAGGTTACACCTGAAGGTTAAAACCTTAATTTAGGCTAAGAAATAAAAAAGAAAATACAATAAGGCCTAAGTAGTAATCGTCAAAAAAAATAAAAAAATGAATGAACTACGAACCTATGCTAGACGGTCACTCAATGAAAAGTTAATTTAAGTAGAAAATTAAATCAATCTAATAGTAGAAGAGTACTAGATTCAATAAAGGAACAAAGAAGAGATTATATCAAAAGGGATTTTGAGCGAATTAATAAGTCATGAATTAATTCGGGTTCTTGACAAGATACCACGAGGATTCGACGGTGTTTTCTCGAACTTCTATTTTGTGTAAATATTTTATTTAATACAACTTATATTTTGGACTTACTTTATTTTGTATGCAAATTTTATAATGCGTGACACACTGGCGTCAATGTATTTATTATCTTTAAGTTATTTGCTTATTTTTATTACTTATTAGTGCCAGCGAATTCGGACTTATATCCTCTCCATTTTGGTTGTGACTTGTGCTATGACTAAAGAATATTTAGTACAACATAATTTAATACAATTTTAAACTTTGGGACAAATATAGTACAATAATCGACTTGGCCAAATTGCTGTGACTGTAATATTAAAAGAAAATTATTTCTAATGAATGAACTAATTGTCGTATCGGTGTGAATAAGTATAGAAGTTAAGAACTTCGTTTTGTCTAACCTTGAAATATGATTCACAGATATCAATATATGTACCCCGTCTTTCCAAATTAATGAAAATTTCGGTGAAGATTGAGAATATTGGAGCAACTTTATAAATTTATTTCACACTACTTTTCTTGTTTTAAATAATATCTTAATAATATTCAAAGCCCAATGTTATTGTTTTAGCACGCAAATAATGACATACAGAATGATAATACGACTGCAAATTCATATATAATTGCATGTACTTCTGTAGAACACTATCTGAAACCCCATTCTTCGCACTGGGAGAATTGGTTTATGGAAAAATATATGAACCGCTTCCCCCACTTAGAATATGCATTTCAATGGAATTGTAATAATAAAAACTCAGAAGATAATATATTTTTGGCATTAATTTTGAACCTCCTACCCACTTGAGATACGCCCTTTAATCAAAGTAACATGATTAAAAAACGGGAGGAAGGTAAGTATTAATTATGTTCCAAATTTCATTCCAAACAGGTCAGCCATTTTCACGCAATGCGATCATAAAGAACAAACAATGTCGCTATGAACAATAACCTTAGCAACCCCAGGTTTTTTTTTTTACACTAATGTCAATCATTTTGGACATTTTATTTCTCACTTTCCATGGCACTGGGGCCTGAACTTGAACTTAAACGACATCGGGTGTGTCACTACTCGTCTCAGCGACCTCGAAATCTATGAATTCGAAACTAACATTTTCCATTTCAGAATATCTTTTAACTATTCCCCTTTCCACCCCCATCCCTACGAGCAATGGAGCTGTCTTATCTTCACAGATTTTTTTCCAGATTATATATATATTTTTTCCAGTCATATATATATATATATATATATATATATATATATACAGGGTTATTATAAATGATGGATCCATTTTTAAAGATGTGTATTTATTAAAGTACCAATCCAAAATGAACAATCTTTATACCAATGGAAAGTGGAAGTTTCAAAGTTTTTTTGCAATACATTATAAATGTTCAATGTGTCCACCGTCTGCTGCACGGCAAACATCTATGCGGTAGCTGAACTCGTCCCACACACGAGCAAGTGTATCTACTGTTACTGAGTGCACGGCAGCTGCGATACGGTTCCGCTGATCATCCAGAGTTGTTGGTAGAGGTGGGACGCAAACAGCTTCCTTAACATAACCCCATAAGAAGTAGTCACATGGGGTGAGATCAGGAGATATGAAAAGCGTCGTACATGAAGGTGCCAATGGGGCGGAGCTCCGTCCTGTTGGAAAATGGAGGCCTGTGAATCTTCCATAACTTGAGGGAACAGCCATTGTTTCAACATGTCCAGGTACGTTGTTCCAGTTACAGTTCTTTCCGCAAAGAAAAATGGTCTATAAACCTTTCTACGGGATACGGCACAGAACACGTTTACCTTCGGTGAATCTCTTTCGTGTTGCAATGTGAACTGTGGAGTTTGCAAACCCTATTAGCGAACATTATGTCTGTTGACTTTTCCACTAAGGTGGAAAGTCGCTTCATCGCTAAAAATGATGCGCTGCAGAAACGCATCCTGCATCATTCCTAGCACATAACCACAAAATTCGAGACGCATCTCTTTGTTATTAGGGTTGAGAGCCTGCGTAAGTTGTAATCGGTAAGGTTTGTACAGCAAACGCCGTCTTAGAACTTTCCAGGCAGTTGCTTCGGGTATTCCAAATTCTTTACTAGCTGTATTGGTAGACTTACGTGGACTGCGAACAAAACTTTCTTCAATACGTCTGACATCATCCTCTGACACATGCGGTCGGCCTGTGCTTTTCCCTTTACACACACTTCCAGTCTGTTGAAATTGCGTAAACCAACGCTTAATGCCTTTTCTAGTTGGTGGTTCAATACCGAATTTTGTACGAAATGCCCGCTGCACTACAATTTGCGACTCACTTCTTGCGAACTCAAGAACGCAGAAAACCATGTGCTCCACGGTAGCATCTGAGAGGGAAACGAATGGAGACCTATTGCCGCGCGAACTCTACCGGCAGCTTCGGGAATCATCATTGCCCACCGAAACTTTCAACCTTCCTCTTTCCATTGGTATAAAGATAGTTCATTTTGAATTTGTACTTTAATTACTACGAATTTTTAAAAATGGGTCCATCATTTATAATAATCCTGTATATACATCGAAAGATCTTCAATAAGATCGTCCTATCCTCCATATCAGAAAAGAGGAAGATTCATAGGAATTTTGAATAAAATACCATTGTTTGATTCTGGTTTGGGGATCATTCATTGTAGTTCATTTATCTTGCACGAGAAAATTTCAACAGCTTAAGTAATACCATATTTACAGTGTCTGTTGGTTACTGATGTTTTTTCGCTGGACGAAAGTTTATTAGGAAAAGGACACACAATGGTCCCTGAAGGTATCCATAGTTCCTATGGCTCTTTAGTGAGATACAGTCAGAGTGATGCTTTCTTTGTGATGTCCTTGGTTGGAACATGAAACCTATCCTTCTGTATTGTCTAGGCTTGTAGCACTCCGCAAAGTAAAATAAGTTAATTCGATGTTTCTGGTCTATATTCTTGATACTTATAAGATTGAAAAAGTGTGTACTGTCCAGAATGTACTAATACAAGCCTCAAAGTGTTATATGTTTGTAAGCTTAGCAATTTATTGTACTCAAGGTATGCCTAGGTTGAAGGAACAGCGCCAAAACCCAAAAAGTAGAAAGCTCTTTCTTCAAGTGAGTGGTTGTATTTATGCATTCGGTTCCTCCATGATGATGTCCGTTCCCATCCAATAAAGTGGCCTCCGAGCAGCATTTTCTTCTTGGGAAGCCTCCTTTTGACAACTTTCTTCATGATTATTTTTTAAAAGAATGTTAGTGTTCCATTTCCTATTGAGAAATGAACATGTTGAGAATGATCGCACAAGAAAGATTTCATATAATCCAGATTGTTGTTAGTTCTGGTGTAACATCTTGGTTTATTCTAAATTAAAGTAAGTTTCATATATTACATACAAGATTATCATCGAACATAACCTAGTTTCTTTACACCTCCTCTTCAATACATTTTAAGAGCAGTCTTTATTTAGAAGTAGATAGTGTGTGGTTTCTGGGAGATTAGAGACTTATTCCTGTAGTTTTGGGTTGAAATTAGTGAGAGAAACAATGCATACCATGAGTAGCTAAGTTGGTTTTGGTTATTTTGCACATAGTACAACTTAAGTTGACGTTTCTGTTCAGAAAAAAAGTACCAATATGTTACCATGAAAGGGGAAAATTTTCGAAATATTAATATTATGGTAAAGTTGAAACAGTTTCCAGAGATTGACTTTTCAGACCAAAAAGTCAGCTTTAAAACACCTTGACTGCCACCATATCTGTTCACCAGTTCGCCAGTAATATTTTGTTTTCCCTGTGTTATAGGCGTATAAATGCATAATTTTCTTTGTGTATGGTTTTACATATACACGGTGTGGACATTAAATTTTTACTTCTACACTATGTGTTTGTAATTGCATATACAACTATAAAACAAACGCGACAAAAGTACAATATGAGCTTCTTCGTGGCTAAGCGATTATCGTACGCGTTTTTGGCGTGGGAGACCCGGGTTCGATTCCTGGCAGTAGCTCATGTGGTTCGGATTTCATCAGTAGTTCCCAACTCATATAGTCTCACTGCTGAAAGGGACGTTAAACTCAAAATCAAATCAACTCAAAACTGCAATATGTTGTTTGTGTATGGAAAAATCATGCACGTAGCACTGCACGGAAGAGCCGTGTGTACTAAATTCCATACACGTAGCAGTCAACGTATTCGACATAAAAGCAAGGAGAAGGAAGATTAAAAGATTGAAATTACCTGGATTCCCCCTAAAATAAATCTCTGAGTACATTTCCAGAAGAGTTGTCCACTGATCCTTAATAATGATGAAATGTCATGATATAGGCCTATAATTAACAATGTAATTATTTAAAACAAAAATTTCCTTTCTTTGTTTGTTCTGAATTACGAGTATTGAACAAACCTGGCTGGCAACCCTAGATTTACGAAGTGAAACACCAAGCAAAGAAGAATCAGTTCTCATTCATCAAGTTTATTGTTAGCTCTCGTTCCTTCATTTTTTTCCTAACTTCTCATTTCTTTGTTAAACCCTTTTTTTTTTCATTATTTTTCTTTCTCTTGAATTTTCACTGTGGCCACTCTTGTATTTTTCTACTGCGAAGCACACACAGGCATACACAACGCCAAGAGACAGGCAAGAAAAAAATCATGTCTGTTAAACGAAAGAGCATATAAGGGAAATGTTAAGAAAGAAGAAAGAAAGAAAGAAAGAAAGAAGAGACCAAGAATATGAGGAAGCTCGCGTCACGGAACGAAGAACTTGTACCTTCTATATTGTGACGTAAACAAAATGGCGATGTCTTTTCACTTGTATTCAAAAGACGAAAATTCTTAATAATGGCAGCCGAAGAAGAAGACTCCCCAGCAATATCCTTGCTCAAATAATTCAGAAGAAAAACATCCGCCTTTTTCCCCCCTTTTTTTTTTTCATATATGTACTATCTCGTTTGTCATCAGCCTCTTGTCTAGTTCTCGTTTTGTATGTAAACGCGTGCTGGTGAGTGAAAAGAAGGTCTACGTAATATACGACAACGAAAAATCGAAAGAAAGAGTGTGTCATTTTTCTTTCCTTGCTTTTTTTCTACAAGAATGGATTTTCTTGCTTCAAAACATCTCATCTTCCTCTTTTTTTTTAAAAAAAAAAAAAAGAAAAGAAAAAATATTGTAGAAGAAAGAAGAGGGTGCTCAAGACTGGAATCAATTTGATTTAGCTAGTGCTAATATTGTAATAATCCCATGTGCTCTGAAATGCTAGGCTCAATGAATTGATCGGTTAATTGAAGTTTAATGTTCTCTGTCAGCTCCAAAATTGTATGAAATTTACTGTTACTTTTTACAGTGGGACAAGAACCGGTATTTTTATATAACAAGGTACATTCGTGAAGTGTCGCCTCGGGATTCGGCCCAATGTGTATTGTACTAATTTTAGCAGCCCACACCCGTTATTTGTATATTTATAGGCCTTCATATCTCTCTCTCTCTCTCTCTCTTTATATATATATATATACACATATACACTCTCTCTTTAGATATCATATACTACTATAACGGTCAGACACAAAATTGCTTTTAGTTTCTTTAGATGTAACTGGACATGAATGTAGGCATCTCGAAAAGAATTTGGATCGAATGCTGCTTTTCTGACACATGTTACGCACTCCGGTCACCATCTTGGATCTGCCATCTTCGAACTTTCGATTTTTCAAATGGCAATAGGTGCAAGTAATACATCAAATTCATGTACAGTTTTCTCGGAAATTCACTAGTCTACTGAGTTTTACCGTATATTGTACCATATACAAGATATTGTATGTTAAATGTCAGGTACTTCACTAATATTGAAGAAAGTTGTGCAGGGCAGAGCAGGGCAGAAAGTTGTGTTGTGCAGTGCATCCCGTGTGTATATGTAACTTTATTCGTGATTTATAGTTAACGAAATATTCTCTGGACGTACATACGTACAGACAGTCAATATGGAAATGGTAGGTCTGCACCCAAAATCTGATCATATCTCGATTTACATTAGACATTTTAGACACTTATCCAGTGTGCTTAATGTGGTGTATATCAATGCGTAAGGATTGGTTCATAAATCTCGTAAGTATGTATATTCCTCGTGTGGGATGCAGTAATTAGCACAATACACATGGAGCCCTGTACAACTTTCTATTTGGTTTCTTTATTCTAGAAGTACCTGACATTTAACACGCAATACCTTGCCAACAGCAAGATACGTTAAAACTCACTACACCAGTGAATTTTCCAGAAAATTGTACATGAATTTTATGTATCACTTGCATCTATTCCCATTTTAAAAAAAGAAAATTGAATCCAAAATGGCGGCCGAGGTAAGCAGTATTTGATCCAATTTCTTTTGAATATGCTCACATTCATGTCCAGTTACAGCTAAAGAAACTAAAAGAATTTTGTGTATGAGAGTCATATAGTTTACAATTGAATTCTGGACATATGAAGGCTCATAAATATGCAAATTACCGGTATGGACCGCTAAAATTAGTACAATCCGCATTGGGCCGCGGAGAACTTTGCATTTGAATCAATATTACGCGAATCCCGAGGGGACACTTCACGAATGTAGCCTGTAAGAGCAAATGGAAGTTACCATATGTAGTCTACTCGAATCTAAGGCGCCCTTGAATCTAAGACACATCCTAATTTCTAAACTTCAAAAGTTGTGCCAATTTCTTGTATTCAATTCTAACAGTAATTCGCATCCTATATATTCAATTAAGCAACTCAGAATTTGACATTACAAATTAAATCATACGTGTTTATTTGTTCAAACTAAACACTTAAATGTGAAGATTAAAAAGAGAACAAAGCTACCATCTTACAATCTTAGAGAGTGAAAAGATTGTAGATGCTTAAGCACTTTCACTGTCTGGACACAAACCTTCATTAACACTTTGTGTGCGGTTTTGTATACGATTCCAAGATGCATCCCCCATTTTACATCTGAAATTTCGACAGAAAAAGCGCGTCCTCGTATACGGTAAATAACTAATAACATAGGAGCCATTTTGGTGGTATCTGGGAATTGTTTCGGATCTCTTGATTGGCTAATTATTTCATTTTCGATTAGAGAAGAAGTTGGCATTACTCGTTCAACTTCCATATAATCAATTTTATTTCAGACAAGCAGCCACTGGAGGATCGAACTCAGAATCACACTAACAGAAAGTACGCCTCTTACCCACTTGGTCACGAACGGACATTATTAAGCTGTCGTTTTCACAACGTGATGTCCATCAGGGCATCAATTAAAACACTAATTTGGCTGATATGTGTTTTAATCATTTATTTTCAACTGAATGCTCTGTGACAACAGTTCGTTGCTCCCCTCTTCAGTATATCACACACAGAGAGAAAAGAGTTGCAGATAACTTCACGCTGATAAAAGACATTGCTGACAGGAAAATGATAACATTGACAACGTAGTCGGTAGTTTTGAAGGTATACTACTCGCGATCCATATCTAAGCGTACACTGCCAACAATTTCTGTCCTACGTCATCCCCTTCCCTCCTTTTCTTATTGTATAACTCTCTTTTTTCAGATTGAAAAACTGTGTTTCCACGTCATACATCGGCAAGTGGCACATGATTGGATTGTTTGTTTTAGTGGCAAATTAGGAAGACTAAAAGGTCATTTCAGTTATATATATATACACACGGAGTTGACAATACAGCATTAATGATAATGCTTTTCAACTGCCTCTATACTATGTACTATGTTACCAAAATTTCTTACATCGCTTAATAATATTTGATGATACTTGAATTTATCTTGAATTAGAAGGCAGGAAAATGAGAGAAAGATTCTTAACTCAATTTATATTTCCCCTTTCACCCCGACTCATTCACAATTTAAGAATTGAATTTCGTAATATTGCGGTTTATTCACAGTCTCGAGTTTGCGTAATCTTGTGTGCACTTCTTGCACAAGACCACCAAACTAAGATTTCAGTGCTGATGCGTTTTGTATTGGTGTTGTTTTACTGTTGGATTAATACTGGTACATGCAATTAAATGTTCGCTTTTACGCAATTAAGCCTCACAAGCCTCACTGGAGCTTTCACTCCCTTATGCTCGCACTCACAAGCCTCACTGGAGCTTTCACTACCTCATGCTCGCACTCATTAGCCTCACTGCGGCTCTCACTCAATACTCTCACTGTGGCACGAGCTCCCTCGGACTTGACTCTGACTTGCTACTCATTTATAGGACTCGTACTGAATTATTAACACGTAATAACTTCAAGAACATATTATAATATTTGCGTCCGAAAATAGAAGTATCATTTTAGTGATCATAAATGAAATTTCAACCTATCACTCTTAACTGATAATTCTTTTTTTATTATTATTATTTCTGTGTGTTATATCGCGTAGTTTATTTCGTGTGCGCCATTTTGGGTCCATTTACTATACAAAAAGTTAATAAAAGAGTGTGATTTCTCCTCTTGCGTATGACTAAATAAAACTCATCTGAACCGTATGAAGTAAAGAGTTCGTATTTACTAATGTATATATTAAAAGGCTTAGCATTTTTTCCTTTTTAAATAAGTCTAACATTTACTGCTTATTTATGTCAGGAATCGGCTTCAGGCTAGAAAATTCTGTGTCCGCTATCTGGGACAAACTTGAGAAGATAATTCTTGGATGTGCAGGGACTTCGTCCTCTTACGACAAATCGATATCTGGGTCGTAGTGTCTGGTGTCTTCATTAGTGTGTGCAGATTTCCAATAATTCCGCCGAACTGTGATCGATGTATCTTCGGAAATAACATTCTATAACATACACAGTACATTAGGGCTTTAATGCACAACATAACACTTAGTTAGTATATAATATCAGAAGGCAACATACCTGCATAAATAATTTAAAAAAAAAGACTGAGGAAAAAACACATTTGTTTATGAACTGTTTACGTTTTAAGTACCCTTTCGTCACCAAGTGTCTAATATGCGTGATATCTATGTGCGTGATCCCGATTCGATTCCCGGTAAAAATGCTTGCGTAAGTCCCATAGTTATACGTATCTCACTTTATGCATACTCTTTAAAGGAATGGGAATCATACCGGTGTTTTACTTATTTACTAGGAGCTTTCCGCCCCGATCTTCCCAAATTTCTCCCTCGTATCATGTACGAAATACATTATTGGCGTAGATAAGGTTGCTTGTATATTGTTTCTAAGAAAATTACTCAATCAAAAATGTGACATGTACTATAAAACTACGAATTCCGTTTTATTGAAGTTTAATTTGTAGTTTAGAAAAATATAGGGATCTGAAAATCTAATACTAATACGTTGAAAATCTAATACGT
Organism: Thermobia domestica; assembly: GCF_964235325.1. Taxonomy (NCBI): domain Eukaryota; kingdom Metazoa; phylum Arthropoda; class Insecta; order Zygentoma; family Lepismatidae; genus Thermobia; species Thermobia domestica. The sequence continues at coordinate 81,705,687 of NC_137466.1, forward strand.
TGAAGTTTTCTAAATTCAGAAAGGAAGAAATATCTATATATTGCTATGTATTTTAAATATGTACTCCATTTTAAATATGTAATGTATGATTTCGCAAAATTCCGTCTTATCCACAGTCTAAGATATAAGAATAATATTTGCACAATATTCTTGCGTGATATGAACTATTTGTAACTGAAAACGATTTTATATTTCGGCCAATCTCTTTATACGTACAGAGTAGATTTAATCGTTAATAAAATTCAAAAATCTTCGTCTCAGATCTGGTTTCTTTGATGCTGGGTGAAGTCAGAGATCTTATATCGGATGATTAGTAAGAGGTCGTACTAAAAATTTGGAAAGTAATTCTTCCTATTTGCTTTCTAGGATATAAACAAATATTTGTCAGTACCATTTCATTGTATTAACATTTTTTTCTTAGTATTTGCAGGTTTTAAATTGGTTACTAGTGACGTCTAACTACTACAGCAAGAAACATGGCTGTATTGCGGCTGAAGCAGCGTTTATGAAGAGAACTTTGTAGACAGATCCGTAGCCAGCCCAAAAATTTAGGGGGGCGGTAGAAGTTAGGGGGGCCCGACCCAATCATATTATACTTCATCACCATATTATAGTTCATTTGCAAGCCTACCGTGAAATTTTATGGGGGCCAGCCAAAATTTAGGGGGGGCGGCCCCCTCTTGCCTTCCGTGGATACGGGCCTGTTTGTAGACATCAATACTATAAAGTGTTGAACTGTTCATATGCATACTGAAAATCCCACGGGAGAGACCCTTATCTTGATTGAAAAAGAACATAGTGGAAAGTTACACACTGCAATGGATGAACCACATCGTAATAGTGTTGATGAATTGATTCGAAATAGCCGACGCATATGAAGTGTGGCATGACACGGAAGCGAGTGCATGCAATAATCGCAGATTTAGGCTGCCGGAAAGTTTGTACACGGTGGTTACCAAGAAAGCTGACTCTTTAACATGAAACAGAACAGAATTGACATTTGGAAACAGTTGCTTCAGTGCCATAAAAGCAAAGGTGATGAGTTAGTTGTCAAGCAACATTGTCACAGGTGAAGAAATTTGGGTATACCATTTCGACCATGAAAACGAGGGCACCTCTATGGAATATCACTACAAAGGATTACCTACAACAAAAACGTTCAAGGTTGTAACGTCGGCAGGCAAAGTCATGCTGACAGTCTTTTGAGATACAGTCTATACAGTATTCATGGTATAGTACATATGGAACTCCTGCCTAAGGACACTACCATCAATTGTGATGAGTACTATACCACACTCGCAAGATTGAAAACAGATTCGTTGGGTTCGTTATCAAATGGAATCTAACAATAGTTGCCCCATACCCTTAAATGATTTCACTGCGACCCTGAATGTCCCAGGACAGCAATGGGACATGTTGGACGTGTACAGCACGTTCTGTAGACATGTTACGTTGTGTGGACAATCTGGAGTACGTATGCCCTGCCAAAATCTGACAAGAATAGCTGACAGAATTTGTTCATTAGTATTGCAAAGAAAATGTTTTGACCTTGAAACGTACTTGCACAACAAACTTTCTATAAACCTTGATCTGTGATTCATCAGTACTTTTTAATTTTCCTTCATATGCCACAATCTTGTTTACTCTTTAACAGTTCTGCACATGATTGATTCCCAGTGTTGACACAACTTCAACTGTATTCACCTCGAAGAAAAAAAAAATAAAAAGCAGTGAAATCTGTTCCCTTGATACAGTAAGGATATTTTTTAACAGCTAAGAATGTGATCATCCCTCTTAATGGCAGTGACAGCGCCAATTTCATTTTTAAAGAAGGGGAGAGAGAAGCGGAGAGGGAAATATATTTTTTAAGAGTAGCTATTTTTGCATGCCGAACACAATAGTCTTTTTTACGTGACATGCATTACAATATACTTAAAAAATAATATTAACCAAGTCTAACATAAGACCTAAAAAGTAGAAAATATTAAAACTGCTAAAAAGCAAATGAAAAATCTTGAAGTCTATGCCAAGCCAAACAAATTAGCCTTAGAAGTCTCTAACCTCGACTAATTTCGAGATATGACCATCCAATTGTAACAATTATAACTTCACCCTATTTTTTTCCAGCCTTTTTCTTACTTTCTAGGGCAAATGTCAAGAAAACCGCGAAAACACATGTCTAACTATTTTAAATGAGAAGCCGCAATACCGAATTTCATGTCTCTAATTTTAAGAAATTCCGAATTATGGGCATCTTATACTGTATAATAATAATAATAATACTTCCCACTCCTTTACTCTTCACACCCTATCTTCTCTTCTAGGTCAAACATCAAAAAACATTACATTGAAAGACATGTCTAGTTATTTTAAATAATTAATCCACATACCAAATTTCATGTGTCTAACATTTAAGGATTCCGAGATATGGACACTAATTCCCCACCACTCTTTCTCTCCTCTGTCGAATTTCCGAAAAATCCTTCCTTATTGGGTCCTTACATCACACATCCAATGCCGTGTCCAAATTTTCAAGTTTCTAGCTTAAGCGGTTTGGCCTGGGTGTTGACCAATCAGTGAGTCAGGATTTCTTCTTTTGTATAGATAGCCTATATATTAATCGGTCTACATGTTACGGATATATACGTGAAAACGAAAACGATATTAACACTATCGGACCCGGCAGTAATGAGTGAACGGAAGATCAGCCAACGGTGCACGGAGTTTGAGGAAAGGCGTTCGAATGTTCATGACGGTGAGCGTAACGGAAATCCTAGGGTTCAGACGGACGATCTGGTGGAACGTGTTAACGAGAAAATGCGATCTTCTCCTCAGTTCACAATAAATGAACTCGCTAAACAATTTCCGGAAGTGTGTATAAAAATAATGTATGGAATTGTGAGTGACAAGCTGAGTTATCACAAAGTGTGTGTGAGGTGGGTGCCAAAAGTGCTGAGAGACACTCAAAAGCAAAAAGAATGAAACCTGCACGTGATTTTTGGCCCGCTGGGAGGACAATGGGGACAACTTCTTTTCTTGCATTGGTGGAATAATGGAATTAGGTGAGCGATATCATTCAAGATGAATGCCATGAGGTGTAAGGTGAGTATGTAAGGTTGGAGAGCATTTCTATTTGAAGGTAATTCATTTCCTTCTAAGCTTCGTATTTTAGAAAGATGCTAATCAAGTTCAGGAATGGAAAAGTTGTTTTTGAAATCTGATGTATATACAATAGCAATGACGCTTGCCAAGTCAGGAATTAGAAGCAGAGGATCTGTTGTTTCTTTTAGCTGCTGGAAAGCCTAGAGTATTTACTGCCTGGTAGTAGTTAATTGTATATACATATACATTTATTATTCCAACGAATTTACCTCACCAGTCCTCATCGTTAAAACCATGTAGACACTTCTCATATCCAAGACGTGAGCAACGGAATTTCCTTACAACGATTCCGAAACCTACTACTGAAATATACATGGTTTGTGATGTGGAAAGTTGTAATCATATCCAGTAGCAACAAGAGGACATCGATATCAAAGGGCTAAACTCAATGCGTGTATCACAGAGTCTTCATGTATTCCTTGCAATATCAAGCACATGATGTGGAATTAAAGTGTCTACTTTCACATGAGTGTGTTCCATCATTGGGAAGAAAACGACGAGCAGGTACCTGTACAAATTGGGTGAAGCTGCATCTCAAAGTGTTCTTGAATCGTGAAATGTACATGCAAGAAATATTGCATGCACAATAATTATTTATGCAGGAAGAATAAACTACCATGCACATCGCTCTATAATTACGGTGATTTTGAAAAGAAAAAAAAGATCGCTAAGTTATCCCAGAACGATTGGGTGAACGGCAATGAAGACACAAAAAATAAATGAGAAGTGCTGCTGAAAAAAGTTTTTGTAAACTGCTACTTACAGTGGCGCTAGTGTTTCGAAACTACAAAATTTGGAAGAGTAGACCTTCCTATGTTTAAATTATCTTTGATTGGTTTTAAGCCAAATCGTTTAGTTTTCAAAGCATATTTTTTTTTGGTCAGAAATAGAAATTTCCCGTGAAAACTTTCCGCCAATAGATACACCGATTTCAAACGTAGTTCAACACTGAAACAACGCATAGCGTGATTTCATTTGGCTTTTCTGAATTTATATATATATATATATATATATATATATATATATATATATATATATAGTACATGCTAAAAGATATATCCTAAAGAAATTAAAAGTTAGATTCATATCTTGTTTCTCAGGTCCATATTGAGAAGTTCCTAAAGGTATTTAGTAAGCAAACTGAATAATGATAGACACAACTGATTAACACCTGGAGGAAACTCTATGTGTATTGATTATAGAGTCTACGTGGGAGCTGTTGTGATAATTAACCATTATCGTTACTCAGTGATTAATGAACAAGAGAGATTATAATGTCATGCATGAATTAGTTTCAAACTAAATGAGACAAATTGGTGATTAGGTTTGTTATGATCTCCTGATTCAGAGATCTAAGGTTGGATTTCCAAACTGACTTATGAGATAAAAAGACTTGGTATAATTTTAACACAAAATATTTTTTGCATAAAAGAAATAGTACACTAACAATTATTTAACACCATCTATACACGGAAAACGAATTTATAATAGAGTTAGTCTTAATATCATTGCTTATGTACTACCTGTCAAGAATATAAATGTAGACCTATTTGTAAGTCTGGCATCCCTATACTGACTGATATGGAGACTATGAGAATTAAATCAATGAGATCTGTAGTTTGATGGGGAGAGGTAATGAGATTTTAAGAAACAGGCTTAAGAGGGACAGAAGTTGTAAATATAAATCATGCATAGTAAAGGTACGTGACAACAACGTAAAAGAAATATGAAAGAATCTATTGAACAAAGAAAAGTGACACAGAAGATCAGAAGTAGTGGCACAAATTTGACCTACCTGTAAACTCGTCAATGAAAGTCCCTAAATAGTGAAATGGTCTTACAGTCTAATGGCTAAACCAATTAATGCAAAGGCCAGCAGTTCAACTCCATACATAGGGAACACTTTTTAATTTATAGTTTTTGTGCTGCTTAATAGGCAATGGCAAACATTTTAATACTATATATAGGCTGAAGTAAGATAGACATGCTACTGTTGTTCATGATAAAGTTGTGACAATTAAAATTAAGTTTGTACTAATATGATTATGAACACGAACGTTGGTGCAATTGCTGTTCTATATTTCTATGTCCTTTCCCGCACCGAGGCTATATAAGGTGAGATATACAGTTAACATGTAACAATAATCAATTTGACCTATATGAATAGTGTTTTTTTTTGAATACAGCGCACCGCCACATTACCATCAAAACGTGCTGTAATTTCTGGATGAAACATTTGTTGAGAGTTGGATAGGCCGACGACGAAGTGTTGAATATCCACCTTGATCTCCCGATTTAACACTGTTAGAATTCTTTTAGTGGGGAACTCTGAAGAATACTGTCTACGCCACAAAACCACGTACGATAGATGCCATGAGAGACGAGACTGAGACTGCCTGTGAATCTATTTCAATGGAAACCATATTATATATTTGACGGTATGTTCTTCAGCGTTGCCGACGTTGTATTGCTGCCAATGGAGGACGTTTTAAACATATTCCACATTAGAACATCATCAGTAATATTTCGAACATCTTTCTGGCTTAAAAAATCATATTTTGTTTATTTTGGTTCTAATTATTAAAGTCAAATCAGTGTAAACCACTTTGCGGGGCACTTAGTGTGTATGGGATATAAATAGACAGAGTTAAAATTAGTTTTGCCTATTAATAGGTTAACAGATTGATTCTACCGAAGTAATTGATCCAGCTAAGTGTTGCAAATAAATAAATAAATAAATAAATGAAGTACATAAAATAAAATAAAAGGTAAAAGTTGCTTAAATATATGAAATATAAATTATAAATAGTCATTTTAAAATCTCCCATTATCTGTTAAATGTTAACGGATTTACAGTGTAACTGTAACTTTCTACTGTAAACCATAGAATTCTATAATTAGTTTAATGTATGGGATATGAGCAAAAGATAACCACTTTTAAAGTCATCGTTATCTGTTCATATGTTAAAGGATTGACTCCAATAATAAATTCGGTCGAAATAATTACTCTACCTATTGTTGAAAAAAGACATATAAGAAATTGCGTAAATGTATGGGATATAAGCTATAAATAACTACGGTTAAAGTCGCCGTCATCCCGTAATATGTTAACGGATTGATTCCATTAGGAAAATCAACCGAGATAATCGCTGTAGCTATCTATTATTGGAATTCAATAATTTCCTTATATGTATGGGATATGGACTATAGATACCCACCCTCAAATTCGCCGTAATCCATTAATATGTTAACGGATTGGCTCCATTAACCTAGTAGGTTTAGATAATGGATCTACTTATTCCTCGCAAAAAAGATAATTTTATAAAATCGCTTACATGCGTATTTCATGCTGTTCAAAACATCTGTCAATGTTCCACTGTCCTTGCTAACGAAACTGATGTTTTGAGTCATAATACTTACCACACAGAAAATAAAACGTATGTCGTGTACGGAAAAACGTAGGTTTCGTGTGTAAATCCTGTAGTTGTTGGACTTAACGTACAGCAAACATATAACTGAAGAAGTATAATTTCCACGTACTTTCCGTATAAATGTTCCGAATAAACGTACTTTCCGTATGAGCAAAAGTACTATATACCTAGGTATAACTGGTCCTGATCTCATATACAGACAGACGTATGCAACATATAGCTGACGTATGTAAAATGTATGTAATACACGGAAGACAGTTAGATGTCAAGATACTGCAACGACAACATCTAAGAGCAGTGCGTATGTAGCATTTGGATAACGTATGTTCCGTATTGATTTATGTAGTAAACATAAGGATTCCCTATATTTGTACAATATACAGCTTTCAGATTAGTGTTGTGAAGGCCTGAAAAAACCGGAAGATTCCGGTAAAAGAAACTAGTTTTTTTGCCGTTTTTCCCAAGCTTGGAAAAGAACGGAAAATTTGGGGAAAAATGAAATTTACGAATATTTTACTACCTTATGCTTTTAAAATATAAACTGTTTTATATTTATTAGTTTACAGTTAAGATCATTGAGTACTTATGTTTCTTGTATTAGAATAGGGGAATTTTGTGGCAACAAATATGTGTACAACATTCATCCAAACACTTTAAAGCTAGCACCGTGATAGACTAAAGCTATGGCTTTAAAGAAAGAAAAAGAAAGGAAAGAATTAATATAGATGCATTGAAATTATCTTAAGCAATCTTACGAAGGCAGGGAAGTGTTAAAATAACGGGCCAGAATCATTTTAGTTAATATGTTGAAATCAAATATATATTTTATGAAGATACATATCTAATTTGTGCAGTGTAAAATTTCCGGAATTTTGAACCCATTAGAAAAAAAAATTCGGAAACTTGGAAACTATTTCTTCGCCTGATGCTAATCTTAGTTGCTGTTGTATGTGCCCAGCATAAATACTATATATTTCGCTAGCAGAAAAAATTCTTAAAGGAACAGATTTTAATTTTACTTTTTAGTTTTCTGCTTTCTGGTAAAAATCCTTCTTTATTATTTGTTTATTTTTCGAACAACTCCAAAAGAGAAATGATCTTATTTACACATACACACATTCACCGTACAAGTGCGTAAATTCGAGCAACGATTTAACATGAGCGATTTAAGAATTTAACATGCGAAAGTTCCGTTCGTTATTATTAAAGAATAGCAGAATACCTGTTCTTCGCACGGGGAGAATAGTTTTATTTTGGGCATAAATGAAACCAAAAATGTAACTTAGGGATTCCGAAAACTATGAATTCGACTAGTACGAGTAACGGCCATTTTTCAATTACTTTTAAATGTCATCCTCCACCATTAGGAGTACTTATGGGGGCTTAATTTGGATTTAAATGCCATCGGAAATCTTACTGTTCATCATAGCGACTACGGAAACTATGAATTCGCCAATAATATCCGCTATTTTAAATCATTTTCATACATCTCCTCTTTCACCTCCTCTAAGTTGCGGGGCTGACGTTTTTTCTATTTAAATGGAATTGGAAGTGTCACTGGGGTTCATCTCAGCGACTACGAAAACTATGGATTGGACACTAATAACGGTCATTTTCGATATAACTCCCCATTCCTTTCTCCAAGTTGCATCTTCAAAGTGCCCAGGCCCGAACTCGTCTATGTGCAAAATTTTACCGAGATCCGTCTTTCGGCTCAAGAGTTGTTAAGTTACAAATATAGATCAACTTGAGTGCACACATGCTTCCTTTCGAAGTTAAACATGAATACATGAAAAAATGAATTTTAAAGGTCCATAGTTCGAAAACTTTGGGACCTATCGTAGTCGGGTCAAGACTTCAGTTAAGGATTAGTAGGTGTCCTATCCAAATAGCCATATTTCAGAATCCTGTGATACTTGTACATTCAACATAAAAAAATGCGACACCTAACGCCGTGCAGTTAGGCCACCCAATATACACCTTCTTATCCCATATTCGTGTCTGGTAAAAATATCCCCTCTCTCTCCTCCTTTCCTTTCTCCCATACTAAAATCAGCTAAAAAGATGAGTGCAATTCTTATATCAAAATATACATATATTAGTATACACAAAATGAAACAATCAAATCGAGACGAAACAAGATTCATAAGATAATATAGGGAGAGACTTAAACACACACATAATGAACAGTTGAAAGCGATGTATACCTGCTAGACAGACATAAAGAAGTGAGATAGAGAGAGGAATGGGGAGAGAAGAAGAAGAAGAAGAAAACTGAACAGAGATAAAAATAAGGAATTTAAAAGTATTAAAAAACAAGAACCTAACATTATAAAGTTCCGTTTTCAGAAATCCAACAGGAATATAGAAGTAAGTTTGGATTATATATTTCTTCAGGACTATTCGAATACATAGAAGATACAGGAAACAATCATGATGTCACTTTCAAAACGAATAACAAACTTAGAGGTCAAATTAAATACTCGATTTCTTGTGAAATTGTAGAACTCTGAAACACATATAGAATAATGTCAGTAGTTTAACATACGTGATTTGTTTCACGTGTTTCAGTAGCAAATTCGGAGGTGTTCATTGAACGTGTTGATATGAAATACATTATAACAAACCCAGTAATACCTCCATTCCGGACTGCTAATACGAAACGAACCAAAATAAGAAAAGGAAAAGAAGAAGAAAACAAGGAAAAGGATAAATGAATGAGTGCTATTTTACTGCTAAATTTCTATTAGAAAGAGTCAACATTAGAAGTCCAAACTGAATCATAATGAAAAGTTACAAATGTCGAAAACAAAAATTGGATGTTCTTTATAAACGCAACAGACCTTGCATGTTTCAAATTGAAAACGTGAATAAAATACATTGAATTATAGGATGGAAACAAACTTTGTGTCAAACTAATATAAATAAAATCTTCTCTTGAATCAGCAGAAAAGGGGCCATTTTCTAGTCATCTCTGAAGATTTATCTCTTCTGAACATCCACTCTCGGTTTTACCTATTGTGAATATAACTTTCTAATTCGAACAGATAGAATGAACGCGCCAGAGCTTAAGTGGGCCATTGCATCAGTTGGGTGATGTGGATTGGTTATGGACCAACATTGCGTCGAAGATTCAAACCCGTACTGACCAAGTGATTCGATTGAGACACGGTAACCTGGATGACAAAGAACAGATTTACGAGAGAGAGAAGCAATAAATGGGAGACGAAGATAAAGATGACAAGACACAGAGACAAAGACGAATTTATAAATGAACACTACCTACCATCATACTGTATGACAAAGAACCAATACACTCTTTACTCATATTCTCACAAGTGATGCTTTGTAAGTTCTCCAACGGCAGATGAATCTCTGTTTGTAGCCATTATTTTATGAGAAAAAGAATTTATTTGATGAGGAATCGAACCGAGGTCTTCCAGTTGGAAGTCCAGCACGCTATCCCCACTCCACAGACTATTGTACTCAAAACATGTTTAACAAATAGTGTAGTGTTTCTTTCTAAGACCAATATGAAAAGTGGATACTTCAGATCATTGAATAGGTTCGATTCGTCCCAGTAATTCCTGTAAATGTTGTTTGCTCATCCCCAACCAACATTCGTAAAATGTCTCCATCGTGATACAGGTGTGTGCTTCCTCCTTCTTAAGGATTCCTTATTTAGTATTGAAAGTCAATCTTCGATTCCTCACGATCTCTTTGTGAAAAAACAAAGGATGGCCTGAAGAAGGTTTGAGCCTATGTTGCCTAGCTGCACTACTCATGAGTCTCACATGTTACCCCTACACTAACTTGCCGTCTCAAAGCATAAGCCAAATATTACTAAATTCAGCAGTAATGTTCCGAACGAACTAGTTTCTTTCTGTAATGCTATTTACACCACAGTACAAGCCGGAATTCGTGCATTCGATGACCTGGAGACAAGATAGTGCCCACTAATAAACTAAATAACATACACTCCAGAAAAATTTCAGAAATTATAACTAGATAGGCAGTAATTTCCCAGTGCACATTCAAAAGTACGCTCATAATAATAATAATAATAATAATAATAATAATAATAATAATAATAATAATAATAATAATAATAATAATAAAAATAACAAGACATTTTAACCTTGTCACCTCAACGAAAAATAATATTAATATCCTACTATATTTTCGTCGCCACGCACAGACAAGTCACACAGCGTCCATCTCGCGGACGATTCTTTTGGGATTAGGCTCCTGTCTCATTTTCTTTTCCGTTTCTATAAAAGCCACACACATGGTGTTTATCCACCATGCACGTGGATACGGGTTTGAGTCCGTTGAGGACTATTGACCGCAGTAATTCTTAAGCCACTTTAGCCCAAATTGCAAGCCCCGTCGTTAGGAGCCTAGATGTTCGTTTTAGTATTTCGTAGCAATTCTTCAGTACTGTTAATAGCGTTTGTTTTGGTGTATTGTTTTCACTCTTTTCTTCGTTTTAAAAATATATCCAAATAAATGTCGTCATAATTCCTCTTATTTGGAATGTAAAGATGAACATTTGAACGTTCCGACATAGCTGCAAAAAATAAAAAAGTGGCAGCGTTTGGCTTCGAACCCATACTCATGGACAACAAAAGTGCAACAAGTAAGTGTCTGAAACCCCGTGACCATGATGGTTAGTGTCAGGAAGATTTAATTTATTCAAGTTCTGTACCACCCCATTATAGCAAGCTTGTGCGGATTATTTTCGTTCCTTATTCTAGAGAAGTGGTAAATCTGGAGATAAGTTTGATCTAGTCCTAAGGTACTTTTTTGATTAGGAATCAATGCAATGCGCCTGCTGTTTTCACAACGTCCCAATCGACTGCATATTATCGTTAGCTGATAATATGCATTGTGGTGTGCTGGGACTCTGGGAGCATGGCGCGTCATTATGACAGTGCTGTTAAACAGGGTGTTATAGCTCTCATTCAACATGCAAATGTGTGTGTTACTGATGCAGGTCTGGAATATGGCGTCGATCGTGCTACTGCGTACAGATGGTGGAAACGTCATCAAGAAAGTGGAAATGTAGCCCGAAAACCTGGATCTGGCCGGCCCCGAGTTTCTTCTGCGGTTCAAGATCACTCTCTAACTGAATATTGCCGTCGGCATCCTTTCATGTCTACCCGACAACTAAAAGAGGCATCGGAGTTTCCAGGTGATGTAAACACCGTTCGGCGCCGCCTCAGAAATGCAAATCTGAGGTCGTTCCGGGCTGCAAGGAAAGAACAACTGTCAGATAGCCACATGGTCGATCGACGGGCGTTTGCAGAAGAAAATATCGGTCGTATGTGGGACAGCGTTGTCTTTACATACAAGAAAGTTTTTTCTACTGCAAACGATGGTCCTCGTCGTGTTTATCGTCCAACTGGAATACGATACATGACCCGTTCACGTCGAATGGGACATGTTATAATTCATTGTTGGAGTTGGATACGTATAGATGCCAGTGGTGGTGGTATCTACCGCATTAATGGTGGACTTAATGGTCAGAAATATTGGGAACTATTGGAGGATGCGCTTCCTGAGATACGAGCTCGATTAGCTGACGAAATCGTACACTTACAACAGGATCATAGCTCTGTACACGATTCCAATCTTGTTCAGGCATATCTACAACGGGAACCACATATCGAACTAGTCGATTGGGTACCTCGCGCAGCAGATTTGAATCCAATAGAAAACGTTTGAGGTACCGTTGTAAGAGAACTTCAAGAAAATTGGGCGCAGAATCCACCACGCACTGGTGATGAATTATGGGAGCTGGTTCAACATACAAGGACGGACTGTACATGGCGAAACTATATTGCTCGTCTGGTTGATTCCATCCCAAACCGACTGCAAGCAGTTATACAAGTTAATGGCGATTACAATCGCTATTAAATAAACATACCTCCCAACAATTCACCTATAACAGCTACCTAATTCATCTAGCGCATTTGAATATTGTATTTTGGTAAAACATGGTTTATGGCCTCTAATGTATCTAACTCCATGTATACTGCTACTAAAGACTTATTTCAATGTTCTCTTTCGTCGAGTGGAAAAACAAAAATAACAAATAAAAATAATATAAAAATAGAAAGTAAAATTTAAAATAATTAAAGTAAAAAACAAAAAATAATAAAAACAAAAAAAACAAAAAAATTAATAAAAAAATAAACACTGCATTACACAGGTTCTGGGGAACTTTCTTTATGTTTGTATGTTTCAAGTTCCTGCAAACGATGATTTGTCATGATTACAATATAAATTTCCAAACGTTAGGTGTCGCAATTTTTTTATGCGTAGTGTACAACAATTTATATAGAGGAAGTTTGTGAGTACTTCAAATTATATGCCTGTAGCCAAACTCCCTCTATAAAATTCGTTGCGTGAGTACCTTAGGATTCTGAAACTTGTATAGTTGGATAGGGCACGTACTAGTTCCTATGTGAAGTCTTGACCTGACTACGGTAGGTGGAATAGTTTAGGAGCTATGGACCTTTAAAGTTGATTTTCTCATATTTTCGGCAGCCTATAACTCCGAAAGGAAGCATTTGTGCACCCAGGTTGGTCTATACTTTTGGTCTTATCTTGGTGTCAGGAACCACCTTCCAAACGTTGCCGGTGTTGTTTTGAAAGAACCTGTACTTAGATAGATAGATAGATAGATAGGTATAGATAGTTTGTCGCACCAGAAAACAGGTATTTGTTTTCATATAAAATTTTGTATGTAAAATTTTCATAAAAGTCCACATTATAATATTAAATAATAGCCCTATTTATTGCGACAGAAACGCTTTATGATGGTAGATGTGTATGGAACTGCAAACGTTCTGTAATGCATAGTTTCTTAATTTATGCGCAACCACGAATAAACGACTAAAAGCACATAATGGAACTATTAATTTTCAAGAATAATTACAAGAGTTTTATTTTCGAGTACTTCTATTTTAAATATTCGCGATATTGACTTTTCTCAACTTACATTTTTCACGCGTTAGAAAAAGAAATGTTTCCATTACTAGTAAAATTAGTCTAATACATTATTTTCCTATTTTATAAAACTTTTCCCCAGGAAGAAACCGAAAAAAACGTTTTCTACCAACAGGTTCAAAATTTCCGGAAATTTTACAACACTAGTCCAGCTAAGGGATTTTTCTCAATGCACTGTACCGAAATGTTTCTTTAAGTGTAACGTCTCATGACTATGCAACGAGGCTAAGGGAGCTGAACATACCATGATTACACCATTCTTTGAGCTGAACATACCATGATTATAAAGCGAGGTTAAGGGAGAGAATGATAATGACTTAATGATGAAGAAAGTGGGAACGAAAGGGAAAACCCCCAGAAAACACACAAATACACTGTATGCCTACCACAAAGCCGGGCTGGGATCGAAGCAAGCACCTCTCGCATCGTAAGTGAGCAGTGATCTACCACGGCCCTCCATTTCGTTTAGAAAACGTACAAACATTAGCGTTGCATCAGATGTGGGTGTTGGTCGACGTTTCTCTTAGCAAACACACTTTCTTTCTTTCTATGACAGCATTTTAATGTCATCATTATTTATCAACAAAACAGTGGTCGTTTGATTACGTAATGAAACCAAAGCTTAATAATACGTAAATCAAACTTGTAGCATTGTCCTACTTTGATTGTGCACATACATATTTTCTGCTTCGATATATCAATAAACAACTTTGATTGAAAATCCTAGAATTCTTTTATTTTATTATTCAATGCATTGTATATGATTGAAAAATATATATAGTCATAGTTTATATATATATATATATATATATATATATATATATATATATATATATATATATATATATATATATACGTCTCGTCATCAATCATCTTTGCTTTTATTAACATGTCAGTAATTGTACATGACATATGAAACTAGAACAACAAAAGAGAAAATAATATTTTGCTTTCAAATATTTGGTACTGAAAAAAAAAGAAAAAAAATAAATAGTAAAATAGTCCAATAAATGAAAGTTTGCTGAACACTTATACTGCTGAAGGCTCCTGTTCGTAGTTCAAAATTTTAATGACGTTTAAAACAAAAATTCTCAAATACGTGAAATTCAATATTCTGGTTGCTGTTATGTACTCAAACATTTTCCTCGGTTTGAAATAAAGCACACACGCACACACATTTTATTTCATGCTAAAACACATGTTTTTTCTCCAACTGTACAGTTCTATTTTTAGACATGTGCCACCAATAGCTTATATAATGAGTGAATATTCAATGAAGCGTATACTGTATGCTTTGTGACAGGATTAGCGAATTAGGGAATAATCCGCTTAGCGATATTTATCAATCGCCAACAGAAACTGATGTTCATATATGTCGATTAAGTGCTTTGTGTCGCTTTTTTTTTAACTAACCAACGTCATTATTATATTCTGTATGTGAATATGGACGAATATTTATATCAAACAACTAACCTCCAACCAATGAGAGCTTTCTGTTTCCAAAATTCTCCCTGTCACTGTAAATTATGCCGAACACTACTCCCCTGACTTCAAATAATCTCTCTCTCTCAAGTTTGTTGCTATTTACGAACTTGAAAAACATTGTAACAAAAATTCTTGCTTATAGTAATTTTTGTAGTGTTATCAGTAACATGCTCCGATATGTGCATCTTGAGAATGTGAATTTCTGGGTTTAATGTTTGGTAAAAGTACAAAATGTATTATGAGATAATTGACGATGTACTTTAATTAAGAGTCGGGATTACGGATTTTCTCACCAAACCGTTTTATTACAGGGTGGTCCGGAAGTGGCGTACCCCCTTTAGTTTCAACAGTATAGTGTTAGTTATGGTAGAATGTTTGTACACAGTTACCTTGAAGTCTTAAGAGTCATAAATATCGGTATGATCACCATACATGTAGTAACGCAGTCTCGCAGATATTTTGCGGAGATACTCCAGTATCACGAGGGTGAAGACGTGTTCCACAGCTGCTCGTAATTCCTGCGTTGTGTGATATCGAGTGTTTCTTACTTGTTGCTTTATTAAATCACAGACAGCATTGTCTGGTGTCGTCAGATCGAGATTTCTTGGAGGCCAGGCAAAGGGAGCTGGTGGAGATGCACAACCTCTCCCAATCCAGCAGCTAGGAAACGTCTGATTCAGGTAATTGCACACGTGAATCGCGAAGTGCGCTGATGCTCCATCCTGCTGTATCATAACCGTGTCTTTGATACCATTTTCTTCAAGTTGAGGCACCAACCACTCATTAAGCATCTCCAGCTAAGAATGTCCACTAACATTGTCTTCGAAGAAGTACATTAGGTGTACGCCCAGTTCCAGACCACGCTGTACAAGACTTATTATCATACAGAATACTAATTTTTCTATATAACGTTGATCCGACGACCTAATAAAATCCCTTAATATAGTGTTGAGTTTATTGGAGATTCTCATGGCCCAACGCAGCCAGGAGAATTGGTAGGTGGATCTCAGGGTCCAGTACTGCGAAGAGATCGGCTAGAAAATTCTCAAATCCCAGCACAACCAAGAAAATGCTTGAAGAAAAATCAGAGACAGAGTCATATGATCCACCGTATGCTTTAGTTGGAGACCAATGGGGGCGAAATCGACTTGAAACACGCGCGAAACTAAAACAAATCCTATACAAGTTGAATTTCATAGATTGAGGAAGTTTCTAAAGTTTACCCATCCTCTCTCCACATACTGCATGGTTTGAGAAACAGTTATCGCCGCTAGTGGTAGTGATCCCTATTTTGAAGATCAGTACTTCATAAACCGTAGTTGTTGCTTGAAATAGCACTTTTCTCCGATTACCAGAACTGAGTGGTAAAAAGTGAAAACTTTTCCGAGGAGAGATAAAGGAATATGCCAATTAAGTGAAATCGTGGCGTATACAAGAGTGGATCAACTCGAAAAAAAATAGTACGAAACTGAAGTTTAGTGTTTAAATGAAGGAGAGTGTTTTTTAAAATTTTTTTACAACATATCCAAAATTGATCAAAATCAGCTCTGGGAGATAAAAAAAAATCTACACGCCATCAAATATTTACAATTTTCTAGTTCATATTCGTGTAAAGGGAGAAATATTGGTAAGTCTATGCTGCCTTGCTCATCAACTACATAGGTTATAAATGATGTGATAGCATCTCATCATGCATTATCATGCTTTGTTTACTTTACTCATTTATTTTGAAGAGGTTACAAATGCGTATTTAGATAGCTTCAACTGAATTGGTAAAAAAGTCTAGGACGCATAGTTTAAATTCGGATAAAGATAGTAGAAGGCAAAATTACTATTATTATTATTATTACCACTACTTTAAATTGGGGTCGAAAGTGTACATACGTCGTCAAAAGATGCTTGTAGAAATCAGGGAATAAATACGAGGTGTGTTTTTTTTAAAAGTAAGAACCGTTTTGCAATTCGGCCGCTGCAGCGCTGCAGACGGCATATGTGCGCTGTGTACCTACATGTGTTGACAAGCCACATATGCCATTACGGAAGCAATCAACAGTGTTTACATTTATTTATGAGAAGTTAAAATGCCTCTGCCGATGGAGAATCCCACCGACTGCAAAATACACACTGTGATTCGTTTTCTTAGTGCTAAAGGCGTGAAAGTGACTCCAATTTATCGTCAGATTAGTGAATTGTATGTAGAAAACATTATGAGTGATGGAATGGTTGGAAATGGGTTAGAGCTTGTAAGGAAGGCCGCACGAACACTCATGATGAGGAACGTGTTGGGCAACCTTCTGTCATTGCTGAAGACGTCGAGTAGAAAGTTGATGAAAAAGTGACAGAGGACAGACACTTCACGATCTGTTATAACTCATAATGTTTTCTCCATATACTTCACTAATCTGATGAATTTCAGCCACTTCCACGCCTTTAACACTAAGAAAACGAATCGCAGCGCATATTTCACAATCGGTGGGGTTTTCAATCACCGGAGGCATATTAACTACTCACAAACAAACATAAACACGGTCGAATGTTTCCCTAATGGCATCTTTAGCTTGCCAACAGATGTAAGTGCACAGCGGTGCAGCGGCCAAATATCAAAACGGTACTTTCTTAAAAAGCACGCCTCGTACTTCTTTTTGTTTTAAGAAATGTGATACGAGAGTAGTGTAGTGATACAGGGATGCTTTTAATGAATATACGTACCTAAATCAAGAAAGTGATCAAATAAATGGTGCCTCAAAATAAAGGGCTCTTTGAAATTATTAGGTTGCAACACTGCGATACATGTGGCGGCGCGTAACGCATAAATCATCAACTATGTACCTGCTATCATTTTTTTTCTAGTATATCATTCAGCTATGGAGCAGTAGGATCATGGTGCATAAGGTGGTTGCATGCGCATGTGGCCTTGAGTGCTGTCGTGACTGTGACGTCATGTTAGTGGCAAGAGACAACGGGAAAAGGAGCGGCTGGAAGTGACAAGTGGAAATTCTTTTGTGTTCGGTTAAATGACATCGAGAACTAACTAACTAACCAATGGAAGGTTCGTAATAATAATTAACGGTTACAAAGATATATAACAATGCATTGGATCTAGAGAATAAATTATAGATCTTTCATGTCATGGGCGACATTGTCGGCGCATTTTTACACTCAGATTTTGAAATTTTTGTTCATTTTAATCATAATTTTGGATAATTATATATATATTCAGGGAGCCCCTCCAGAATTACAAAATTAAGAATGACAGTAAATATAGAAATATGACATTCTCGAACAATCAAGGAAACATGGTGACTCAGTGGCAGAAAGCTCATCTTTAGTGCAAGGGGTAGTCGTTCGCTTCCCGGACAAGTAAGTTCTTGGCGGATAACATCGTGTCCTTGAGTTTCTCTTAGTACTCCCACATTCTCATTCCACCAAATCCTCCCATAATCATTCACTTGCATTTATCGTTTATCTCCTTTAGTCCATGGGACATAATAATGGAACACTAAACTAATAATTTCAGTTTTCTGTACCATCAGAAAACGATACAACAAATATCTACCATCCTAGTATCTCTAACAGTACTCTAACAGTACTAAATGCGCATGTCACTGTTTCACGAATTTATTGCAAATATTTTATCAAGTGTTGTTTAATCACTCTACCTCATCGCTATCATCTCCTTTACCCTGCTCTTCGAAGATAAATTAACTACAAAACGAGATAAGCGCTGATGTTTTTGCAATTTCTTTGTTTGGCGTGCTTTGTATATGTTTAGAATACTATAAAAATCAATATATGTAACGTTCCATTTCGTACAAATGTTTAACAATACAATCGGTCGTGGCGTATATTTTGACACTAACATTCAAAGAACTGTCAATTTTATCAAACCTCTTGTACAAACGCAAATTCTACAGGGTGTTTGAAAACAACGCCGACAACGTTTAGGAGGTGATTCCTGACAGCAAGGTAAGACAAAAAGTATACGCCAACCTCGGTTCTTCCACAACAATTTCCAGAGGTGTTTGGTGACTACTTCAAATTATATGCTCGTAGCGAAACTCCCTTTGTAAAAATTGTTGTAGAAGTACCACAGAATTCTGAAACATGCATTTTTGGATAGAGCACATATTAGTTCGTATGTGAAGTCTTGACCTGACTACAGTAGGTCTCATAGTTTTAGTTATGGACGTTTGAAGTTCATTTTTTCGTGTTTTCGGCAGCCTATAACTCCGAAAGGAAGCATTTGTGCACCCAGGTTGGTCTATACATTTTGTCTTATCTTGGTGTCAGGAATCACCTCCCAAACGTTGTCAGTATTGTTTTGAAACACCCTGTATAAATAAACCATAAACGATTTCAAATAAGATGATTATTTATAAAACAAAAATAAAAACAATGTTTAACATATTTATATATATATATATATATATATATATATATATATATATATATATATATATATATATATATATATATATATATATATACTTCATTGTCTAAGTACATCCTGATCCCCTTCTCAATAAAATTTGTAACTTCCCCTGAGATTCTGATGAAACATATCGGAACAAATTCTTTAAAAAACACTGCCATAGTATAACGAAAATATAAGTATGTGCACCACTGTTTACGAAAACCATGAATTAGTCCCTGAGATATTCGCAAAACGTATCTCTGTCATCTGTAAATAATTCCCTTTCCAAGCAAAATAGTAATAGTAAATCGAAACCGATCAGTGTGCTACGAAAATATACTTGAGCATCTAATATAAATAAAATAAAGGGTTTGTTTGTGTGTTTCTCTGTCTGTCTGTGTGCGGCCTCGGAACCAGACAAGTGGACCGAGAGTTACCAAATTTTGGTCACGGATACCTTGGTCCAGGCCCCAGATCAAGACGAAGTTTTTTTTTTTTTCAAATTTCGAACCAGGGGTCTCGGAAAGGGCGTTTACCGGGACATGTAAAAGTAGTAGAAAATGACCGACATTAACGTCGAATTCATAGTTTTCGCGATCGCTGAGATCAATGGTGAAACTTCGATCGCATTAACTTCCATATTCACCCTATTCGGCTGGGGGCCAGGTGTCACCGGGCGGGGGGTACACCAGACATGTAAAAGTTATCCAAAATGACCGTTATTATTGCCAAATCCGTAGTTTTCGCGGTCGCTGAGATGAATGGTGACACTTTCATTAGCGATGACTTGCAAATTCAGCTACCATTGTATGCGGACCGGAAGTCAGCTTGGGGGAGGATATCGAGACATGTAAAAATAGTCCAAAATGACCGATATTAGTGTCAAATCCATAGTTTTCGCAGTTGGTGAAATGAATGTGATACTCCCACAGGCGTAGACTTGCAAATATAGCCCCCATGCGAAAAATAGGTATATTCAGCTAGTACATAAATATGATCATGAAGTGCATTAACGACACTTTGCATGTTGGACTATTCATGCCTATACATACTCGAGTGTGTTACTTCATATGTTAAAAAAAAGAAAGAAAGAAAGAAAGAAAAAGAGAAAAATGTGAGGAATATTAGTTTGTTCAAGCTTCAAAGTTGTTTAATATGAACCGATATTGCTGTTTGTTTTGCTATTGTAAATATTTTCCTTTGAATTCACTTAGCTTAAGCATTGATTACATTACGTGTATGTAATTACTGTTTGTACTAAAATTTTCACTTCGTTGAAGATCACTACAAACAAGCATAGTTCGTGTATGTGACACCAGCGAGCAAGCGCTTGTAAATGTCCATCTGCCACTTAGATGACGTCATGCGCCAGAGGGACAAGAATTTAGCACCGCATTGCTTCCACCTTCTCTTTCCACCATGAGTGGGATGGTATGCAGCGTCTATTTGCTGTAAAAGAGTAATGTAAGAATAATGACAGTGTGGAGGCTGCAGGTTGCGCGGGGTCATTATCAACTTCCATGACATACTCAAGTTCCATCCGCGAAAGCAGTGTAATCTTTGGTCCAGAAATTCGAAGAAAGAGGTTCGATGTTGATCATTAAACGCACAGGTTCACCTTGCAGTGCTCGAATATAACATTAGAGGCTGTCACCGCTACCGTCGAGAGAACTCCAAGGCACTTTGTTTGACGCTAAGCATCATCTCCTCGGCTGCATAGTATAAAGTGTATACAAAATAATAAAATTTGACACAAACTTCCACTTGACCTAAAGCTTGACATGAAGATAGGAATCATCGAAGAAGTCAATCAGATTTCTGCACATATGTTACGTCATTCAAGCACGATGTTCCTGGACAGCTTCAGGAATATTTATGTGTAAACGGTGGCAATCTTACCGACGTCATCTTCAAGACATGAGTCTATCCTGTAAATGTATGTGAATTAGTTCATTAATGGCATACCATGTACTATTCATAACCATGAATATGCTTAGTTTGAAGTTATTATTCTTTCTTTATTTTCCGTTTTGAGAATCCCTAGGGATGCGTTCGAGTCGAGTCGAGTCGAGATTTAAGCCTGTCTCGACTCGTCTCGAGAAAATGTTGTCTCGACTCGTGTCTCGACTCGAAAATATGTTTCTGTCTCGACTCGTGTCTCGACTCGACAGTCTCTGTCTCGACTCGACTCGAATTCGAGTCGAGACATCTCGAAATTCGAGTCGAGACAAAATATACGAGTTAAAATATACGCACACATCAGCCAGAATATTATGACTACCTACCTTATTGTCAGTGTGTCCAACTTTGGCACGGATAACAATGGCGACGCGTCTTGGCATGGACGCAATGATCCTTGAAAGGTCACTGGAGAGAGTTGATTGGTACACATAGGCAAGGGCGCCGATTTTTCTGTAAATGTGGGGGGGGGCATTCAAATGCAGAAGGCATATATATGAGGATTTTAAGACAAATTGTATTCAAATTATGTCAAATATTGTATATTCATAAATACAATGCGGGGGCTCACATGAGCTTTGGGGGTGCCCGGGCCCCCTCGGCCCCCAGGGTCGGCGCCCTTGCACACAGGTCATCTAATTCCCGTAAATTCCGGGAAGAGGGGCGATGTGCTCTGAAGTCATGTTCAATCACATCCCATTTGTGTTCGATTAGGTTCAGATCAGGCGAGTTGGGCGGCCAGCACATCACTTGGAACTTGTCCCTGTGTTCCTCGAACCACTCCATCACAATCCTGGCCTTGTGATATGGTGCATTATCTTTTCGAAATATGCCACTACCGTTGGGAAACATGGTCGTCTGCAAGCAGTGTGTGATACGCCTTGGCCGTCATGGTGCCTTGCTCGAGCCTTACTAGACACATAGATGCTCACGTGAATGTTTTCCGGAGCATAATTAAGCCACCGCCAGCTTGTCTCCGTCCCGCAGTACAAGTGTCAAAGAACTGTTCTCTTGAAACACGACGAATTCGCACCCTCCCATCGTCATGATGAAGAAGGTATCGGGATTCATCAGACAATGCAACGCTCTGCCACTGTGCCAAGGTTTAATGCCGATGGTCATGTGTTCATTTCAGTCGTAGTTGCTGATGTCGTGGTGTTAACATTCGCACATAGATGGGATATGGGCTTCGGAGGCCCATCGTTAGGGGTGTTCGGTGCACTGTGTGTTCAAAAGCACTTGTACTTTGCCCAGTAATAAAGTATGATGTTAGTTCTGCCACAGTTCGCTGCCTGTCTTGTTTTACCAGTCTGCCCAGCCTATGACGTCCGACATCTGTAATGAGGTGGGGACGCCCAACCCCTCGACGTTTGGACGTCGTTTTCCCTTGGTTTCGCGACTTGTTGAAGACACTCACCACAGCACTCCTCGAACATCCGACAAGTCCTGCAGTTTCCGAAATTCTCCTGCCGAGTATGCGGGTCATTACAACCTGCCCTCGGTCAAACTCAGATCGCGCGCCTTCCCCATTCTACACACGGCCAGCACTCTCACTGATACTACATGCACCGTACGCGTGACTGACTAGCAGGCATTCGTCGGCAGGTGACACAGATATCGCCTGGACGGAAATTATATCGATAGTAGGTTGGTAGTCATAATGTTCTGACTGATCAGTACATACTAAATAAATTTAAAATGTAGGAAATTTTCAACATTCTGATTAACTTGCAGGAAATTTCACAATGAAAAGAAGCAACTGACTTGGACAAGACAACGGTTAGTTGATGGGGCAATCTTTTTTTCTGGTCTTTGAGGTGTGAGCTTTGACCATGTCTTGTGAAATTTTGATGTTTGGTGCTCATCAGTCACGCTTCCATTTTTTTTTTTTAATTGTTCCAGTTCATGATAATTAACAATACATTGCGCAGTTCGAATACATGTTCACGTTTTCATTCAATCCAACTCAAGCCGCTTCAGATACTATAGAGTTGTATTTGTTTACGAAGAATTAATTGCGTATTAGAAATACACCCCAACAAAACATTCTGCGTGCTCATCTGCTCAGTATTCAAGGTTTTAATTACAACCTGAATTGTTAAAATGCGAACGTAAGTTGCATTAGATATCTAAGCAGTTCCTAGTCTATGGATAATTCAAGCAATGCTAATTAAGGTTTTTCTAGCAAGCACTTCTGCTGTTCATAAACCTTACGCATTGGAGTAGAAAAAAAAAAAGAAAAGAAAGAAGTAAAATTGGTAATTTTGCAACCGTGACTCACTCGGGCTCATGCTCTCTATCCTCAATGGAGCTCGCGTTCGCTAATCTCAATGAGGATCACACTAGTCAAGTTTCTCACTAATTCGAGCTTGAGCTTGATATTTACTGTGAAATTCTCTTCAGCTCGATCTCGTAATGCCACACGTCCTTTCTTGTTTTTACATTTGTCTCACCATTTGCGATTTATACGGGTGGCCGTGGACTTTTCAATTAAGTTTTTGTTTTCATTTTGACCCGCCGCCATTTTGCACAGGGTTGTCGTAGAGAGTCGAGACTTGCTCCATTTTCCTTCATTTTACAACAGATTTCAAACGATGTGCTACTTAACCCCCCTTGCCATTTGAAACTTTTTAGTTGGATCCCGTCTGGGACCCTGCGGAGAATCCTGGGGCAAACTTTTTACCCCAAAAAAGTGTGGCCTTGAAAATGATGGGATACATGTTCACCGAGTTTTCCATTTACCCAATCGTTTCCGAACAAATAACTCGGTTCAAACTATTCTAGCAGGTAATTTCCTAGCTATGGCTTTTTAAATATCTAAAAATTGGCCATGTTTTTGGCCAATATCACGGGAACGGTAAGCCATAGAAATATGATATTGGTGGTAATCAATCCCTAATAGAATGCTAAACATTTTTGTCCTGATATTAATTGGTGGCCACTGGCCAACTGGCCATTGGCCAAACCACTGGCCAGTTGGACAGTGACTACCGGTTACTATTTGGTACCAAAATGTTTACCATCCTTTTAGATATTGATCAACACCAATATGATCTCTCTGACTTACGGTTCCCGAGATATGGCTGCTTAAATTTCTGTACATCGGTCATTTTTTGGCCACTATCTTGCGAACGGTTAGATTGACGCGAAAAATTTAATTATTTTGTCTGATAGTTTTTGATGCTCTATCTAATGCAGTGTACAAAATTGAAAAAAAATTGCAAATAACAGACAGACGGACAGATAGACACACAGACATAGAGAATTCAGTAACGAACTTTTTAAGTTCGTTGAATATGTTGTAACTCACGATATCCCGCCCGGTGACACGTATAACTTCGGGATTCGTCTAGTTATAACATATCCAATGCGAACACAATTGTCTCGTTCGGATCTCACAAGGGAACCTTCCGAAAATGATAGCTACAGTGAAAGCTGTGGCCTATGCCAATTGAAAGAGCTGTAACAGTGATGAGCATTCCCAAAAAATTAGCTGCCCATAGCAATAGGCTCAGGAAATATAAGGGGTGGAAGTTCGGGAAACAGCAAGGCTGGACAAGGGGGAAAAGTGCAAATTCCACAAAAAAGGGGGGGCACGGCAAAATACAATGCTGACAAGTGATGTATAGAAAGAGACTTGCCACAATAGGGAACAAATGAAGGCCACCAGTGGGGTTAACAGTGTTGCCAACTGCAATGAAAAGTACATGTTTTGCAAAGAGCACTATATGAAGTGAGTGCAATATTCAGTGTCAACCTGTCATGTAGAACATACGATATGGCGTGTCTAATCAGTGGTACAATCTAACAAAAGAAAATAGAAAAAACAGAAGTACGAAAAATGCGGAAAAAACGGAGTTGGTCATAATGCGCCACATTTGATCACGAGCTGTGCATATTAGAATGAACAAAACAAGAAGCACCGAATATGCAGGAAACCGACGTACCTAGAGTCGAAAAGAAAAACGAGTTCCAAAGTTGGCAAGACTGGCCATGAACATCCAGAGAAGTCTAATATAGTTAGGCCACTCGCTTCAGAAAAAGAAAATTCTCCTCAACAGGCATCACTCGGAATGCATCAATGTTAGAGTGATTGAGGCAATGTCAAGTCGGGGAACATGAAATGGTTGGGTTGAGCCAACAACCGATAATAGAAGTAGTGAACATTATGTCATGGTTGGGTCTACGTGGGAATATGGTGGGAGTTTGGTGGGTGGGTGTCCCATCAAACTTTGTGACCTGAAAGATTTACGAAACGAATAAAAATGTGACGGATCCAGTTGTCCAGGAATGTACCAATGTCAGGGGGTGATAAAAGTCTGTGAGAAGCAAGTGCCCCCAGGATCCCCAACATAGGGCCCCAGGAGCCAACTTCAAATTTTCAAATGGAAACAGGGACCGAGTGTTACCTCTCTCGATTGATCATGGAATGTGCAACAATATATATAGGAAACATTTGCTATATGAATCATGTTTTTCAAAATGGCCGCCACAAATATGTGCTGTCTTAACATGGCATCGAACAATGTGATCTCAAATTGCTGCGAAGCGAAAAGAGATGTTGCAAATCCAATTGCACAGGAATGTACTCATGTCGAGGGCCAAGAGAACTTTGTAAGAAGCAAGTCCCCCAGGGCCCCCATCATAGGGCTCAAGGGGGTCAACCGCAACATTTCAAATGGAAACAGGGGCGGATGATATTTCACTGGATAGATACAACACCGTCTATAAAAAAACATTTGCTATATGAATATGAAACAGATGTCAGGCAAGGACAACTAGCGGTGTTTCCCATATGATCAGACGATGACTTATTTATGGCACGAGCCATAGTAGAAGGCGGCTTAGTTGAAGAAACTACACCCTCTCAGTAACCTAAATTGCACGAAAATTTCCAAAGCAGGTTCATTGACCTGACTATCGCATGTTGCCCACTTTGTCCAAGAGCGGGATGGTTTGTTTCTAACTTTTCTACCGAAAAGCATTTGTCTGGAATGGTCTTTCGGAGACAATAAAATAAAGAAAATATACTAGGCAGAGAGAGAGCAGGGAGGAGGGAGTGTACCAATTATTCTTTCCTCTAAACCAGCGTTTCCCAACCTTTTTCAACTTGCAGCACACTATGGGTGTAACATGGATTCTCGCGGCACACTTATAGATATTATTATTTGTAAATATAAAACACACTGGTATTTTTTTTCTTTGATTACTGATCTCCTTCGCACAGAGAAAAAAGCTCGATCACTGGGTTTTCCTAGTGGTAAATCACTATGCTTACTTTTCATTCTAATTTAAAAGGAGAAAACAACTGCAATGAAATGTTGGACTCAGGTTATTAAAAATACGCTTACTCTTTCGAAAACTGTATCCAACCTTTTACTAAGAATGAAGATCATTAAATAACGAACGAACAAATAAATCTATTTTACTTTTAAAACACAAATGTAAATAATTTATCGAAAGGATTGAATGATATTTTAAATTTTCAAGTTATGAAATAGTCTGTAACGATAAAGAAGCAATAATGGTCATAACAATAACAAATACTTTTTTCAACATTAGAAATGTACAGAAAAGTAACACGGCATGAAACTTAAAATTGTAGATTCATAGTAGAGGTTCATAGTAATGTGCAATACAAATATACATTTTCCCCTACGTTTTGCAATTTGATTGCTATAGAATTAATAATTTTGTTTTGATATCCTCGCGGTACATCAGTGGCCCATTCACGACACACCAATGTTGCGGTATTTTCACTGCTAGCTTCTCATTTTAGACAGGTATATTTACAACAAAGGGGGGTAGCGTGCATCTTTGCACCCCCTTAAATCTGGCCCTGTCCAGAAGTTATGTAGCCCTATATCGTTCATGGAAATAAAAAGACAATAGTTATAACTATGCTAAATTACTATAGACTGCCAATTGCTCATTCAGAGAATTTATGATGTTCACTTTATTGCAATGTTCTTATACAGACTAGATATAGGCTACGGATAATAGTTTTATACAAACTAGATAATCAATTATTATTATTATTATTATTATTATTATTATTATTATTATTATTATTATTATTATTATTATTATTATATTTGAAGTACAATCAAATATCACGACATTAATTACTAGTTTTAATTAACTGAATTGAGCTGAAAATTAGATCTTGATCTCGGAAGATTAACTATTAAATTTATGCGTTCTGTACCTTTCTAAAGTAATAAATGCTGGAATTGGTTTCAAGGCTGTTCCTGAGTGAATAATTTCTTCATAATAATATTAAAAGTTTTAGAAAAATTTTCGAGACATTCGAGTCGAGTCGAGATTTTTATGAGCTGTCTCGACTCGACTCGACTCGTGTCTCGACTCGAAAATTCGAGTCGAGAAACACGTTTGTCTCGACTCGTCTCGAATTTTACAAAGTGTGTCTCGACTCGAATCTCGACTCGAATTCGAGTCGAGTCGAGTCGAGATTCGAGACATGTCTCGACTCGTGCGCATCCCTAAGAATCCCCGTTATTCTGAGACGCACTGTATTACTGTTCACAGACTGATTTGCAATACAAAATATAAAGCATATTAAACTGTTGAGCATAAAGTTAACACATACAATCATGTACAGTACAACACTTAACACTGAGAAATAAATATGTTAAAACAGAAAAGGGGGGGGGAAAGGAAAGAAAGAAAACTCTGTAACAAATAAGATGCATGGAATAAGTCGTGAGTGGGAACCCTTCACACCTGATGGGGATATTCATGAAGCTATAATCTTATGTTCCATTATATTGGAATATATTATCCATTTCTTAATTTCGAACATACTAGGTTCGATCGAAAGGAGAAAACTTTTATCGGACTTCTGAAGAAAATAAAATAAAATGAATAAATACATGACCGTGTTTATTATACATGGAATTCCCAGTCACGACCCCCTTTTCAGATTTATTAAAATAGAAGAAGAAGAAAAGAAGAGAAGAGAAAGTTGGGATAAGAAGAGAAGAAAAATAGAGAAAGTAAGAAAAAAAAGGGGGAACTGTTACTGGATATTTTTGAGAAATATTGTAAAGGAAAGTGAATAATTATCGAATTGGGATTATTTCCAAGAGCTATTGGGTGAGTATTTGGTATTAAGGTGATCAAAGGTAGACACATGTTAACCCATACCTCCCAGACCTAGATCCATGTAACTCCAACTACCGAATTATCCCAATCTAGCTCTGAGATAGATGAGAAAGTTTAATTTAACAGTATATTCAATATTTCCGGAAGTTCTCGACTAATATCCAACATTTGAAAGATAAATGATGAACTTGATGGCATGCTAGAATCGACCACAAAAAAAAAAAAAAATCAGAGTAACATATCTATTTGTCGAAGATTCTGACTTTCAAAGTTCTCTCATGATGATCGTTCGTTAAGGTTACTTCGGTCCTTTTTGCTTCCTTTATAGAGCCAACATAAATTAAGTTAGTATTGACATTCAAAGACTTTAATTGCCATCTACCATTAATTGTAGTAAGTTACACATATATGTCAAAAGAATTGGTGCACTTAATACTAAACCTACATTTCACTCACACACACATTCATACAGGACAATGTATACTTCAGATTGTATTTAGTTGAATTAAACTAGCCTAACTACATTTCTATAGACATTCATTACATTTCAATAAAAGAAAACTTAGTTCGACATAACAGGAAAAATTTGATACATGAAAAAAAAAATGTTTCATAAGCACGCACGGAAATCTGCTACTTTCAATAATATCAAATAACACATTTCTCTTTCTAGAGATATTAAAAGTTGGATTACATTAAAAATATATATATATATATTTGACAAAAGACGAAAGACAAAAATTAAAAAAAAAAAGAAAATTCAAAGGTCAACATTAAACTTATTTAAGATTCAGTGCAATGAATACATATCATTGTGAACAAAGAAAGAAAAAAAAATATAATTGGTTAATCATTCTTTAAAAAAAAAAGCACTTTAGTAGCATTTTATTGTCTCTGTCCCAAGAGGAGAAATTTCGACAATTTTATGAGTCTTTGTTCTCACGTCGATAATAACTCCCTTTTCAACTCTCTTTATTCACTATGATTGGTGTCCATGAGAGTATTTAAACGTTTGTCTTATCGACAGACAAAAAAATTTAGTTCCTTCGTATTATATATAAAATTTTCATTTCGTCACTTGACGCACTTGGTATAAAATTTCAAAGTTTATCGAGATTTAAAATATCGAGTCCAGACCCAAACATTGGGAACTTATTTCCATTATACTATATCTAAATGGAGCTATGTCTTTGGACCTATCTAGGTCCTGTATTCACATTACAAAATTATTAACCAAAATCAGTTCAACTTAAGATCACTAAATTTTTATTTTCAGTATAGATCGTGGAGTCAAGAGATTGTAGTCACTGAACTGACGAAAACCAAATAGTTATGTTTCCAGTCATAGGGGAGGATTTGTTTCATAAATTACTGATAGAAGGATTCGTTGGTGAGGCGCACTGTTTCGTAGTTTACTGAGTTCACTATGATCTCGCAAAATAAATTTGGATAAGGATTAGGGTTAATTTTACTTTTCTTACGACCTGCTACTTGTTCTATTTACATGCAGTATTTAACATGATAGTCAACTTTAATAGTCACGAACATTAATAATAACTCAATAAGGTGTCATTTATTACAATTTACGCGGTAATACTTTATATCACAAATAATTGGTCAATGTCGGGTGTCAAAAATCTATGGCAACCTAAAGCAACCAGGGTAAATACCGAGCCTTTTACATACATACTCGTATATATATGCCATAGATTTTTGACACCCGACATTGACCAATTATTATATATATTTATTTATTCATATTACTCAATATAATAAATTTCACTTTAATATCCATCTTAGTATTTCGTCGACATTTAAATTCTACATAACCTTTTTATATTCGATAAATATTCACATTTTATTGGCTCAAAGACAAAACAAAAACCCTGACTAACAAAAATTATTTTCTTTTCATAAGGTTGCAGCCTTGAACTGTATATTTAAACCCGATAATCAATAATAATTCAATTTTACTAAAGATCCGCGTATAAAGAAATGGTTGATATTATTTAATAAGTTGACACAAAAGGTAGAAATACAACAAATAGAGCAGGTACGTAACCCTTTAAACTATGTAAGTACATATATAGATGTATATACAGAGAAAGAAAAAATCAAGATTATTTGAAACTAGTGGGCCCAAACTACTAATACATACCATATAACCAATCAATAGAAAGAAAACCAGAAATCAGTAGTCAATGGATATAATTTGTACGATCGATGAATAACAAGTAAGTTTCTGGGAATCTGAAATCATATTGTACCTTCTCGTCAGCCCCTCCCATGGTGGATTGAATATCGTGAAAAACGGTAGTAAATTGTTCTGAAATACCTCCACGAACTGTATTCCTCGATGTCTCAGTTAGTACATACGATCGAAATTAGTGATATGAACATTGTATGTTTTCATGAGTTTCAGAACCGGGGGGAAAGGTTGAAAAAATAAAAAAAACCTTTAGAGAAGGAATAGAAGAAGGATAGGTAAAAAGAGAGGAGACAGAACACTACAACTACAAAATATAAGTGGTCGAATTTGCGTGTACAACATACTATAACCAAATATTCTCTTTTATGCCAAAAGGGGTTCGGCTTACCAAATAAATAGCCGAAAAAAGATGTCTGCAAAGTCGAGACGAGTCTGTGTCCTCGATGGGATTTTCGGAAAGACAAAGGCTTTAGGGAAATCTCACCACTCACCGTATCCGGTCAACGCCCTTGCAGATCACGGAATCCACCGGAAGGTTAGAGAAGGCGCTAATTTAGAATTTCAAAAAGAAAAAAAAAATCATCCGACCTCTCGGAAAGTAAAAGAATCCAGAATAGTAATGAAATTAGAGGGGAAAATAGCTAAGATGTCCCTAATTAGTAATTTGCCAAAATAAAAAATAATTAAAATAAACTGAATTTTGGATCGGTGATTTCAGTGACCAAACATCACCGATGGCTACCCTGCGCAGACATGCCAAAGTCTGGGACGTCGTTAATTTCCATCAACTAATTAAACTGAGAAAAGAAACGAAAATAGTTAAGAGGGTCATGGGTCGACGTCCGGGTACGCGAATTGACATAAATATTAATTTAGTAGTGGTTGATTTAATCGGATAGTCCGATCTAAGCTATATGAACACTGCATAATAAATAGGGTAAGCAACGAAAAAAAATCTCGGAGAGTCAATGAATGTTAAGTGTACAAATGACCGAACCTGTACTTTTCGATGATCACAGGATATAGCAGTTATTTTTCTTAATTATCATTTCTGTCAACCTTTAAAAGTAATTCCCACATGATGCTACCCTATCTGTTGAAAGGCTTAAGATCCGGGGCTGTTAGTATGAGGTACTTAAATGCGAAGTAACACACAATTCCCAACTACACTTTACTATCCAATAGCAAACTCGGTTGGATGAATGTACTGGTGTAGAAGTCAAAACGCGAGAGATTCTTTTGTTAGTAAACGTATTCATATTCTTACTATATAATATACACTAGGCCTATCCATTTAAATATAGGTGTCATACCATCTCATTCATATTTTATATCATATTATTAATATATCATTACATTCATTATTTACTCATTTTCGCGCGAAGTAATATTTTACAGACACCCTATTTCATACATTTTACACGCAGGCCATACACATGTTTATATTACACACTAATAAATATATAATTATCACAATCTATCACGCTCAAACTACTACACAACATTCATCGAACCACGGACTCTTTGTTTCGAAGCACCCAAATCGTATTTACTTCGCAGTTAAAAAATCATACATGTATTTACTGAAAATTAAATTGTCAACGACAAATTTATTTCTGATTTGCTGATAAAACTAAAGCAAGAATGGAAATTTTCTACAGCCACGGGAAAAGAGAATTTAATACTACATTTTGAAACAAACAGTAACGTCATGTGGACTTCTATTAACAAAATAGGCATTCTTTATTTCAGTGGATATTTCGATTGCTACTTAACCTAGCAAGCTGTAATTTTCAGTACTACGAGATCTCATGCTATTTCATCAAAACGTACACTCATTTGAACCGAAAACCATGTCCACGGGTTGTAATTTAGAAATAAGGGGCCAAAATCAAACAAACTAAATCACTAACTCGTGCAATGACGTAATGTCAACAAACAACTGATTAGCGAAAACGGACACGATGGCGCTGTAGTGGAGACATAATTTACCGTGTACTGAAATATATACTTGTACTTATGAATCAGAAATCTAATATTTGCTCTCGTTTAGTGTACTTTGAGTTAGACAAATGGTATTAAACTAACGCATATGAACTACACTGTCCTAACCGTAGAAATCACACACTCACACAAAACTACTAACTACACACACCACTATAAATACTACACATAAAAACTAACTACACAAGCACCATTTAATTACATGCGAATTGAGGAAAAGTACTCCCTTGTTGGTATATAGAGTTGGCTCTATTAAACTTTATGGGGCAAAATGAGAAGAGTTAACCCTAGGTCCAATTGACCTGACCAATTGTTTACTAAATGATTACTAAAGATTGATGCCCTGGGGGCACCTTAACGAGGTTTATTGAGGGACCCTTCCCCTGAGAGGGAAAAGGCCCTAAAACAAACAATAACTAACCCATTCCCCCGCTAGAACTGGTTCAATTTGGAAATGAATAGGAGCCCCTTTTTGTTAGCTTAAGCTGCCATTATGATAATTAGTATTACCGCTATGAAACCCACCATGTACATGCACTTACTGAATAATAAAAAAAATCACATTTACTATACACACTATAATATATGTACGAAACCAGGTCGTATTTCCCTAATCCTAACTGAGTTTTAAAATATCAAAAATCTTACAAGCTATCTATGCTTCGGCTTGGATTACGAGCAATATGGCGCCTGAAAAGCTGGTTCCTATTTCTCCTTGGTTTTACAGTTCTTTTAATTAAAGTATGGATTTACAGGCTCCTATATAATCATATGACGTTTATTATAAAATGTAATCTAACGCTTAAGTTGTTTTTCACTCGAAAAGTCAGTATTTCCAACAGATATAGAGTGGTTGATGTCCCCGGCTGTGCTTGTAGAATTCTGTGTTAGGAATGAAAACATTGCGCCGAAAAACAACAGGGGTAGGAGAATTCCCCCAAGCAGGACGAAAACTTTAGCCGCGGAAATTACAAAACAAATAGAAATTTGTCAAATCCAGATATAACCGGATCTGAAAGTGACTATGGACTAGTGAGAGGGGGTGAGGGAAAGATTAGGTACCTGGCCAAAATCTACATTGGTCTGAAATTAAGAAAATTTATATCCAATGACGGAATTATGTTTCGGTATGTCGTCAGAATGGTAAACCTTATAACTATTCAACTTGTATATGCGAAAATGGGATTTACAATTAATCAAAATATAAATAAATATATTATTCAATTAAAATATGATAACTAACGAAACCTTTCGATTCATTACATTTAATTTGAAGTAAGGAGAATAAATAAATTGTGTAATTAAACCGAAATCGAAGTAAAAAAAAATTACTAGGTACAGGGTGCGTAAAAAAAGTTACCATTACTTTCAACTGTAATGGTACATTACAATGTTTATACACTTTTCATATTTATTTTCAGAAAATATTATATAATTACATTGTCAACATCATCACTACATCGTTACAGACTTTTTCAGAGTTAGCCATGGGAGTGATAGTATGAAGTCACGCATCTTAGACCTTTTTTCTACAGGACCAGATTTCCATAGTGCAAGGTTATTTTTTTCTAATATTTTACATTTGCACTGATAATATTCAGGATATCTTGCTCGAAAATATAACTATAGTCTCCAAAATACAAGTAAAAATAGGTGGGGAAAGTGTAATGGAATACCAGATAAAATACATCAGAACAGTCATAAATACTAGTGAACTTCAAGCAAAGTGAGAGAAAGAAAATTGTTGTGGGCAAAGCCGTACTGTTTTTGAGACTTATAACTCTTGCAGAGAAAAAAAATGCGACATTTAAAATACGACTTAACATAAGAACAACGTTATTTTTTATAGGTGGTTTCATAAGCCAGCCAGAATCCAGATAAAGCTTCTTTAGGAAACACAATAATCCGTAACTGTAACAATATCGAGTTTACACCACCCAACCATTACATCATGACTGTGGTACTTCTCTGCACAAAGTGAGATGTAGCACAGAACGTGGGTGAAAAGTAAAGAGTATCAGTGATAGTCGTATTTCATGGATATCGTGAGATAATATCTACCAAAGACTCTAAGTATAGCAGGAGATACCCCTTTCGCACCCAGGTGGCAAAAGTGGCACACACGGGTGAGTCACTTTATTAATCTACTTCTGTGTGGATACTAATTAAGATATCGGGATATTGTTTTTGGCTCAATATGGTTGGACCATAGTTTATCATATCGGTTTCTTTTTCTCCTGAGTATCGATTTTTTTTTTCAAATTTCAGCCCATAGTAAAAAATTCAAGAATTTTCGAATTTCGATTTTTTCCCTGTAACTTCCTTCATTGTAAAGAGATCTCCTTAAGGCTTGTCAGGTAGATACCTCGGATGGATACCTAATTGTTGACATAAGTTGGACCGGCCCACGCGCAGTGTTGCCAACTAGGGAAATTAAAATTTCCCTAAATTTGGGCAAAAAATTCAAAATTTTTGTTTATAAATCCATACCTATACGTCCGAGCGCAAGTCAACTTACACCAGTCGAACACTGGTCCTTACTGAACAAAACGTGTACAGATCGTTACAATCAGGTAATTAGGGGCGCACGAAAAATTCGTATTTAGGTTCTAACCCTTGATTTTTCTAGTTTTTCCCTACTTTTCTGTTTACTGTAACCTATTTGTTGTAATTAAAAACTTTGTGTCTTAAATATCGCCATGATACTTGTAGGATATATTAGTGGTGTACTAATGTTTATTTTAAGATAGTTTGTGTCTGTTTGGTAGCAGTGTTGCCAGCTACAGAAAGTTCCCGATTTTAGGGGAAAATTTTGGAAAATTTCCCTTTTTGTCTCTATTATTTCCTTCTTTTTAGTTACATTCCAATAAACGTGCCGCTGTCTGAAAGCCTCGTCCTTATCCTACACAACGCACGATAAAAATTTCAGTAGGATAACTAGGGGAAGTACAGTTAAGGTTAATGATAAACCATGTTCTGTAAATGATAAATGGTGAATTTCTGAGGTAGAATGATATATATATAAAGTTTCATACTTACTTTGTTAGATATCGCCGTGATACTTACGAGATATATTAGTGTTTTTGTTTCCAGATAGTTGGCGTCTGTATGGTGGAAGTGTTTCCAGCCAAGAAAGATTAAAACTTGATTTTAGATGGAAAATTCAGAAAATTTCCCTATTTCTCTCTTGCCGGCTACATTGGAACAAACGGTCCACTATCTCAAAGCACCCTCTTTGGCCTACAGTACGCACCATATGAAGTTTGAATAGGATAATTAGGGAAGCTGTAGCCCCGGAATATCTGTTGATTTGTGCTTTTGAGGCATAGAAAGTGTCAAAATTTTGTGTATGATGACAGAGAATATTTTCTTTTTCTCTTTGTATGGCAGCCAACAATTTCAGGTTTTCACTGTACTTTGTCAACACACCAAAGAATGTTTCTAGATCACTTGGACCCATGTGTCAACAGTGGTGCCAGCTACAAAATATCTTGAAATTCGGTTAGGGAATTTTAGTAAATTTGCACCCCTACATTTCTCTCAATAATTTCCCTCCCATTGGCAACACTGCAATGTAATTTACACAAAGACATAGCCACGTCACTCTTCTAAGAAACAAGGCTTTAATTATATCAATTGTGTGAATATTTTTTGAGCAATAAGTCACTAACTGAAAATGTAGGTAAACGCCAAAAATGACCTGGGTCAGAAATGACCTGGGATATTCGACATCAACACAATCTTTGTCGAGTTTCTCGCTCGTTCGTATCTCAATTTCATACCACAATCGTTTCCCATTTTTTTTAAATGTTTTTTTACTGGAAAGATATAGCGTTCGTGACCAATTAAATCAGGTTTTAACTAATTTAAAAAAAAGAAGAAGAAGAAGAAAGAAACTTGGCATCTATTGGAGTGAAACTGATACGAAAGCATATTCCACGAGATCTTACATTATGATACTATCAAGACAAAAAATATACACTACTTTTAATGAGATATAATAATAACCGAAATCTATCCTTAACTCTTTCAACTTTAATTTTATATATATTTTTAATTGATATTATTTAAAGAGTTATACATATTTCTTGGGAACCAATCACCCTTTAAACAACTTTATAAACTTAGAATAAAAAAGAGTGAAACATTTTTATGTCGAATTCTTATTTTCAGTTTAATCGTAAAGTTTAAAATAGACATAAGGCAACAAAAGCATCGTTTGGATCAGAAAGTTAAAAAAAAAGTTAAAACGTTTGAAGCTTAGAAGCAAACAACAAACAGAAGCAGCACAAGGAGAGGATGAAACTGTTAAGTAACAATCATGATATGAGCATAGTATTGTGAGTGTTGGGAGATAGGAATACGAAGTTTTTTATTTAATGAAATTTACTGGGAAAAAGACCTTCAATTATGAGACTATAGAATTGCTTGTCCATTCTCTTCTTTTATTCATTCCATAGGGCAAAAATGGAAAGGGATACCAAGAGATCGTTTTCTGATGCGGATCTAGCGTCCCAAGAGTTTCATCTTGACTTTTATCACTTTATTCAAGCCAGAAGTAATGAAAATCCATGATATCCGGTTGTAACACGAATAGACATAGTGAAAAAGCAATACAAAGGTTGTCTGAAACAACTGAAGAAATCCGTACTGAGTTTGACACGTTGCGCGATGTGTATACCAGTTATTCTTGAGTTGAGTTGAGTTGAACATCCCTTTCAGCAGCGAGGCTATATGAGACATGGACCTACTGATTAACGTGGATTCCGAACCACATAAGCTCCCGCCGGGAATCGAACCCGGGTCTCCGACGCCAAAGGCGCGTACGCTAACCGCTTAGCCACGGATGAGCTCTACCAGTTATTCTAGTACCTATATGCTTATCACGTGCATTTTGATTATTAGATTAATTTAAATGAACATCTTCCCCCTCCCCTAACAAGTGCTTATGTTTTGTATTTCCTGGTAACTATGAATGTCAAGAAGGAGCAGAAATGTTTTCTTGTTTGCTTACAAAGAAAGCTCACAAAAGAAGAATGCATGGAACAATGGGCATTTAACAATAACAGGATGGTAGATAGTACAGTGATGCAGACCTTGAAGAAGTCTTTGGCCCGAAAACGATACGATATGAGAATCAACTGGTTGTTGCAGTATAGGGTGGCAGGAAGTCCCTTTACACTCGAACTAAATGCGTGTAACAATGTAAGGTGATAAGACATTTAAGATTGAACCTACCATCCTGATTATTGATATGGCAACAAGCCTCGTCACGTGAATTACCTCGTGATTGCCGCGTAACTACCACGTGACTGCCCACGAAAGGAGGAGAATAAAGTCTCTGGACTCACCAGTTCATTGTCTAGGTGGTGAACAACAATGGCAGATGTCAGTGACTTCACTTTATAGGAGTTTAGTGGCAAGTGTGGGTCCATCAAAGGAAGCACAAGAACGAAAAACGTTGAAGGTGGATAGGTTTCGTGAACGGTTTGGTAAGGAGTCATCAAATCGTGCGACTTTGATCAGTGGGAGAAAAAGCTTTTCGCCTGGGAAGTGCTTTGGATGCCCCTACTTGTGGTTGTCCATCAATCCGAAAGGAAACGTTTGCAGAAGTTAGTGGTTAGTGCGTCAGTGATGTACTGACCTTGCAAGTCATCCAGAAAGCACTCAAGGAGCGCAATGCAGGTACAAAGGGTCTTTCTGGCCATTATATATAATGGCGGCAAACCATATATACCCGATTTCTTCCTTACAAGAAGTGAATGACATGGTAAGGTAAGGCTACAAATTTCACATAGTATAGTTTCGTCATTATGTGAATTCTGGATATTTTAAAATTTATAAAAGATGTTACGTGGTGCAAAAGTTGAGACTAATCAACAACTCAGCTTATCTTAAAGAACTTTGCACAAGACGTTTGAATAATGTCAGGAACGTTGAGATATTTCCATTTGATTCAATGGACAGTACTCAGAGAGAGACGATAACTTTCTTGATTATTAAGACACGTATCTCCATTATTCTTTTAAAATTTCTCAATTCTTTTGTTACACCTTTTGTTCATAGTAAGAAGCACTTTCTTGATATGGCTGCAGAACCATAAGAATTGGTTTCATGTACCACTTTATTCGTCTATTTGCAACCGGAAGTTATAGAAATCTTCACACTTCTGCACTTCTTCAATTTTGACTTCAAAGAGGAAAAGCTGTAAGAGTTGCCAATAAATGGATATTTAATATGGGTTTAGCGTCACAATAATAAGTTTAATCCTGACCATTATCTTTCTATCCCTATCGGAAGTCGTGGAAATCTTCGATTTCTGGTTTATAGTAAAAAAAAAACTGTAATATAAATCGATAAGCTTGGTTTTAAATATATATACAAATACAGATTCAGCGTTGGAAGAACAAGTTCCATCTTTATTCCTCTCTACTGCAACCGAGTAGATCTACTATGTAGTTCTTCCAGTTTCACTATGTATTGATTTTGTATAGTTAGAAAATCTACCGTGGTTTCACAATGAAACTCACTTGTTTTATATTTTCTGAGATTCTATCTCTACAAAAGGCATTCGACATAGAAATTTTGGCAATGGCAGCGGTTCTGTGAAACTAGTTATCGAACCATGCCAAGCACCCCACCCCCACTTCTTACTACCCTCATAGGTCTTTTCCTTTCATTTAGCCCAAATACGCCATCTTCAAACACGCCTTTAATTTCACATACACACACACACACAGTCAAACCAATGAATGTGAGAAACATTCTGGTTTTGGGCGTCCGTCGAACAGTTTAGACACTCACCCACCACATACAAGCACAAAATGGCATTCAGGATATTCAAACAAGACGAGAACTACTGCAAGCGAAGGAAGTGCCTTTGAAAATACGTTGTAATGAACGACATTCAGATGGCCTGGAAAACCACAACCTCAGTTTCTATCTTTCTCTATCTCTTGTCGTTCTGTCCTTGTATGTCTGTTTGGAAGGTGCAATCTTTCCGCCTCATCATTCCGAATTCACAGCATAACATCGTCTTCCGCAACTGGACGTAATTTGAACCTAACAAACACAGCTGCCTATATATATAGTAAATGCCCAATTGGCACAAACGTAAACGTGCCACAATCTACCTCACAGTAGATCTGGGTCAAATTCTCCTGTTTTTTTTTAATTGCATTTTTGTTCGTTTCAGTCTTTCATTTCGGTTTTCCATACTCTCTCTTGTTTTTCCTTCCTCTCTCTATTGTATCCTTTCAACAAAGACAAATAAACACTGTTTTTCCTCTCTCTCTCTCTTCGTTCTGTATCTGTCGGACACAAACAAACACTCACGTAAACTACGTATTTACAAACATTACCTCTTGCGCCGCTGTTCCACAATTTGCTGAATGTCGCTAGTACGGTCCCTAATCATGGGAAAGAAGAGGAAGCAAAACTAAATTGAAACGAGAAAATTGAGGGCAATCTATCTATATTGTCTCTTGTACGTATTTCAGTTGTCACTTACTCCTGCACAAACCGAAATGTCTATTTCAGTTAATCTCTAGTGGGGTATGACAAGTTTCCACATCATTTCACTCATCATTATAATAATTTTCATCTAGAGAGGTGCGAAATTTAGGAATCGATTCAGCGTCTCAAGAATCGGTTCCATCTTCTCCATTAACCTTTTAAAAAAAAACCGGAAGTAATCAGTATTGTGGTTTCAACATTGATCACTTTACAGCAAAAACGATAATAGGTAGTGAAAAGTGATTTTTTTAATTAATTCAGCATAGGGTCCCTGATTCGATTCCCGGACAAGTAAGTTCGTGGTGTACAGCATCGTGTCCGTGTGTTTTCTCGGGGTACTCCCGTTTCCTCTCACTTTCTCATTCCACCAAGTCTTTCATCATCATTCAATCGCCTTAATCATCATCATCTTTAGCCTAAAAGGGCATAGACGTGGGACGTTAAACTGAAATATTCATTAGAGTTTTCCATTTCAGACTTCGTTGCTGTTTTGCAACTGAAAATGATAAAACTTAGTGTTTACTACTCCCGATTATAATACTGATCTCCAAGAGCAGAAACAATAAGATATAGCAAGAAATGTTTTTTTGATATTGATTTAGAGTCCCAAGAATAAGTTTCATCTGAACCTTTATCGTTCTATTCAAACCGGAAGTTGTAAAAATTCACGATTTATGATTTCAACACCGAACACTACAGTGAGATAACGGAAAAAATGAAATCTTTAAGTTTAATGTCCCACGGTTATGTCGGTTAGGCTAAAGGAGACGGTGATAATGAGAAATGATTGAAATGGTGGAATGAAGAAAGTGGGAGGAAACGGGAGAACCCCGAAAAAAACCCACGCACACAGTGTTTGTCCACCACAAAGTTCACTTGGCGGGGGCTGGGATCGAACCCGGGACCCCAAGCACCAGAGGTGAACGCTCTACCACTGAGCCACCGCGGCCCCTTGTGTGAGATAACGGAATAGATAGCGAAAAGCAATGTTTTAAAATGTAGATTCAGTTCTGCAAGAACTTGTTATATCTCTGACTTTATCCCTCTATCACAGACGGAAAGGTTCTAGATCTATTACTTCTAATTGCAATATTTAATTTGCATTGTCTGGAGATATAGTGCAGTTTCATAATGTATTAGAATTAGCATTTTGAATTAGTATCTCTACTTCGTTCTCGTTCCTTCCAACATTTCTCATTATTTTAATGTTTCACCAACTTATTATTTAACATTTTCTCTTTATACCCGTATTTATTCGAAGACTCCTCTTTATTTTTCATAATATATTTGTGATGTACCAAATTTCTACTCATAAAGCACAATGTTTTAAGGCGTTAAGTAATCTACTTCGCCCAAGTTTGCACATTTATTCCATTCTTACGGTATATATATGTGTGTGTGGAAATCCAATCGGAAAATGCTCATTAGGAAGACCTAGACGCAGATGAGAGGACAATATTAAGATGGATCTCGGAGAAATTAGAACACATAGTAGAAACTGAATCGAGTTGGCTCAGGACAAAAATCAATGGAGAGCTTTTTGTGAACGCGTCATTGAACCTCCGTGTTCCATAGGCCATAGAGTTAGTTAGTTAGTGAGTGTGTGTATGTATATATGTATGTATGTATGTATGTATGTATGTATGTATGTATGTATGTATGTATGTATGTATGTATATATGTAGGAGCGTTCTGCTAGAGATTATGTTTTAGCTCATTTAACTAGCAAAGCTAAGCTGAACCACTATATTGTAGAACAAGAAAAATATACTGCTTTTATCGCGACAAAGCGGCAGCAATGCTAGTACTTTACGTACTAGTGGTTTCGGGTTCAATGCTCAGTGGGAGAACTTGCTTCGAATAAATAGTCCAGATACCACTTTAAGCAGCAGCCCAATGGGTTTTAATCTAATGTATGGCGGTTAGAGAAAAACGGTAATAGAAGCCGAGATTTTTTTAAAGTATGAATTTAGTTTCTCAAGAGTAGGTGCAATCTAAGTTTTAATCTCTATTGAAACTAAAAATTGTAGAACTCTATCGCTTCTGGTTGGATTTTCACAGAACAAAGCGATAAGATACAACGAGAACATTTTTCTTGATATACATTGTAGTGTGCAAACGTATGACCCAACTTCAGCACGTGATTGTCTAAAGACAAGCAACAAATAAGCCTATAGCACAGGAGCGCAGTTTGAGAAGGACAGAGATGCAACTGCCCCTCCTTGAGTTTGAGAAGTACATTCTTTAAACAATTGTATAGTAATATACGAATGAAAAAAAAAAGTGAAATTCTTACACGGT
The DNA here is from genome assembly GCF_964235325.1 of Thermobia domestica. Taxonomy (NCBI): domain Eukaryota; kingdom Metazoa; phylum Arthropoda; class Insecta; order Zygentoma; family Lepismatidae; genus Thermobia; species Thermobia domestica. The sequence continues at coordinate 81,748,306 of NC_137466.1, forward strand.
TTGAGAATCTTGCCTCCCTCTAGCAAAATCTGAAATGACACAGTAACATACATATACATAATATATCACTGTTTCGAACATATACAAGATGTACAACAATATGTTTACCTCATATCAGAATACCCATAGTGGAGGAAACGACGAAATTTTATATTTAGTATAATCTCAAAGCTCTTGACTATTTATCGCCTGTCGAGGATTTTCACGATAATGGGGAACATATTGTTCGAAAAACACCAAGTGTCTCGAAACATTTGTGTGTGTGTGTCCATGATGGGTCGTGTTCGTGTGCGTATCTCTGTTCAGGTCGCCATTCGAACACTTCCTCTAACAACGCTGCGCCCAGTAGGGTCCTAAAGTTATGTGTGTCCCAAGGTTACAGTAATTAAATACTGCTCCTAATATTCGTTGAGATTATTTCACCAATCCTCCTAATTAACACCTACGAATATCCAACTTATAAATGTATTTCTCATGTTCACTGTTCACCTTTACCTCCATTTGTTTTAGCTGAACAGTGTGCTGTATGTCGTATCCAGGAATGCAACCATGGGAACGTTCACCAGGGCTGGACCTCCAAAACTTCCCAACTCAACATACATTTCTATACTTTCTCAATAAAACTATAATTGTTTTACAGGAACATGATTGATATATCAAAATTTGAGTTTACACTTCATCTGTACTCTCTTTCTCACAAATACAATATTCTATCATTTTTTTTTCTGAAAATACAGGTGGAAGTATTTTACAATTACTTATCGTCTTTTCGCGTGCAGAATAACACCCGTTCAATACTATATAGATATAGTGTCTTGTATTATTGGACTTCTCCCCAAAACTTGGTCTCGTCCCAACAAAAAATTTTGGCTTCGTGTCTGGTCGTGTCTTTTGATTCACTCCATAAATCTTATTAACGGTGCGGTATCATGTACGTATTGTCGTATAAACGTTTTTGCTGTCTACTTTTAATCACCGGCTGAAGTTTGAACATATCTTTGTGCATCATCCTGTATAAACGTTCCAAGAATAGGTGTTACCACTTATCTGCCTGTCGAAACCAGAAGGGATAATAATTCTATCATTTTTGGTTAGAATATTGTACCCATATAGTTCGTAAGTCTCCCGTAGTTTCGCAATTAAACAAACAAACAAACAAAAAAAACTTGCTTGTTTAACTTAGGATTTCATAATTGGATCTTTTAAGGGCAACCAAAATCAGCACAGTTGATAGGAAACCTTTAGTCAGGATTTTCCTAGAATTGACAAGAAAAAGTCTATTTTTAAGTAAAAAAAAATTTGCTATGTTTAACCCTTTCGATTTTTTCCCTCTCTCTCCCAAAACAGCTGGTACAAAAGAGAACTTTTCTCCCTTTTTAGTTTGGCTGAGCGGCATTGGGCAGTCTAGCATTTTCGGATGAACTATTTCGTTCATTGTCGAGTAAGCATAGAATTCTATTTCACAGGGCAATAGGTTCAAACTATTCTGCCACGTTCAACAAATTCCCAGTTCAATTACGGTGAAAATCAATATCACGTACGTACAAAGGGAGAAACAACACTAAAACGTACACACATACATGTGGCAACCAATTAAAATAAAACAAAAAAAATGGGGGAGGTTTGTCAGCACAGATCTCGTCGAAAACAAGGAATACAGGAACAGCAGGTGTATTCAAAGCATTTGATGATGCAGTGATTTTATTGTGAATTTTTTTCCCTGATATGAATTCATTATTTTTATTTGTTTTACTGAAACTAAGCAGTTTCATTCAGACGAATAAACAATTTATTTTTTAATTGTATTTTTTCAGAATTATTCTGCAAATGAAAGTGACCTAGTACATATTACATGAAATATAAATGGGTGGGTGTGATAATTATAGATATGGTTTGTCTGGTTGTTGGAAAATATGCAATGACCGTGATTCAAAACATTGAAGTTTATTAACATATCCGTTGCAATTCGAAATATTCCAAACGGAACTATCTTTGTTAATGATTCACATTTACAATTGATTTGCATAGAAAATGGATCGCTTAAAATAAGTTCCTAGAATAATCTGCCTTTTAAAAATGAGTTTTGAAGAAAGAGGCTTGTCTGCTCACCACCCTATTCAAGGGATGAAAAACGGCGTTTCGATAGAATATACACTTCATTCGCACAAACTCAATATTCCTAATACAGGGGAAAATATAGTAGTTTGCCTTTAAACAGCAAGATATGAAGGCATATAAATTGGAATTTAAGAGCTTCTTGATATACCGAATATATTATTTAATCTTGTATGTGTGATATTACTTTATATTTTGGTGGTAAAAGTTTTTTTTAAAAAACGTTAATTTGAATTATAATGTTTTCTATTGGATAGAAAATGCATGTGGAAGTAGAAAGACTACATTTAGCACAAAAAAGGCGGATGTTCTATTTTGGATTCATGCCTATGGTGCCAGAATAAACAGAAAGTCATGCTAACACAATGAGATAAACAGTATAAAAGTTCAGATTTTTCTAACTGGTTATCTCATTTTCTTGGATCTTATTCATCATGATGGTCACTACATTTTGGTGCGCATCATCCAGTACAGTACAGCTGGATACCGCGCTACACTATTTCAGTTGTTAACTTTGAATTAGTGGATAAAGGCAGACTCTAGAAAATGGAAGGATCGTTGCAAATATTACGACAAATTTTCTACCCATAAAAGTGCAACATTGGGCTACGGGGACGGGTACAATGTTAGTTATGTCCAGTATGACGGATGGTCTCTCTCTCAGGCTACCTTCACATATTATACACTGTATAACGATAACATTTATAAATATGTATATGTTAATACGGACAACAGTCCGTAACGTATGATATCATTTTCTTTTATGGTCAGGTCTGGACATTTAACTTGTTAAGTTTTGTAGTCAGACATGCATATGCCTAATATGTTTTTCTATATATCTCAGATATAACACGTAAAGAAACCATTAATAGTGGATGTAATTATATTTTCAATTATAAAGAAGTAATTTTGGAAGAATAGAAAGGCAAGTGCAGAAAATCTTCAGAAAATACACCAGTTTAAATAGATTTTATCTTGAATGTTATCATTGAAACATTTAGTGAGTAAACTACGTTTTAATTAGCCGCGGATGAAAAATACATAGGGTTGCTGTGTAAGTGAAGAAACAAAACCTTTGACACTTGTCATGTTGTGATGGTTGCAATGGACTGACGCGAAAAGTGTCTTCTATTCGCCTTGTTAAGACACAGGCAGGCCCGGGGTATGTGGGGCCGAGCCCCCTAATTTTTGTTGGTCCTCTAAAATTTTCACAGAAAGCTTGCAAATGAACTATAATATGGTGATGAAATATAATATCGTTGCATCGGCCCCCTTGACTTCTACCGTCCCCCTACATTTCTGGCTAGCTTCGGGCCTGAACACGGGCAGAAAAAAAAGTCAGAGACACATATGGGTTCACTCTTTTTTGAAAAAGATTTTTCTATACTGTTTCCACAATTGATCGACTTGTTCAAAATGGTGGCCAGGTTCTGGATATTTAAAATACCATCCTGGTATTCACCTGTTGTGACTGGGAAAACCAGAATAAAGTCCTTTCAGAACAGTCGGCCGTTGAGATCTATCCTAGAATCCCAAGCCAACACTCAACCACTGAGACCAAGGCTGGTCTGTGACATTATTATTATTATTATTATTATTATTATTATTATTATTATTATTATTATTATTATTATTATTATTATTATTATTATTATTATTATTATTATTATATTCAGGTTTATTCGTTTGTTATAAACGTTCCGACTATTGACTCAAGTCTCTTTAAAGCATTGCTCCAGTCCTTGAATTCAAAGAACTATTCAAGGAATTACACCCATAGAAGTTTAAAGATATATCCATGTATAATTATAAAATACGGTATGTTTATCAAATATCACATCATGAATTCTCTCTTGCTTTGAGAAAGTACATTGAGGCATTATTACTAAAATCCGGATTACAAATTTTTACGTAACAATATTATATATATAATTTTGGTGCACCACAAATGTATAGAATTACAAACTCATTTGCCCAGTGCTGCCCGAACAATTATTTATCCCAATCTTCTATTACATAGAAAAAAATATTTTTTTATTGATTTGGACTCTTTTGTTAATCAGCTTAACGATCAATGGATTCGTCATTTCGGTAGTATCGGTAGTTTTGGATTATTTTTATGTCATCTTTTCGCATACATTGTATGTAACAAGTTTGGTTAAAATCACTCCATGTGTCCTAGGCTAGAACATAACCACATGGACACACCCGGGCCCGAAGTGATATATGGTTTGTAGGCTTAAGCCCACGGGCTCGGCCCGAGCCCGTGCAGACCTCTATCATCCACCGCTTGCTAGCAGGGAGATGCGGCTGTTTTGCTTGCCGCGTACATGGGCGGCGACCACCGCGCATATGTGAAAACTTCCATGGCTTCCAATGTCTTTCTACCCTGCGGCCTGCGCGGCAAACTGCCGCCTAATGAGAAAGTGCTGTTAGAGCATATGTTTTGAAGGGACATTGATGCCTCTGATAAAGCTTTCCGGTGCGAATCATGAACTTTATGTTTTCTGATTTAGTCTATATAGTACTCCTCAGTGAGCTTCAACGTTGCCATTTGTGAAGTACTGTTGGTGTTAAGGATCGACATAAGAAACAAGAATGTATCGCCATCCAAATTGTGATGTCATGGAAACTATTAAGTTATAATATCAGGCCTGTATTTATGGACGGGCCACAGGGACTTGGGCTTAGGGTGTGAGCAGAGCGGAGGTGTGAGCTGCTTGTGAATCTGGATTTTGAACATGCGATTATTGTGTTTGCTAGTATCGAAGCCAGAAGATTATTTTACCAATGGAATTTATGTATTGTTCAACTAGTTTACTGTAATTAGAAATTTATTGACATTACTATGCTGTATTTTCTGAAGGCTAGTATTTAGTAATTTTATTGATTTTTGCTTTCATTTACTATCTTACAGACACACTATAGTGTTTTGTCTTTTTAATTTTTGGTACTGTTTTTTTCTTACACATAAGTGAATATGAAGAAATAAGGAGAGAGGGTTTCTCACTATCGTTACTATTACTACGTTTCTTTCTTTATTCTGTTAGGAAACTTGAAAAATTGAACTCAATATTGCCTTCATATTATTATTTGAAAGAAAATACACCTGTTCCACCAAATTTTACTGTGCATGGATCAATTTTATCTTTTTAAAGGAAATTATTATTAAAGAAAAACTTTATATTCTATTACATTCATCTTTAGTTTTGTGTATTTGAACACTCTATAATAAATGAGCTTCAATGATGCTATCATTTAAGCATTTGCAATGTATAATTCTGACCCATTTCCTACTATGTACCTGTTTCTTTACGTACTTGAGAACATAATGTTCTGGGTCATATTGCGATTAAAATACAAATAGGGCCTATTACTTGACAATATCAAAACATTATAACAGTCTTCCTTCGATAATACAATATTGCTGAGCTACATTCTAGCTATATAGTTAGAGAGCGCTTCTTTTATGCTGGAGACTCGGGTTTGATTCCCGGTGGGAGCTCAAGCGGTCCGGATTCCATATGAAGCTGTAGCTCCACGTCTTATTGTATTATTTACCTCAGCAGCACACACAGCAGAAGTTATACACACCTCGCGTCGGCTCCTCGTATATATCAGTGCTTGCTTCACTGGCCGCACACAGTGGCACTCTCTACCGCGAGCTGTGTAACTTTGTTGTGCAAGAGTCGGTTGAAGTGGAAGCACTGTTACGGAGATATATATTTGGTGTTTATATTCCGAAATGGGCATAATCGAAGCAGCCAAAGAACGATAGAAGCGGAAGGGACGCAAGAAAAAGGAAAATTGTGAATTCTGACAAAGGATTGTTTGAAGGGGTCCTCACCTTGAGGGCCGTAAAATGGTGGAAAAACTATGCGAAAAACACGTCTGTTTTCAGTTTTATTTCTTTTTGACAATGTTGCCATCACTTTCAGGCCCCGAAAAAAATATTGTACCTAAGGATATAACAATTTTTTTACCAAAAAAATCAGCGACGTGTCCACTCCCAAAAAAATTTCTACATTTTTTTAAATTTTCAACACGCAAAAAAATAAAGAAAATACACATCAATGGTTTTGAAAAAATGCACATTTACATCTAGATAGTATCTACAATGTGAAACTTTCAAAATTTTTCGACTACCCCCACCAAAATTTTAAAATATTCAATTTTGAGCATGTATGATACGATAATTCGGCAAGGGTAGGGGGTCAATTTTTTATGTAGTTTTAGGTCAAGGATAACCTTTTGGGTCAATAGCGACCCAACTTTGATCAAGGGCCGATTTCACTATCTTACTAGGAAAGACCCTTTAGGCCAAAAAAGGAGGTAATCTAGAAGTAATAGTAATAAAGGGTGTTTTTATTGTTTCTGGTCCTATTGAGTGTCCTGAATAACATATCAAAAGCCTACCAGAATCTGACTAAGGAAAAGCCGTCATTTTGTGCTGCCATCTTGGATTTTTCATAAATCATTTTGATACACTTTTCTTGTAATACCTTTGCAATGAATCAAGCTAGAAACTTGGCTCTTGTCCCAAATCAAAGCAAATAAACAATACGGTCACAAAAATATACAATTGGTATAATTGTATGTAGAATTATTTAAATATGGTTACTGACAGACTGAAAGCGCTGTTGAGTTGGTCTTATTTTGTCATTTCATGGCTAATAACTATGAAATCGTCAGAAATACCGGAAAACATCTTGAAATGAAATCAACAGATCCCAGTCTTAAGCTTTCTATCGACATCAAAACTATTTACTTATGTCTGAAAGTAAGGGAACTACGTGGTTTTGTGTGGTATAGGTTGTTGTATTTTGAGTCACTCACATACGCAATTCAGGTATTTGGTTAGACATCAAAACAAGAAGGAAGTTGGCAGAAACAACAAATTACATTTTGGATCAGTGGATAAAAAAAATATTATCACTCCGCTTCCACATGGCAGATTTTTATCAAGTTCTTCATCATTTCCACTTTCATCACTCCCACCACTCATTAACGCTCACAGGCCAGTGTAGTGCGGTTTATAAAATAGAAACCAATCAGAGGTGAGAAATACCATGATTTAACAAACAAAAAAAAAATCGACATATTGTGGAATATTTCACGTTTTCTAAATCCAAATGTACCTAATTGGCAGTGGCAGGACATGAGTCAACTGGTTCACAATGGTAAACATCATACTGTATCATCTGTGGGTTTCCTCCCTATTATCGACATGGATCCAACCAATGAGTCTTGCATTCTGTCAACGCTATTATATGTAGAAAAGCATGTAGTATGTTACAATCAAGTTCCCAAGTAATATTTGATGAGCCGTTGTACCTGAAAGCAGTTGAAATCATAAGCAACGAATCACAATATAGTACGTTAAAAAATGTATCCTCAGACTAGGAGGTCTGCACACGAGTATGAGTTTCCTTGAATGCATTGGTTTTGTCATGACAGGATCCGGTTTGGCTGAAATTTTGGTGGTGGTGTATGCAGTAAACACAGTGAAGTATATGTTGTCGGCAAAATAATTACCAGAGCTATTCATGAACACGTACTGGCGTCAGTCCTTAATACTATTCTAGCTAAGGAAGCAGTACTACACAACTTTAAAGCACGGCTATAATCATAGCATGATTAACATTTGAACGACTTCTGAAAGAAGACATGTTGGCTTCCGAAATTCCTAGTGACGTAATCAGCAGGCTTTACAAAAAAGTACAGAATAAGAAATGGAACTGAAAACGAGCAGAACTCCGTAATGTGGATGGTGTACATTAAAATGGTGGATATCCTGAAATACCTCCTGAATTTATTAATGCTGAAAGAACAGGTAATTGGGAAATAGATCTGCATACGGTAAATGAAATGCTTCCTTTTCTTCGCAGCATATTGCCATAATTCGTATGCATGTTTAGCACGGATATACTTACAAAGCATGTTAGAACTTGAAGATGTGGCTTCAAACGTACATGCAGCTTTCATGAGTAAACTACATATTGTAAGGCGGAGTAAAGGTTTTTGGGCCGGACCCTCCACGGATTTGATAATTAAGCAGGTATTACTGAGGAATGTAAAAGGCATTAGCAATGGGCTAACATGGTATACGGATTACACAAAAGCAGCAGTTCGTATGGGTAATATCGCGACTCGTCTGTGAACTACTCTATCAGGGGATGCAAGAGTTTGCTAGGATTCAACAGGCGATGATTGAATAACTTACAACTCTGACAAAATTCCAAGTGAGAAAGGACAACGCCGACGCACAAAAAATTATGGAATGTATGGAACAACTCGGCGTTTTCTATCCTGACCAAAGCCTACGAAACGTAATTACAGGCATCACATATTGTGCAGAAACAAATCCTGAAATGGCTGGTGAAGTAGGAAGCAGAATGAGGGATAAATTGGTTTTACAATTTTCATTCAAGAAAAAAAAATGATGAAACCAATGAGGGCAGTACAGGTAGTTAAGGCGAAGGATGAGGCATTTCACATAGATCCTCAACTGCTTTTCTAGTGTCCTCTCATTTGCGCAAACAAGCACTGAATTCGATTTTAAACATCTTATAACGTACACAGTTTACAACGTACTTGCGCGGTCAATACCAGGCAATCCCTTCAACACAAGAAAATCTGCACTATATCATTGGAATCTGTACTATGGTAAGTGGTTGCTTCACCGTTTGCCTTGGAGTAACCAACAAACATTTGAAGTACTCTTCTTTTCATCTGTACAGCATGTTAAGTCAAATTTCGGGCAAGCAACTATATTTGATGCCTACCAAGGACAACACTTAACAACAAAATCTGAGGCTCACTGCAAACAGAATAGAAGTCTGGAGTGACCAAAGGTGCATGTAACTAAGTCGGCAGTTCTCCCCATCACCAAGAACATATTTTTTAGCAACAAAAAGAATAAGCAGACTTTTGTAACACTGTTGGCCGAGAAGTTTACTGAAGCTGGGTATAGTGTCAAATATGCTCCTGGTGACGCAGATGTTTTGATTGTAAAACAAGCTATTGAAAAATTGTGGGTGTGTCCGACAGCAGTTATTGGTGAAGACGCTGATCTTCTAGCCCTTTTAGCCCACTATTTCGACAACAAACTCAATTATGTCTTCCTGTGTCCTGAACGAAAGAAAAGTTTCAAAAGTTTGATGGTCTATAGTTCTCTAAATGGAGTCCACGGACCCCTAGGGATCCGTGGGACCTAGCCAGGAGGTCCGCGGCGCCTAAAAATTGAAAACGGTGTAATAAAATGGAACTCACAGCTGTTACGCAAGAAGTATCTTTTCAGTTACTAAAAAGAAAGCAATTAGAAATTATACCTACTTTTGTAAATTGTAAATGTTTTCTTACTTTACTAAATTTCTGCCCTGAAGTTGGTCAACCGTTATATAGGACTACTTCAAGTAAGAGAAATTTCTTCTTTGTTAGGGCACTTTTTCAAAAAACAGTTGTACATTAACTGCACGACATCTCAAAATTTCATGCATTTCATCTTCAAATGGCGGAAAGCTTCCACCACTACCACCAATTCCAGATTTTTTTTTTAAAAAAAGTAAATGTTAAGCATTCCTGTGCTTATGAACATCAAGCCTCCTCCTAATTCTGGGATTCTTAAAAATATTATGAGAAACCCCTTCCAAAATATGTTCCTAGATCCACCACTTGCGAGTAACTCTTGACTCAAATTGGTTTGCGTGTGCGCTGTGGGTATGAAGAGTTGTCTAAAAAGGCACTGCAACATTTGATACCTTTCCCTACTACTTACTTATGTGAGCAGACCTTTTCTGCTCTTACAGTTAGCAGTAATAAAATCTTAAAGCGAAATCGTGGAATTGGACCTAAGATTGATGGGATAAAAATTATTCCAGATTTCGATGCAATTATGGAAAAACAGAAAAATTCATTCCTCACATTAGTGACCCCACATTTGAGAACGTTGTTTATCAAGTGAATTTCCTTTTTAAAAAAATGATTTTTAGTCTTGAAAGTTACGGTATTTTCAATTGAAATTTCGTTCACTAGGAAACAATCATGTATTTTAAGAATAAATTACTCATTGCATTATTTTTCTAGATATTTTTCTTGGCAGTGATTATTCTAATTATTATATTTTTAATACCATGTGCAATTTCAGATAGAATTGCAAGGGGGTTCGCAGATCGCTTCCCGAATGAACAGGGGGTCCGCGTTATCGGAAAGTTTGAGAACCACTGGTCTACGACATTAAGGTAATGAAACAGACAATGGGTGATGCCGTGTGCTCTCACATACTTTTCGCTCATGCACTATTGAGATTGACACTACATCCAAATCATATGGGTTAGGAAATTACTAACAAAACTCCAACTGACCAAAGCAGTATATATATTTTAAGATTATATATTTGTGTTACAGTTTCGGCTATGTAACATAACCTTCCTCAGATACATTATGAGAGAAATATCCAATTTTGACAACTTATATACAATGTGAATGCAAGTTACGCCCAGTTTCTCTTTAAAAGATGTAAACTTTTAATTGGCTCTAAAATGTAAATTTTTAATTACTGTAGTGACTTTCTCTTTTTGTGCACCTGTTATGAAACTCCTAATTAGGTTTTTGTCACTTACATTTTCTATTCCCTATTGTCCATCTGCTGTTCTACATAGTACACCTGCTCCAACTGCTCGGATTGTCTCTTTCTTTCTATTTTGTCTATCATCTTTTCCCATAATTCATGTATTACAAGTCCACTAGACCAATTCATCAACTTCTCCTTCCCATATTTCTTAATCCACTGTTCTTCTTTCCACTTTCTTATCACACTTCTTTTCTCCCTTTCTAATCCTTTTATTCCTTCCCAATCTATTTCATGCCCCGTTCCTTTAATATATATTGCGTTGTTCTCTCTTTTTAGTCTAGCATCATCCTTATGTTGTTTTATCCTTTGTTCTAATCTCTTTCCTGTTTCCCCTATGTACTTCATATCGCACTCTTTACAATTAACCTGGTACACTACTCCTTCCTCTTCTGATCTTATCTCCTTTTCTTTCCTCTTTCTTTTCTCTTTCAATAAGTCTATTATCCTCTTTCCTCCTTTCCTGTATGTTTTAATCCCTTCCTTCCTCAACAGGTTCTTCAGGATCTCTGTTTTCTCTTCTAAACTTTCAATACCAAACCATCCTTTTCCTTCTTTCTCTGCTTCTTCCTCTCTTTTTTTCTTCTAAATCTTCTCTTCTACATCCGTTTCCCTTTAATAACTGGCACAGTATTTCTATGTCTTCTTTCCTTCTTTCTTCGTTGTTATCTATCATTTCTATTCTCTGTTTCATGTTCTGTATAAAATTCTTCTTAGTTCCTCTGTTTACGTCACTCATCTTGTGGCAGTATATCCCGGCATCGCATTCCTTCCTGTACCATCTCGTTTTGAATTTTTCCCCTATTCTCTACATAGTCATGTCCATGAAGTTGATTTTCCTCTTCTCTTCTATCTCAATTTCTAGCCTAATCCCTTTTTCTTCGTCCTCAATTATTTTAACAAATTTCTCCAACTGTCTCTTAGTTCCTTTCCATATTCCAAGGCAATCATCTACATATCTACAAAACATTATAAGATTTTGTCCTCCTTCTTCTTTTTAATTAAAGTAATTAAACATTTACTTTTTAGAGTCAATTAAAAGTTTACGTTTTTTTAAAGAGAAAGTGGGTGTATCTTGCATTCACATTGTATATAATCTGTCAAAATTGGATATTTCTCTCATAATGTGTCTGAGGAAGGTTATGTTACATAGCCGAAACTGTAACACAAATATATAATCTATATATATAAAAGAGAACGTACAAATCCTTTGTTAGCTCATCACGCTAATACGGCTGAACCAATTTCTTTCATTTTTGGGGGGTTATTAAGATTTGGACCCTAGATGGTTTTTATCATATCACTTTAATTTTCAATTACCAGTGTCTTGAGATAATTGACCATTCAAGTGTCCATAACGTACAAATCCTTTCTTAGCTCATCATAGCTAAATCTAACCGTATTTATATGCAACCCACATGACCGTGTCACTCGGCGGGTTAACATAAATGACAGGCGATATAATGTTAACATTTACTCCAATCTTCTATGGTTTTTATCATATCACTTGAAAGCGAAAAAGTAAAAATTATCTAAGTAACAAAGTTTATTGCGTTCCAGGGTGACCGCAGCGAAGCGGGGTGAACGCTGTCATATCACTTGAAAGCGAAAAAGTAAAAATTATCTAAGTAACAAAGTTTATTGCGTTCCAGGGTGACCGCAGCGAAGCGGGGTGAACGCTGCTAGTCTTAAAATATATATACTGCTTTGGTCAGTTGGAGTTTTGTTAGCAATATTGAATTTTCCAAAGCTACAATGAATAATTTACAAGGGTTAGGGAAATGGGATTCCATTCTACTCTTGCGGGAGAACGAGTGTTTTCAAGAACGCCGCAATCTTCAGAACCGCAAGAACACAAAAACAAATTAAGACATTTGGTTTTAAAGCTATGGCGTGCCTGTATAGGGGTTGAATTGGTCAAACTCTTAATGACATTCGTTATCACAAGTTTATCTCCAAAACAGTTAAATCGACAGTTCAAGTGACTCCTGAAGTACTGACGCCTACTAAAGATGCCTGCCACTATCATTCTTTACGTTTATATCTTCAGGTTCAAACCTGGCTTGGCAATGACCTCGATCCGCTCCAGTGAAGATGGCTCAACTCAACGCACCTCAGCAGTTGTTGAACTTTATAAAATGTGTCTGCTCTATAACTCTGTGTTCTACCATGCAATACAACCGCAAGAAAATGGCCTTGACTGCTCAAGTGCCTGCTCTGAATGCCATGGAATCACATGTCATAATATAACAGATGCGACAGAAGTGGAATCGGAAAGCGACGATGACTATTAAAAAATAATAATTCTGGTCAGTGCTTTACCTGCTGCTTCGTTCAATTGTGATTGAAGAAAAATCATTTTGCTTGATTGTGCTTTTCTCTTTTCGATCATGATAAATTCTGAAAAGAGAGTACATTATTTTTCCTGGTGTACACTGAGTTATTTTTTGTAATTTTTGGTTCATTTGAAAACAGCCATAGAAACTGGTTTGTTAATTTGAACATATTTTTAAGTAAAATAAGAAAGCTCTCTTTTTGTACATCTATATTTGTTATAACTATTTTGTATGTTAATAAAATATATTCTGTATATAAATAATTTATTAATAGTAATAAAGTTGGTGGCTTGATAAAAGTATGTTATCCTTAGTCTAGTCGATTTCGTAGAGCAATATACTTTTTACAAGAACAATGAAAAAGAGTTCATTTTTACACGTTTTTTGCATTTTGTGTAACACAAAACGCGATAAACTTAATAAAATTAACTGTGATCGTTATGGCAAATAAGTTTTCTACATGATGTTTCGTATTAAATAATGTAAATAAAACATTTCAATTATACATGTAATTGTAATTTATTGAAAATCCATGTTTCTCTCTTTCGTCTATAGCTTATGCCCTTTACTTTGGCACCAACTTGATGAAAATCTCCCTTATTGAAGCGGAGTGATAGATATTTTTCTACCCAGCGATTCAAAATGTCATTTGTTGTTTCTGCCAACTTCCTTCTTGCACTGATGTATAACCAAGTACCTGAACTGCGTATATGAGTAATTCAAAATACAACAATTTACACCACATAAAGCCATGTAGCTCCCTTACTTTCAGACATAGGCAAACAGTTTTGATGTCGATGGAAAGGTAAGATTGGGATCTGTTAATTTTATTTCGGGTTGTTTTCCGGTATCTCTGAGGATTTCATAATTATTAGCCATGAAAATGACAAACTAAGACCAACTCAATAACATTTTCAGCCTAACAGTAACCATATTTAAATAATTATGCACACAATTATATCAATAGTACATTTTGATGATTTTATTGTTTATTAGCTTAGATTTGGGACAAGAACCAAGTTTCTAGCCTGATTCATTGCGAAGATATTACAAGAAAAGTGTATCAAAATGATTTATGAAAATATCTAAGATGGCAGCCCAAAATGACGGCTTTCCCGTAGTCAGATTTTGGTAGACTTTTGATATGTTATTCAGGACACTCAATACGATCAGAAACAATAAAAATACCCTTTATTACAATTACTTTTAGGTTCAACCGTAATTTTACTTGTGTAAAATGAGGGTTTGTACGGGTGACAAAAGAACTTTTCTTGCTGGACAAAATGGACATATACTTTTATTTAATTTAATATTTAATTTAATTTTATTTAATTTAGGCGAAGGAAGATGAAGGCAAATTAATGATGATAGAAGAATTTATGAAATTAGATTGTGGGAGGTAACTAGTGTACTCTGAGAAGACCTCATGCACCAGAGATAAGCGCTCTACTACTGAGCTACCATGCTCCTTCATGTTACTGCCACAATGAACAGGTTTATAAAGGTATATTTCAATATCAGTTTTATGTCAAAAGGTGGGGTGGGGGGAGTTCTTTACACTGAAAACAATTGCGCTCACATTTACTAACCCACTACTGTCAATTCTGACTGACAACTGATTACTCTAAAAATTTACGTTATTACTGTAAACTTCATTGTTATAGGCCATAAAAAGGCCGTATTTATGTTCTATTACGTCTCGTATAGCCTCTATGTTGAACGGGACGTTAACCTCAAAAACAACAACAATTTTTTGTAACTCTGACAATAATAGAGTTACCTATGTCAAGGGATTTTTATCGGGTGTTGCAAAATAAGTGTTACAACTCTTGGGAGGTGACTCCTGCCACGGAGACAAGATAAAAGTTCTCTTGAACTTTCGGCTATCGGACATAGTTTCAGATCTACAAGATGTCGAAAGTGTGGGCCGTTGGATAGTTTCCGAACTATTGGAGTCAATGACTTTCGGACGCCAATAGTTCGGAAACTATCCAACGTAAAGAGGGCGGGTAAAAAATTCACTGAAGAAGTCATACCTGCTGTATTGAATTTTGCATGTTTCACAATCCTACCATATACG
Source organism: Thermobia domestica (assembly GCF_964235325.1). Taxonomy (NCBI): domain Eukaryota; kingdom Metazoa; phylum Arthropoda; class Insecta; order Zygentoma; family Lepismatidae; genus Thermobia; species Thermobia domestica. Next base: position 81,763,466 of record NC_137466.1, read on the forward strand.
CGCAAGGGATTCCCCAAAGGAACGTAGGGAGTTACGGATAATCTGCCAAATGAACATTGCTCTAAATGGATATGAATTGATAGGGTTTCAACGAGGTAACAATAATTCGTTTGTATTAAGTCGATATCTAGAACAAATACAAATTCGCGGACACCTTCATGCCCGTTGTGTGTGGTTGAATAATCTCCAGGTACGGATGCTGGCCAACAGTGACGTTCTGAGTATTAAGTGTAGCGAATTTGTACTCAAATGCTCTAGAAAGACTTCTGGAGTGTCACTAGAGCACAACAGATAAATTTGGGTGGTTCAATGTGTGGAAACACGTAACGAAAAATGCCCAAAAATGCACTCATACTCAGTAAAGTGAGTTCAAAGTTTCGGAAATGTAAGGAATAGCATCAAGAACATGAAAGCCATTGCCAATTCACCAGTAATATTCCCTCAAACCGATGCAATATGATGTGCACGGTTGCATACCAAGAAGGATGCAACAACTAAGGCCAAGTTGAAATTATGCAAGGGGACTCACTAAGAAACTGGGTAAACTCAAGCAATGTCAGTAGTGGGATCGCATGATCGATATTGAAATGTGACCAATGCTTGTGTTGATATCAACATATAGCTAATGGACAAATGTCAATATGTCCCACCACTGCTAGGACACCGTCCCACGTGCGAAAACTAGGAAAATAACGTTGTGCATTCTGCTATTACATCTGGTGCACTTTTTGGCAGAACGTAACTACAACACGATTGTGTCAATGTCCCTCTTTGTTTGGGACATTGTCCCACAGTCGACACATATGACACGAAATCTCTTAATCCATGGTTGAAATTCTGATAGAGCGTGAAAATAACAAATTTGTATCATGTCCCACGTCTTCTGGGACATATGACGTACTCGAAATATAGGAAAATACCTCCAGAAATTCGTATCTCACACACATTGTTCATGCCAAGACAAAGACGAAAATGAACCAATTTGGCACATGTAGCACTACTGCTGGAACACCATACATATGGAAAATAAAACGACATGAGAAATAGGAAGAAACGTCTTACAGCTCTGATTGTTTACAATTGTGCAGTAGGAGTAACAAAATGAAACACACAAGCATGTCGGGAGTCTGTACAAGAGCGCTTGCCAAACAAAGTGGTTAATCCTCAGAGAAATGAATATAGAGAAAGTGAGGCTCCTTCGAAGCTTCAGCGCTAGAGCGCTCGCTTTCGCTCGCGTGGTCACAGTTTCCAATCCTACTGGGAGTCCACGGCCTCAGATTCAAGACCCGAGTAGTTACTTTCCTATTTTTCGCACGTGGGACGGTGTTCTAGCAGTGGTGGGACGTGTTGTCATTTGTCCATTAGCTATATGTTGATATCAACACACGCATTGGCCACATTTCAATATCGATCATGCGATCCCACTACTGATATTGCTTGAGTTTACCCAGTTTCTTAGTGAGTCTCCTTGCACAATTTCAACTTGGCCTTAGTTGTTGCATCCTTCTTGGTATGCAACCGTGCACATCATATTGCATTGGTTTGAGGGAATATTACTGGTGAATTGGCAATGGCTTTCATGTTCTTGATGCTATTCCTTACATTTCCGACGCTTTGAACTCACGTTTAGTGAGTATGAGTGCATTTCTGGACATTTTTCGTTACGCGTTTCCACACATGTGAATTTCCCTGCTTCATCTGTTGTGCTCTAGTGACACTCCAGAAGTCTTTCTAGAGCAATTCAGTACAAATTCGCTACACTTAATACTCAGAACGTCACTGTTGGCCAGCATTCGTACCTGGCGATTATGCAACCACACACAACGGGCATGAAGGTGACCGCAATTTTGCATTTATTCCAGATATCGACTTAATACAAACGAATTATTGTTACCTGGTAGAAACCCTATCAATTCATATCCATTTAGAGCAATTTTCATTTGGCAGATTATCCGGGACTCCCTACGTTCTTTTGGGGAATCCCTTGCGCGTACATGGTAGGATTGTGAAACATGCAAAATTCAATACAGCAGGTATGACTTCTTCAGCGATTTTTTTACCCGCCCTCTTTACGTTGGATAGTTTCCGAACTATTGGCGTCCGAAAGTCATTTTTCCACGCTTTCGGCACCTTGTAGATCCGAAACTATGTCCGATAGCCGAAAGTTCAAGAGAACTTTTATCTTGTCTCCGTGGCAGGAGTCACCTCCCAAGAATTGTAACACTTATTTTGCAATACCCGATATATATATATATATATATATATATATATATATATATATATATATATATATATATATATATATATATATATATATATATATATTGTTTTTGTACATTTTCCCTTTAAACGCTAGTAATACTATTACATTATTATTATTATTATTATTATTATTATTATTATTATTATTATTATTATTATTATTATTATTATTATTATTATTATTATTATTATTATTAGAAGTACCTATTCTTTGCCAGGGCTGTAGGTATACAACCTGGAGCACAGTAGAATCGTTTGGAATATCTAATCTATAGAGCTTCTGAGATACTCCTATAAACTTTGATCCGCTCTACTCTTTTCAATACTCATTTTTAAAATTCTGAATATCCTGGAATTGCTTTTCTAGAGCTATCCAAAAGTATGCCAAGGTAATGATGGGATTTTTATGAAAGGAAAAGCAAATAAAAATCCAGTTTTTTTCCTGGTGGGTACACTTAGTTGAAAAAGTGTAAGAGCTTTTTCAAGCCAGCGATCCTGAGTGAGGTTTTCCTTGGTTTTTCTCTTTCCCACTAGGGAAATACAGCGTTGGTACGTAACACACAGGTCCAAGGCCGCTTCCTTCCTTCCTTCCCTTTCCTTGGATAGTGTGGTTGCCGAAGGACATCATCCCTGATACGTGACAGCCTAACATGTCCATAGACGCCCAAAGCCCAGAAATCTAATCCTAAATCCTAAATAAAAATTCAGCTTTATACATTTTGAAGTTTATCGTCTCGAGATTGTGCACCGAGGCTAAAAGAGAAAGTAATAGTGAGATAGATGATAATGGTGAAATGATGAAAATGAGAGGATATGGGAGTATCCCAAGAAAACCATAACATACATGGTGTTTGTTCACCAGATAAGATTATTACGAATAATAATAATAATAATAATAATAATAATAATAATAATAATAATAATAATAATAATAATAAAATCATTCTAGGGGACACAGTGTCTCAGTTGTAGAGCGCTTACCTTTGGTGCATGGGATCCCTGGTTCGATACCCGGCCAAATAAGATTGTGGTGGACAACATCGTGCCCAAGGGCGCCAATCCTGGGGGCCGAGGGGCCCTCCAAAGCTGATGTGGGCCCACCTTATTGTATTTAAGAATATACAATATTTGGCATAATTTGCATGAAATTTGTCTTAAAATCCTCATATATTCCTTCTGCATGTGAATGGGCCGCCCCCCAAATTTACAGAGAAATCGGCGCCCTTGATCGTGCCAGTGGGGTTTCTCTGAGTACTTCCATTTCCTTCCAATTTGTCACTCCACTAATTGTTCCATCATCATTCACTTACTTTAATCATCTTCCTCCTTACCTAACGGACATCATCATGGGTAGTTACGAGTAAAGATTTCATTTCACTTTCAATAAAATCATTTTATTGTGTTTTTGAATCCAATTTCTCCTTGCCACAATTAATGCATTTTGAGCTTGTATTTTGAGCATGCTTATTGTTCATCTCCCGAATCAATGAAATTTTTTCAAAGCAGACTACAATTTTTTATTAAAATAAAAATTCTTTTATCGTTGAAAGTGTATGCAAAATTCTCGAAATATTACGCAAACTTCACATTTATTCTCTACTTTGAAAGCAAAAAACGAAAAAAAAAAAAATTAGCAGAATGAGAAATGTGAAGAAGAATTTAGCCCTGCCTTTCCGCTTGCGATAATGTCCACTGCAGTAGTTAGTGTTATAAATTTTAACTTTGTATCTTTTTTTTTTTTTTTTTTTTCATAGCATGGTCGTCCACTATATACCAAATTCCTGCTTTGTAGGTTTTAATTAGAGGTTTCCCAGACATGACTAAGAGTTTTAAAAATGCTTTAGTTCTGTATTATACCCTCCCCCTTTTCAAAAGCGGCGCATAAACTAGCGGTATATACAAGTATTAAAAAAAAGAGCTCATCCTAACCATGTTATGAACGTGTTGGTTTTACTTTAAAAAAAAAAAAAAGACAAAGGCATGAAAACAACCATAAAAAGTTGCTATAATTGTAGCTATAATATGCTTGTATAACCACGTTACGAATAACAAATTATATCGATCGCACCGTATGATAACAACATCTGTATCTTCCCTCGTAACAAAGGTCTACAGTTAATATTATTACTGTTGCTATTATTAGTTGAGTCTAATACATATATGGTTTTCTGTTTCTATCTAATATATAATTTATCTAAAAATAACAAAGAAGTCGTGATCGCTACTGTTTTAATATAATACGCAGATTCCTGCTTACTTTGACATTAAAATTACGGCAAATTGACTACCGTACTAGAACTAATGTCTAGCAGATCGAGGTCAGATAGCGACCGTTTTAAATGAGTAATAACTAATAAATTAAAAACACCCATTTTTTCGAGACTTAGTTTTGTTTTAAAATAATTGTGTACATAGAGGCCTATCTTTCGTTATTTACATGGAGATGGGGAGAGGCATGGTTTATAATGAACAGCGAGTAAATTGAATGAATTCTCTACCCCAGGCTTGCTGAACCTATTTCATATCATGGACCCCTCTACCATTATCACATTCTCTTGCCAGTGACCCTTGTAAGTAATTTTTGGTTAGTAATAAGCTTTTCGATTATGCAAACCCTTTAACCACACTGCAATATCATTTCTCATGAGACCAGCGAAGATAAGCAATGTCCGACCTATGGGCTAGAAGAAAGATCGGTGACTATTCATATTCACCAGATTGTATTGCGGCAATTACCCAGCGTCGTGAGGACGATTGCGGAGCTACTTATCGAGTAAGAGGCCTAATCACTGCGAATTTAAAATACCGCTAATTTCACAGTAATTATTTGATGTCTTCAAATAGATTAAAGATAATCGAAATGTGAAACAATAGCACCTTAGCCAATATTATTTTGCATGAGATATCGTTATCACGAGTCACCTAGTAGCCTTCCGTTTACAGCCATTTAGAAACGCGAAAATAAATGCCGGTTTTCTAAGTGGACGAAATCGAAATCAGATAAGTGAATTGTGATAACGGTATCTCATGTAAAATAATACTGTCTAGCTCTTGTTCCACTTTTCGATTATCTTTTATCTGCTTGAAGATATCACATAATTACTGTAAAATTAGCGGTATTTTAATTTCGCCGTGATAAGGCCTTTTAAAACAGAAGTAGCGTACTCCAGTCTAGAAAGCCAGTGCTAACGGCGAGGAGAGCTGACATGCTGACCACACGTTACCCCAAGGGCATGAGTGTCACAAGCCGAGTGGTTGGCCCTTTGTTCCTGAGAGCTGTTGCACCAGGAGTTTAGTGTCTCAGTTTTATTAATCCACTGATTCTGCTTGTCTCTTTCCTCTTTTGATCCAATTGATTTTGCAAACGATATTTTATTCGTATAATATTCTCTGTAGTATTTCACAATAAGTATGAAATTAAAAAATATTTCTGTTGCATTACGAAATTTAAAATAATCTTTAAAAAAAAGTATATTTCTGATACTAGATCCTAATAACCGTTATCTTTTTCACCTCAATCCGAGACCCCAGGTTGAGAAACCCTGCTCCACCCTAAAGCAAGACATCAAAGTCCACCATTATGCAATAGGCAACAGTTTCAGGAACTGTATTCTCACCCCTTCTTCTTCATGAGTACTCGTGAGTACTCACTGTTTGACTCGTGAGAGATGTCTACCAAAGTTGCATAAGTTCATCAACACATCATTATAATGTTAACTATGTATTTTGAAGAAAGCTCGCAAGCAGCCATTATTCCAGTAAAAGAACTACCTGGTTGACATCGCCCTCAATACTATCGTACTACGGAACGCCAATCTACCAAATATCCCACAGGCACTTCCTGTAAAGCATTTCTGGTCTCTGCTGGATGGGAAGTAGACGTGCGGGCTCGGACCAGGTTCGCGCTGTAAATTTCTCAATACACAACCGTATTTCTCGTTTTTTTCGGGCCTAACTTTGGAAATATACTGTACAACAATATTTCGGATCGTTCTTTCTATATGTGTTCGACATTCAAAACACATCTAAATTTGTAACTTGAGACACACAAGCAAAAAATCTGATTATATCATTTTTCTGTGAGTGAAAGTTTGAGCAGCAAGAGTGTGGATTCCATTCTTTTTCTTCACAAAAATCGACAATGACTGCTTTGAGGACTATTTCACTACATCCATCTGCATAAGAATTTACACACATTGACATTTTGTTTTAAAGATTGGAGGTATTCATGTTTCCATTTCATGAGAATTTATATAAATGAAATGAAATGAAATGAAATGAAATATTTACCTTAAGAGTCTTCACTACAGCGAAATTAAACTACCGCTAATTTGAGAGTTTTTCTGTAATATCTTCAAAACAAATAAAAATATTCGAAAAGCAGAAACGTAGTGAACTAGACAATACGATTTTGCATGTGATACCGTTATCACAACTCATCTATCGGTTTTCGATTTGGAACTGTAGATAAATTTAGCTCTTTTTGCGGGTTCTGTAAATAGCGGCATACCAAAAGCAGGTAGGTGAGTTGTGGTAAAGGTATCACATGCAAAATCGTATTGTCTAGTTCACTACGTTTCTGCTTTTCGAATATTTTTATTTGTTTTGAATATATTACAGAAAAACTCTAAAATTAGCCGTAGTTTAATTTCGCTCTAGTGAAGACCCTTAACGTCCCACAATTATGGACCGAGGCTACGGGAGACGGAATTTATATAAATGACCATTTTCTTTAGGGAATTTGTATAGTTAGTAAGTGTAAACGATAATCTGAATCATGTAAGTTTTTAAAATGCATAATTAAACCTCTAATTAAATTTAAAAATACAATTTTGTGTTAATTATTAAGTTTCTGTAAATCGGGCTTGTTTCGGGTTAATGTGATTATCACATGAGCTCGGGCCGGGCTGGGGCCTAAAGGCTAAACATATTTCGGACTCAGGTTGGGCCTCACATTATAAATTCACAAGCCGGGCGGGCCGGACTCGGGCTAAAAGTTGCGGCCCATGCGGACTTCTAATCGCACGCCAAAACTGCAGACAAAGAACCAAGACTGCAGATCAAGACCAAGCTACGGAACTTGGATTTCAGGTCCGTCCAAAGTATGCCGAAGAGGGTACACCATAGACTCCCTAAATTGTGACAAGACCATTGATTTGTCTGAATCACTTCGTTGGTATTTGCAATGAGTAAACACGTTTGCCTGGTAGTAGCGTTTTCCTTTCTTTGTGTGTTAATTTTCGCCCATGTCTGTAAGGTTTAGTGAACATAAAATTGGAAATTTAAATATTGTAAAAATTGTCCCTTATTTTCCTTTTGAAATCGGAATTGTTGAAAATGTTGCAACACATGTTTAATCATTTCTTTATTTTTTTGTTTATGTATCAAATTTTACACCTCTAACTTTACCAAATTCTCTTCTTCTTCATTTTCTGAAAAAAGAATCGAAAATTTTCATACTAGGAATTCTCCCTTTTTGGAGTCGAAGTTTAAAAAAGACTGAAACACGTTTTTTGATTAGTTTTAATAAGAAGTTTGTGTATCAGACTTCTTACCTTCAACTTAAACAAATACTGACATAAAGTGTTTCTGTATAAAGAATCCGCAATTTGAATATAGAAGGAATTGTTTACTTTCACTATTAGAAACGGAATTTTCGAACCATGTATTTCCCTATTTTTAATTAAGAGTTTAAATACCGAATTCCACGTCTCTAACTTGAGTGAAACCTCACATTTCGCAACTTCACTATAAAGAGTCAAAATTTGTAAGACAGATATTGCCCCATTTGCCCCATTTAACAACGGAATTTTCGAAAAGCAAAATACTGAAATGCATGTTCGTTTATTTTTAATTGGAAACTCGTACGGAAAGGTTCATCTTCCTGATGTGGCATATTTGATTTTTGAAAGAAGAAAAAAAGACCTCTTTAACCTTTCTGTTTCCTGTTTGTTTCTAATTATAGTGATACGGCTTTTATATTAATATGAGTGTGTTACCTTTACTCTTTCATATAATGGCATAGATATGAAGAGAAAAATTCTAAACCGCATCAAGGTATTACAATAATTACGAAATTTCCGAATTCAGTAATTGGTGCAATACTGATCAGTGGCATAGTTTCGAATATATCATGGAGGGCACTAATAATTGCCATAACAGAGAAGTCCCTTTACACACGCAAACGTATACATATACCAAGCATTATATGGTAGACATGTAGGCTATATTGTCGGCCAAAGTATCTTACGTGCTCTTGGGACAGAAGTTTCGTATATTATTTCAGTACAATTAGTTACGCTGAATTGCAGGAGAGTCAGATTAGAAAGAAGTCATATTCTTTTTAGTTTGCTTTAGTTACATAGTATTCAGATAATGATTACTTTTGTTAAGAAGTACTAAATTAAACTTCCTGACGCAACAGCTATGAAAGAGTATGGCTATCCAGATGGCTCACGTTCACGATGACTTCTGAGTTAATGAGAGCCCAGCGCATCGGTTCTCAGGTGTCATTACATCTGGGTTTTTTGGATCGGAGTTCGATACCTCTTAATTCAGATAGCTCCACAATTGGTCATGCTGGGTCAATACCAGAAAATGTTAGTGTTCGAAGTGACTCAAGGCCTCGCATGCGTCTGAACTACAGTTAAATAATAACAGTACAACTTGAACATCCAATTTCTTTTTTAATGCTCTCGTATCCGCAGATGATAAATTTTGATGCCTATGGTAACGAAAAAGAGTTGAGAAAATTAAGAATACAGTATATAGCTAACTATATAGCTTTTTCTTCCATTCTAGCTAAATGACCCGCCCACCTAAGCCTCCTAGACTTGACGACCCTAACAATGTTGGGTAGACCATATAAATCATGTAGTTCCTCGTTATGAAGTTTTCGCCATTCCCCATTCCCGTTCCTCATATATTAAGCTTATTTATGAATGCTATGAGCGTCCAGTTCACACTCCTCAAGCTTGCTTCACCGATTTCATCAGTCATAAGAAATTATTACGCTACTACGTCTGCGTTTATTTTAAAGTTGGAATTTGTTGTTTATTCCTATCTACTGAGGTTTGGCTTCGAACTTCGATTTCTTCATGAAGTTACCACGCAGGTTGTTCCCCAGCTTTGTGGTATACGACTCAAGAAACGACCTGTCATTCTAACTGATATCACGAACATGTTTGAGAGGAGGTCTAAGTCTGAAGGTTTGACTATATATGGAAATAAGGAGGACAGAAGGTGTGGTTTGTGTCTCAGTCCGGGAGACAAAAGCTTTTGCTTGAAAAGTTTCGGGAGACTACGTTCAGGATCCTCGTACGAGCAACTAGGTTGAGTCAGAGGAGTAAAATGGAGTTACATCTACTGAAGAAGGTAAAGTAACATTTTCGAAACAGTTAGCGGCAACGTCAGACTTTGAATATTTATTTTTATCTATAGACCTACAGACATCTGCTGAACTTTTATAGAAAATGAAACTTGTGTTCTTGTATTATTTAACTAGTACCTATGAGCTACATCTCTGGGACATTTATTTTGAGTTGAATTAATTATTTCATTTAATGAATGAACAACTCATTCATTTTCCAATTCTTGATGCTGGTGGTGGAGCCCAATCCCCAAAGATTGCAACTCTTTTAGGTAGAGAATGAATAACGGTGGCAACTTTTATGGCAACAAACATAATGGGAAGCTCGTCATGTGCTACGATACATATGTACCATAAATGCGCATCTTATTTCAATCATTATTTTCACATTTCAATATTTCATTTCTGGGTGAAACGGCTCCAAACTAGGCAACTTTTCTCTATTTTATTCTGTTGTCATCGGTGGCGTACTTACGATTTTGTTTCGGGGGTGGTCTTTCCTAACATTATTATTGGAAATGTGAAAAATTATGCAAGATATTTCATTTACTTTAAAATAGTAAATAACATTCCGTGGGGAGTTGGCTTAAGCCTGGAAGCTCCCCCCTTAACCACTGGTTGCCATCCAGAAAGAATTTAGTTAGCTTCTTTTCAAAATATTCAACCATTTCAATTAAACATACTATACTTAATTTTCGTTCATCGTAGTGTAATATAAAATTCATTCCTTACTTAAATTTTTAAATGCAACTACTTGGCATTATTTCACCGTCGTTATAATTAAGTCATTTTGCTTTGACAACGCAAGTAGCGTATATGAAACATACACAATAAAATGACGGATAAATCACTAAAATATATTATCCTTGTTTGAAGTATATATCATATATTTTTTTAAAGTCACTGTCTGTAGTAGTAAATCTTTTAAGAATTAGCCCATAAAGAAGAAGAATTTACTTAATAAGTTTTATAAAATTAGATTTCTTACGTAATATAATACCAGTACCGTGGACTGTAAGGTTAACAGCATGTCACACTTTCTTCTCGCTTGACGTACCCTATACTTCCAATTTGCCACAACGGACAAAGCGATTAGGGCGGAAACTTAAAATTAGGCCACAACCGTTCTCGAAAACACCAATCTCTCCAACAATTTTACCCCTTCCTTTTTATTAGTGCTGGTAGTAGTAGTAGTACTTTTTCCCCGTTTTACTGCTACATTCTCTCTACTCGAATATATACTTCCACCACTTGTGCTGTCTCGGTTCACGCCGACCGAAACGCGAGGCTTAGATTTTGCAGTCAGCACCTCACCTCTGGGCACAGGAGATTTATGCCTACCGTCTCCTTGATAAGAGCAACAAAGTGTGCACGTCACACCCACAAATTGAGGGAAGACTAGAGATGCCTTCTCTCTATCTCTCTCTCCCTTCTCTTGCGGTGTTAAGGTCCCTGAGTACTGGGAAAGGGAAAGATGCTGATGGGTTTGGGAGGATGTTCGTGCTTCGTCAGATGTACAGGGGTTAAGGGCGAGGGTTGAGAAGGTCGATATTCCCAACACCATAACAAACCATCACCACTTCCACAGCAAAAGGGACTCATGCTTTTCTGTTAAAATGTATATGTATATATAGATATGTATAAAAAGTATATATATCTTGACGCGATTTACTTTACCCCCATATCCCACCTTCCTACCGCAACTAGATACCCACCAACACCTCACACCTGATGCCTTACTTGCTTGCGTCGTGTGAGAGGAAATCCAAAGCTATTTGACTTCGTTAAAGCTTGTTTTGCGTGCTGCATACTTTTCCCCTGGCATAGTTTCTAACGTGGCTCTCCTTTTTTTCATCTCCCTCTTTTATGTCCTCTCTTTATCCTTAAATTTCTTTCCTTTTTTCTCTCCTCTCTCATACATTTTTTCGTTTGCCAAGCGCAATGAAGTTATGCATATTGAATAATAAGGCACATATTTGTCTAGTGTAGGATGGAACAAGACCGACTAAAAAAAGGGACACTTGTTTGCATTTTTATGTAACAGCAAACCAGAGACGGTTCAGAACTCCCTATAGGCTTTATCACTCTCTCTTTATGTATGTATGTATGTAAGATATCACCATGAGAATATGGAACCATGCTTTACGCGTTAAGTCCAAAATGATCACGTACAGTAATGCATTCAAACATATCTATATTACTCAATATTCGTTATCACGCATCTTTTATGTTTTACATTTTGGTATTCCTTCTATAGGCATTTTATATATCTCGTTCAGAGAGTTTTGTAAATCTTTGTTTTTGGTAAACAGTATCTCGTGTTGCAAACAAATCACTGAATTCTCAAACAGAGATATACATTTTCAGTCTTCTATTCGAATACTGTTGACTGTTTCTCATCCCTATAGACATATTCATAAGATTTAATGTAATGTAAGAATGTTAAAATATTAGTTTACTCATTATTTTTTCATTGTCCGCATGTTTTGGTCGGACTGGGGTTTAACATCCCTCTTCAGCACTAAGGTTAAGCGAGATGTGGACCTACAGTTTAAGGAATGATCACAATCACCATAGTGCATTTGCATTTCAAGAACCTCCCACTGGGAATTGTACCCAGGACCCAATACACCAAAGACACACGCAAATAGGGAGGGCAAATATCAGCTTGCATTTGTCATTCTGTTTGGTTTATTTACAGTGCATAACCGCTACCCACAATTTGCTATTTCATTGAAATTCGATATTAAGTAAGGACTTGTCGTCTATTTCCTGTAACATGTATTTCGTATAATAATCTAAGACTAACATGTACTTTTTGATTGCAGGACGTTATAGTATATTTGTATTGAAAATTATGTACTTTGTGAGAAAGCAGAACCTTAAAATACACGCTTACAATAATAAGCAAATGTCTGTGCAGCAGCTAAAATTTATTATTAGACTGGTACCCAAACTATCACATTGCTTTTTTGTCTACTGCATTGTTCTTCTAGTGCAGTTTGAACCTACGAAAACGCATGTATTTTCTCTTTACATGTAAGGCAACTATTCCTTAGCCCTATCAGTAGCGTTACTCTCACATCTCCATTATCGAGACACGTGTAACTTAAAACAGTTTGTTGTCAGCCACAACAAACTTGAAGTCTTTTGTTTACTATACCAGCCTAAGGTCCCTGGACGTCAATGAATGTTACTGGACACTGCAACAAAGTTCACCTGGCAGCTACATTTTCGTCCCTTTGGTTACAATCTCACAAGATCGTATCGCTCTTTATTCAAATATGGATTTCTAAGAAATGTAGATAAGATATTCTTTTCAACTAAAAGAAGCAGAAGTGTTGCCTCTCAGTAATTTTATTCAATATTCACCTAGAGGAGATAGTGAAGAAGAGTTCAAGTAAGAAAGATTGTATTTCCGTAACAAGTAGAAGGATTAGGTGCTGCACGGCTTGTAGATGATACGGTGCTTGTTTCGGAATCCAAATAGAAAATTAATGTGATGTTGAAAATTTGAGAAATAACTCTGCAGAAAATGGGATGAAAATACGGTAAGCATAAGGAACAGAAAAGTAATGCTGCTTTGAACGAAGAGGTCTTCATCAAATATAGAATATAAGAGGGGAGAAAGTAGAACAGCGGAACAGTTTTCGATACTTTTGTACAGGGTGATTATAGATTATAGATAATTCACGGGTTTTAGAGGTCCGTATTAAAAATATATAACACATACAAAAAACAAATGATGTATGAAAATATACAGGAACTGTTAAAGTTTCAGACAGACTGTTACAAATGTTCGATTTGGCTTCCTCGCGACACACGACACTCATGTATGCGGTAGTCTAGTCCGCGCAACATGAGCTCTAGCACATTTTTACGGATGAACGTAAATGCAGCTGTAATGTGATCTTGTGAGTTCATCCAAAGCTATGATATTTTTCTTTGGGTGCAAGTAAAAGACATAGTATACGTGCCTCCACTTCGAGAACTTTGGGTCAGCTACAGGATCGCATTGCAGCTACATTTACGGCCATAAGTTAGGATATGCTACCGCATAGTACTTAGGTGTCATGTATCGTAAGAAAGCCATCAAACATTTGTAACAGTATATCTGAAACTTGGACAGTTTCTGTATATTTTCATATATCATTCGCTGTTCCTTGTGTATACGTATATGTGTATACATTTATTAATACAGTTTTCTCAAACCCGGTAAGTCATTTATGATCGCACTATATTATTATTAGTGAATATATGAAGTGCTAATACGATATAAAATCAAGGATAAGAATGACGAAAGAAGAATTTAAGAAGAAGGAAAGAATACTTCGTGGGTCTTCGAGTAACGAGATAGGAAAAAGATTCACCAATTGTTTCGTGTAGAATATTGTACTACGCAGTACGCAAATGCGATAAAATGGATTAGGGGATTAAGAAATATGGATGTGGAGATGGATGGAGATAGTTAGCCAACTCAAACGTTAAAGTAATGAGAAAGTGTTATGAATATTATATAAGAGAAAATAATAATATTGGATATAATTGGAAAGAAGAGGAGAAGATGATTGAAACAATGACTGAGAAGAAACTGTATCCTGAGGGATATGATAGGACAAGGATGCAAATAAACAAAAAAATTAACTAGCCCAAGGAAAAAGCTACTAGCCTACATCCCACAATAGAAATCATTTACTTACCTTCGGCATGATATTAAATATTCGCCTGCATCGATGAACCACTCGCCCCGGAGCCATTAGGCGAGTGGTTATTTGCATCCCTGGGCTAGGAGGTATGGTGGTAGGAAGAAGAGAGAGGAGAGGAGACGAAAGACGCTGTAGCTGATGGAATGTATTGAAAAAGAAAGTTCTTAAGTGAAGACATGAAGTCCGTGGTTCATGGAAGCAAAATATCTATGATAATGATGTGACAAACCCAACATGAAATCAATAATTGATAATGTCTAAGTCATAAACCAAACTTTTAATGACTATTTTCATACAATTTATTTCAAAGTGTGTTAGTAAGAAAGTTTTTTAATTTACTTAACAAAAATTAATAAAACTGTGTATGTTGTGTATAATTATTATATAATAGTTGATCAAATTATAAATCTAAAAATTGTGTATGCATCGATTTATACACAATGTTTAACACTTACTTTACAAAATTCTCTCACACTAACTAACGATTTACTAAATCAAAATTTTAAAGAATAAGAGTTGTAAACTTTCATGTTTATGACTAAAAAAGAATATTTATTCTTCTACCACAAAAAAATCTAAAAATCTCAAAACCTCCAAAGACCCCAAAATCTCAAAACCTCAATGTTTAAGTAATCAGTCTAAAAATCATATTAGACAAATTAACATCAAAAAAGGTAACTAGCCAAACATTTCACTAGTGCCAAACTGCATACAAAATTCTAGTGGTAATATTAGTCCAGTAAACTTCAATTTCATTACATAAAAAGGTTAGCTTAAAAATTTATTACTATTACATACAATTAACAACAACACTAATACACTGAACATTTACTTAAGCAGCCATGTGCAACAGCCGGCCCACGGGCCACTCCCAGCAGAGGTCTGCACGGGCCGGAATTTTTAGCCCGGGCCCCGCTCGGCCCGTGAATTTATAATGTGAGGCCCGATTCGAGTCCGAAATATGTCTTTAGTATCTAGGCCCGAGCTCGTGTGAAATCAAATTAGCCCGAAATAAGCCCGAGTTACAGAAACTTAATAATTAACGCAGAAATATACTTTTATTTACAGCAATTAGAGGTTTAATTTTGCAGTTGTGCTTGAAAAGTTCTCCAGAAAGAACGGTCCAATAAATATCGTTGTACAGTATATTTACAAAGTTAGGCCCGAAAAGGAGTGATATATGCTTTGTAGTCTCGAGCCCGGCCCGCAGGCCGGGGCGGGTTTAGGCCCGCGGGCTCGGCCCGAGCCCGTGGAGACCTCTAACCCTCGGCCCACTGAACACTTTAATCCGACCTTCCAGACTCCTCATTGAAAATGAACTTCTTACGTAATCTCTTAAACTGTTCTGAAAGCTTTTCTTGGACAACTGATGTCTGCCTTGAAAGTATCCTCCTCGTTGGAACATTCAATGTAGAGTGTACCACTGAACATTAGCAGAGTGGTCAAGTATTCCATTAAAATGGTAAATAAATAGATTTTTCTGCTTTTATTTAGTAAGTATGTTGGTTACCGTTATAACAGTTTTTATGTTCCTGTGATATTAGTGAACGACGAACGATTTTATATATTGAATATGGCTATTCAATTCTTATGAAAGCTCCTTCGTGGCTAGGCGGTTAGCGTACGCGCCTTTTGCGTGGGAGACCCGGGTTCGATTCCCGGTGGGAGATCATGTGATTCGGATACCAGGTCCCGTCTCATATAGCCTCGCCGCTGGAAGGGACGTTAAACTCCAAATAACTCAACTCAATTCTTATGAAGATGTGTATTGTCAAGTATGGCTCTCAATGCCAGTAAGTCCTTTTGGTTGGCCCACTTCTTGTTTCAACTTGCTCATGTCTTACCTAAAGCCATTAAATCAAATATCGAACAAAAACTCAGTTCATGTTTCATTTACCCGACAGTTTAAACAAAAAAAAAGTACAGTAATTATCAGCGGGTAGCTGGTAAAAAAAATGCAGTCTTAAAGTATGCAGCATCTCGTAAACATAAAACTATACAACCCCTAAAATAACGTTCTATATATATCCATCATGACAATGATTATGATGATGAACAGGCTTTAAGATACAAAACAGACCAATTTGTTAAAACGTTGAATATTATCACCAACATAATCAGTAAGGATGTTTCTGTAGTCTATCGAAGCTGCATTCTTCGGAAAAAGAAGGTTTCTCACACACTTTCGTTCTTCCAAACCATATTTCGGAAGCTAATAAAAATAATAATCGGTAAGCAAACCTACCCTGTACAAAGAAAATTTCAATAATGTATGTCACAAATGTATATACATATGTATATTAGTCAAAACCTTTGTACACAAAGGTTAATACAAGCAATCACAAAGCTGAAATTAATTCTGTTTTGAAAGTGAAAAGCGTGACAGAAATGAAAATCAAGAAACGAAAGGAATGAAAAATGGAAACTACATTACCCAAAAGTGGTAGGTCCGAAATTACATCGTGTGATGACTGGCATACAATCGATGGCTTTGACACTTTAACTGTACACGTAACGGACAACATTCCAATTAACATGTTTGTTGTTTGTCGCTGAATGACACATTACCTTGTGTATATGTATGGGTGTTTTCGTTTACGTATTCATACATATGCATGAATATGTTTTGGTGACATGATTGGGATCAAATGATCAATTGCCAAATCAAAGAGGTTGAACAGGTGATGGTGTGGTGCACGGATTATATTTAAAAAGAAAGGAAAAGGAATCGTATTGAGGAACGCAGACGTGCCAACTGAGTGAAAAATGAGGTACAGTTCTCTCTGAAAGACCAAGAATGGGTAACACTCGCTGTTTTGTTAGTAGCTGAATAGTTAAGCTTATTAATTTCATATTTATTGGATTTGTAGTAAACAATCAATTTTCTCATTTAACTTCAAGAAAAAATACTTTTTACGAAGAAATTAATTACACAGAATACGCAGACTTCTCAAAACTTTAATTTAAATAGACTTTAAGAAATTAACGATAATTTTGTGTTACAAAGGCTGGGTTAAAAGAAATGAAAGAATGTTATAAGACATAACTGACTTTATACACAGAAAACTACGTGTTACATTCGTTCAATGCAATCACCTCCCCTCTGAATCATCTTCTGCCATGCGTGTGAAAGCCGTCTGAATCATCTTCTGCCATACACCGTCAGCGAGCCAATTGTTGTCCAACAAGGCCCGCCATATGGCACAATGATGGCACTTTGGACTGACCTCACTCAAATTCACGCTCCAACATAATTTCGACATCACGCTAAATCAACCTCACCATCACATCATCATCTCGACATCACTCTCACTCGACCTCACGCTCACATCATGATTTAAAACTCACGTTCACTCAATCTTACGCTCACTTCGTGAAGGTGAGGTCGAGTAAGCGTGAGTTCCGAACTCATGAGCACTGATCTCATGAGTTCGGGCATCTTACGTGATGGCTTCTCTTGTGTTGTAGTGCTCCACGCAAAGTGATTCTTCCATTTTGGAGAAAATGTCGTCACGAAAACCCTGAAAGAATTGTTGTGCTCTGCGCCCACAACATTCAATCTTAATTCACACAGTCTTTCTGAAACATTGCAATGGCACTCTCATTTATCTCCTCCACTTTACATTGTTGCTGCTTTTGACTGAATGACACACAGTCGTTACCACTCGTCACTCCTTCACACTTCTCTATACCTACGATTGGGGCCGCGGTGGTTTAGTGGGCACAGCGTTTACCTCTGGTGCATTGTGTCCCTGTTTCAAACCCTGTTCCCGCCAAGTAAACTTTGTGGTGGACAAACACCGTGTGCGTGGGTTTCCTCGAGTTTTTCCCGTTTCCTTCCACTTTCTTCATTCCACCATTTCATTCATTTCTCATCATCACCGTATCATTTAGCCTAGCCGGCATAAACGTGGGACGTAAAACTTGAAAATTTCATTTCATTTCTATACCTACGGAACTCTTGTAATGCTGAAACAGGGTCCTCTGACGTGAGAAGAGTGTTGGCACTACTATTTAACCAACTTATGTATTCTACAAGTTGTCCTGCAGTCATAATGAAACATTTAACGATGATATGCTTTAGTACCAGTTCAACCTTACTGCTGCGTGGTATGCTATTGATCTTACTATTGTTGGTCACGAATAATACTATATACATATAGTACCATAACAATTCATTTTTGTCTATTCCATCAAGCCCTCCCTGTTGCTCTAGTGACTAGGCCGTACATCTTTGGGGCACGGGATCCGGGATTCGGTCCCTGGTGTGAAAGCCTTGAACTCTGAACTCATTGAGGTGGTTCTGATTCAACGGTAAACTGTGGATTCAGGTTTTACCCAAGTATACAACCTCGGCACTGAAACTAGACGCTAAATTTCAACTGATTTTCTCATAAACTACGCGATAAGATTTACGCTCACGTAGTCATTTAGTTCAGTTTAATAAGATCTAGCGATTAATATATTCCTCGTATTAGAGAATTTTTACATGCTTTTTTTTTTTCCTTAAATTAAAATGCTTCAACGTTGTCCTCAAATCTAACAACCTTCATTTAACACATTTTCCGACGTCATTCAATGATGAAATATTGCACAGCGGCGTAAGTCAGGTTCCACTGTTAAAATGAAATGAAATGAAATCTTTGAGTTGTACGTAACACGGTTATGCCGGCTAGGCTAAAGGAGATGGTGATGATGAAAAATGAATGAAATGGTGGAATGAAGAAAATGGAAGGAAACGGGAGAATCGTGAGGAAACCCACGCACATGGTGTTTATCCATCACAAAGTTCACTTGGCAGGAGCTGGGATCAGACCCCATGTACCAGAGGTGAAGGTCTACCACTGAGCTACCGCGGCCCCAGGCTCTACTGTTACTTCCATACAACACAGTATGTTTATACAATTATATATATGTTTTAAACTGAGTGTAATATTATGTTCAACTATACGGACTGTATTAGAAATAAAATGTAAATAATAGTAATATGAAAAGGAATAAAATTTAAATTGAATATGTATTTAATTATGACTAAAACGTAGAAAATAAAATAAAACTTAATATTTTTAAGAACATGCTTTTTTTAATAAAAAAAAATCAATCGTATTAAAAAGTTAAAAGTTAAAATAAATCGTATAAAATCAAAAAGTAATCTGCTTTCAAAAAAAATACTTTAAAAAAAATTCTATTTGTACACGATAAAAGTAAAGCATGGCGAGTGCTCTTATACATATAATCAATTTAAAATACATCACAGTACTTCTCATGTTTGTCTAGCCCTCCCAAATGGTCTACTGGCTAACGCATAGGTTTTTAGTGTACGTGGATCCGCGTTCGATTCCAGGTAGGGAAGCAGGAGAAACTTAATTTCATTATCATTAATTTTTATTAATCATTTATCTCCTCTATGTAAAGGACATAAAAGTGGGACGTTAAACTTTTAAAAAGAAAGCCATTTTTCCTAGATGTGTATACTGGTTTTCTTGAACGTATACAGGCTTTTAAAGTACCCAATGAAAGTATTTTTAAATAACTTTCTTAAATTCGCATGTTTATATTTTTTACCTTGCTTTTCCTTCTGCATCTGGGTACATACTTTTGATCTTTTTCGCCTACTGTGGTTTTTAGTCCAATGTGCTTTGCGTATAGGATTTTCTGAGCAAATTGAATAACCTTCCTCAAACATGAGAAATATTCAAACATACATAACAAAGAAGTCTTAAAAATTAAAGAACAGATTATAATGGAGGCTAATATTACGAGGCATTACACATTATTTCTTTCATAGATGGTACTAAATGTCATGAATGTGTCATGCTGGAAAGTTTTACAAATACTCTTGTATGTGAGTAAACAACCTGTTTGCCTTCTTTATAACTGAACAGTGAGTTCTCTTCAAACAACTAGTAATATGAGGGAAGTTTATAACTGAAAAAGCGCTATTTAAGCCACCAAATCATTTGAATAACCATTTTTGTCAATGTAATGGTTCCTAATCTCATACAATTACTTAGGCACAAGCCCCTTAAATTTACAAAAAAAAAAAAAAGTAGTAGAAGAAAATGAAATTGAAATAAAATCTTTCAGTTTTACGTCCCACAATTATGCCGGCTAGGCTAAAGGAGACAGTGATGATAAAAATGAAGGAAATGGGGGGAAGCGGAAGAGCCCCGGGAAAATCCACGCACATGGTGTTTGTCTACCACAAAGCTCATCTGGTGCGAGCTGGGATTGAACCAAGAACCCCATGCAGCAGAAGTGAACGCTCTACCACTGAGCTACCAAGGTCCAAAAGTAGTAGAAGAGACCGAAATTGGTCGCATTGTAAGCGAAATTTTATTCAATATTGGAACTTTTTTGCTATTCTTAAAAACTTCATAATGGTAGAACTCAAATTCGATTCTAAAATGTTCAATGAAATATATCTCCTTAAAAATAAATAAATAAATAAACAGTCTCATGAGTGAAATCTGAGCCCTGAAAATCACTTGTGACCACGCCTGTGCCAATATTCATCTCATAGTCTTTCGCCGCTGACAGATAATTTTGTAGATACGATAACATCAATCTTCGTACTCTAAATTTCGCTATAAAGTAGAACAACGAAAGAGTTTTATGGTAAATAGACGTAACCTGTAAGTGTAAACATGAGGATTTCAAGTTCTCAAATATATGTAATTTCAGGATGTTGGTATACATATCTTAATGAAAATACAAAAAATGTTCATTTTTCTTATATCTTGTTCAATGGAGGAGGACCCGGAAATCTCTCTTTTGCGCATGCCAGTAGATGTGACTAAGATTATCTTTACGGTTACGTTTCTTGAAATACTCAGTAATTGTTTCTTCTAAACATAGACAATTATTAATTTATTAAATCCATTGTAGATTCTGTAACTAATTCCGTGAAAGTATTAAATAAACTATTAGAGCTCGCCCATCACCTTCTGTTCAGAAATTCTAAGACGGTTCATTTTTAAACCATTAGACTTCACGTGTTATATGCAGACACGCAAGACATTCGGAAATGAGTTAAGACGTTGCATTAGATGTTGTATCTTTTCCTACCTTCTAATATACAAATAAGTGTTAATTTTAGAGGGCATGCCTCTTGGAATATAGCTAATACCTATTCTGAATTCAATACAACTTCATTTCTGTCAGGGAAGGAAATCCGTAACAAAAGAATAAAGGATTTTTTTTAACAAAAGCACACAAAGAAAAGTGGTCTTTACGTGTTAGTGGAACGTTAAGCAGAGGATAACACGCAAAGCAGGCTTTAACGAAGTTAAATAACTTTGAAAATGTATTGTAACTGCGAATAAATGAGACCTCATGGTTTAGTTCGTGTTAGCACCCAATGGTAATTCATTTTCTCTGGAAGTTTTCAAGGACCAATGTCTAAGAATTGTTTGTAATGAAAAAACGATAATATATTCTTCTCTTTCTCAATATTAAGAGAAAAGTATTTGTATGTTATCCTTAAGTAAACAAATCCAATCTAAACATATGATACATAAATGTTTGGAATACTCACTACACACTATGCAACGATACATTCCCAGTAACGTATGGATAGAATTTTTACTAGGTATAGGCCCAATTATTAAAAAATATTGTATACCTAATCGTATACCTTCCATTACATTCTTGATTTACTTTTGTTGCAAGGGTCTCGGGTTGGATTTCTGGTGGGAACACTTGATCGAAAAGGTGCAAAAGCTTTCTCAGGCCATCCATCGTGAGTGAGGTTTTGTGAAGGGATTCCTAGATCTATCCCCATCTCGCCAAGAGATTTTTGTGGTGAACGAACATTGTGCTTGTAGGTTTTCTCGGAGTGGCAGGACGTTAAACTTAAAAAACATGGTAATTCTCAATACGTTAGAAGAAAGTCCTTCTGGAGCTTCAAAACGTTATCGAAAGATAATGTTTCATATCCTTACATTCTTCAAATCGTTAAAGCAAGATATAATAAATACTACACTTGTAAATCATTCATATATCACATTACTTGCTAGGGTACAGATTTTGCAAAGGATTGTGTGATATCCGGACTTGGAGATCTAAAATTGATATCTATAAAATACCAAAACTTCATCAATATATCGAAACATCGACAACCAAAAACGTCAAAATATAGGAAAATATCAAACTCTAGAATATCGATTACCAAAATATTGAATAATTATAAAAAAAAATTTAAAAATCTTAACCTGTTTCACACACGTAACCTAATTGCTTAAAATGTTACAAACAACCGAGACACAATATAATGTACTAGGAAAGTGTTCCAAAATTTTGCAGTATAATCCTTGAGCTCCTACACAAAAATAATCACATTAAAGAATCTATGGTTACCTATAAACATGTTGCTTTCCCGTATTAACCCAGCTTTAGTTGAGGTGTTTCAAGTCTACCTCCAAAGATTATCATCAGATCCCAAAGAAATTTATATTGGTCCACCGGGCAGGTATACTCTTTCAAGCAAAAGGTGAAAGAGGAAGAGAAAAAGAAGGAGAAATAATCGAGATTGGTACACCTATGTCAAGCTTATGCGTGAAGATATTCAGAACATATGAGCGGCTCGGGCGAACGTAATGGTATGTCTCAATTTTCTAAGTTTCGAATAAACCACAACAGAAGATTCAACATTCGCATGCAATTCAATGCAATGATACATACCAAACAAGCTTTCCGTGCCATCTGCAGTTACATTTTTTAAAGTAAACTACCTACACACTATTCTGTGGTTGGATGCCAACACATTCCATCTAATTATGCAATCTCATTGGAAATGGCGCTTACTATTATGTTCGCCCGATCCAGGTTGACTTTAGAACCTCTTCTTTTTCTGTCTTAGTCGATTTAAAATATCGAACTATTAAATAATATCGTTGACAGAAATATCGGAAATATCAAAATATCCCTAAGATCAGACTAGCTTACTTTTCCAAATTGTGTGTCATAATTGAGTTATTTACAAATAATAATAATAATAAATGTAACAATAAAAATAATAAAATAAAGGAGAAAGAAACGTGAAAAACGTAGTATGAAAACCCTTAAGACGAGTTGTGGAGGTAATTAATACTTAAAAACTAATCTATTTGGTTGATTTAAACAATGTCATAAGTATATAAGAAGGATACTGAAAAAGAAAGCTTACCTTAAAAAGTAGAATAAAACAGCAATGGAAAAGGAGGACACGATCGTTCTGTGGTAAGAGCGCTCACTTCTGGTGGGGTATGTCCGTAGTTCGATGCCAGCTCCCCTCACGGTGTGGTGGACGAACACCTTGTGCGTGGGTTTTATCGAGATTCTTCTATTTCATCTAACTTTATTCATTCTACTATTTCATTCCTTAACATTACCTTCTCCTTCTCCTTGTATCAAAAAGGTGAGACATTAAAAAATAATGAAAATTAAGATCCGTGGTTAATGTCATATTACTGTTAGTGTTGCCAACACAAGAGATGAGACGAGAAGAGAAATAAGATTTTTTTCGTACCTTCTCTTAAATTTTGTAGAAGTCTCGTCTCAATTCTGTTCTCGGAAAGCTTTTCTCGTCTCGTTTTGAAAATTTACGCCATGATTTTTTAAAACAAAATTCCATCCAAAAGTTATCAAAATCCTTTTATGTTACGAAAAGTTCACGTAAGAGGTGACAGAAAAGTATTTAAAACATATTTATTATCAGAGTATATTATATAATGACTTTCGTATCTTTAAACGTTTATGAATGCTCATTACTGTGCCTGTACAACTTTATCAACTTACAGTTTTTAAATACTATGAATCATGTGACACTGAAACAGTGTTAAAGATCTAACACTTGGGTGAACTAGTGTTGCCCATGGGATTCGTGAAAATTTCTTGCCTTATCTCGAAAGCGAGATTAGAATTATCATGTTTCACGTCTCGTCTTGAATTTAAAAGAAAGTTTCCCCTCATATAGGTGTACTAATCACTGTGAACCAGTTAATAGCGGGTATACGACTACGAGGAAAAATTACACCAAAAACAGGTCTGAACATTCATCTATGATCCTAGGAAATATTGGTATTGCTGAAAAAAGGCACTTATTAAAAGAAATCCAAATTTATATGTTTGTCTCCAATCTTTTTGACAGTGAAATCTCGAAAACCACTAGTGCTAAAAACGTACCATTGTCGCTGGTCGACTCAAAATTTTGCGTACATTGCCCAGTTCTAACCGAATATTTAAAAAAACGTGACCGTTATTTCTTTATTACATCTTTAGGGGTACACTAAAAGTGATGAAATTTGAATAAAGTAAAGCATCATACCCTATGAGTTATACATTCCAACACAACATAGTTATGTACAGGGGTTGCTTATCAATCAGACGTTTGTTTCATGGGCAAGTGATGATGAAAAAGGAAGCATAACCTTTCTCCAGGTTAAGATGAATTTTTATTGTTTGTTCTGCGCAATGAACACCATATATCACTGACATTATAATTGTGTATGTAATGTATTTGCTTATTACATACTCAATGCAAGAAAGAAAACGCTGATCATACATGAATTAGAAACTCCAAACGGAAGTTGGCTCAAATCTTGCAAACCGTGTGAGATTTTGAAGAAATAATCGAAAAAAAAATCCTCTTTAAGGTACCCCTTGCCAATTTTTATCAAGATGTCTTTCGTTGCGTCTGTAAAGAGACATGTACAGATATTGTGAGGAATGACAATGAGATTCATGCTCATATGTGAATTATGGGCTGTGTAGAGAGCGTAGATTCAGCTAGTTTGTATTTAATTAGATTGTAAAATTATTTCGTATTTGATTTTGGAATAAATCATCGCTTTTTGCTGGTATTGTAGGTTAATCATACAAAACTAAACCAGGAAAATACAACATACAGGGTCTATGCACATTTCTTCATATCCAAATCGTTCTTTAACTACTTGTAGAGTTATAGATGTTCAAATTGTAATGCGCCGCTATTATATAGGTAAGCAACGCATTATAAAGTATTCCTAAGGATGTTTTAAAGCGACACCCGTCCGTATCGGATGATTTAGAAATTGTCAAATCTAAAAGAATTAAAATTTTTTCGAATCGAAATTTAAAACAAATTAGTATAATATCTATAGTGAAAGAAGCATTTTGTGAATTAGTTAATATGTATTTTAGAAAAATGTGTCTTTAAAAAGTAATGAGTCTAGGATCGAACATCGAGGCTATATCAATTGTAGTTTGTATTGGTAATTCTTTACAACACTGATGTGGCTCATTGTAGCATATGTGGAGCTCCCATATCGTTGTGGTATATATATTATTGGTACCTTATTATGAAAAAGTGGTAACATGACAGGTTGGCAATCCACAATGTACCAAGTTACCCCCTCCCACAACATAAGGAATCAAAAATACAAATAGCACAACGATATGGAATATTCACACATACATACATACATCATTATACTACTACTACTCTATTACCACTACTACTACTGCTACTAACTACTACTACTACTACTACTATTATTACTACTACTGCTACTGCTACCTATACTTATGTCGAGAACAGAACTCAACCAACTCCTGCGGGGCTTCTAACCCTTCCTATTACTACTTCTACTACTACTTACACGAAAGCTTCCTTACCACAAGATTTACACAATTTCCCTAGTGGAAGTACTCCATGAGTTTGTAATAATATGAGAGTTCCACTTCCTTCTCTGTCAGCTGTTATTTCTACAAGCCTATACTCGCTGATTTCGCACCCGTCACAAACTGAAATACGCATAAGAATCCCACCTGCAATTTTCGATCTCAATTTACCACCAATACTTGTCACACTTAATAGTTCTGGAATGTTCTTTCCTACTTAACACACTTCGGATTAATACATTGATAAGCTCGATCAGTGGCCACGTATACATACGACAAGGCCACTCCAAGTACTAAATGCAATTACACTTCAAAAATAATTTTAATGAAATAAGGATCTTATACTTCACAACACGCACTACCATTTAATATTTAAAAATTCAACGTAAAATAATCAACGCTTTATAATTTTCTGCATGAAGCAAGGAACTACTTACTAGTTTAGGTGTTCCGCCACACTCGAGAAATACAACTTCCGCTACATGCGCACGAACACACCCACTACAATGTAAACAATCAACATGGCTTCCCGCCGTCAAATTTTATTACGCAAGACCTTTTTTGTAATCTTTAAATTAAATTTAAAGCTTCTTATAGATAATCTAAAATCTTCGTTACCACCCATATTAAATCGACAACATATCTACATAAAAATAAAGCAGAAAGTGCACTTCTACCTACTCGGGAAGTACTACACCAGGCAGTGCAGTTTTATGAAACAGAATAACCGATAAATTGTTGGATGATGCCTCTGAGGAAATCATTCTAGTGTTTCTTTATAAAACAACCTCCTAAGGAAATATAATGGAATAAATATTATTTTAATAATATAGAAATAAATATAGAAAGTGAATTCAGGTATAAATAATATAAGGATATGTGATGAGTATATGTTAATTATTATATGTAAAATTAATGAAGAAGTTATTAAAAGAATAACTGAATTGATCTTCAATAAAACTATATACATAGTATATTAATATGTTGTTTTATTGAAAATGTATCATCAAGTTGATATTATAAGGAATCGTAGGCTGCCATGTACACTCATGTCCAAAATTATTGTCACATGTCTATAAATATGTTGTTGCAGGAATATTATTTGATAACGAATTCGCCCAGTATTTCTTATAATGTCAGTATGTGCATAATCGGCAAAGGCATGTATGTGGCAAATTTCATGTCAAAAGAGCAGTGAATAAGAACAATAAAACGAAATTAAAACTTTCTTGTCCGTTTAGCAACATTTTATTTTACTCATTTTAATTTTCGTACTTATTATTATTTTCCTATGAAATTTACCACAACATTTCCTGATTTCCCGATTCTACACATAGTAACAGTATCAACATGCACGGCAGTGCATGGCAGCCAAGTTCCGCGGAGAAAATGAAAACTGGCCTGCACTGCCGTAAGCATATTATACACGAACAAGAGTTTTGGGTAAAATCGCCGATTTCGAGGCTTTGTAAAAACCATTCTATTAAGGGTAGAAACATGAAATTTAGAATTTAAGAAGATATCTGAGAGATTTACTCATACGACATATCTCACATTCCTACCTTCAACCATATTTGAGTACTGGACCCCCAAAATATGCAGTTTTCAGGCTTACTGACTCACTGACTCACTCATCAAATTGATTAGGTACTTCCCAATGAGATAGAGACGTGAAACTTTGCATAAAGGTACCCTAAAATATCTTGAGTATGGAAAAAGTCTGAAATCTGAAGAATGTGCTATGGGAATTTTTTTATGGTCAAAAAACTGTCCTTAGTCAGGAAAAAAAATCGTTTCAGTCACTCACTCATCAAATTGATTAGGTACTTCCCAATGAGACAGAAACGTGAAACTGAGCACAAAGGTACCTTATAATGACTTGAATATGGAAAACGTCCGAAATTTGAAAAATGTCCTATGGGAAAGTTTTTATAGGCAAAAAACTGTCCTTAGCCAAGCAAGAAATCGATTCACTCACTCACTCATCAAATTGATTAGGTACTTCCCAATGAGATAGAAAAGTGAAACTTTGCATAAAGGTACCCTATAACAAAGTGAGTATGGAAAAAGTTCGAAATCTGGGGAACGTGCTGTGGGAAATTTTTTATGGGCAAAAAACTGTCCTTAGTCAGGAAAAAAATCATTTCACTCACTCACTCATCAAATTGATTAGGTACTTCTCAATGAGATAGAGACGTTAAGCTTTGCATAAAGGTACCCTAAAATAACTTGAGTATAGAAAAAGTCCGACATTTGAGGAATGTGCTATGGGAAAGTTTTTATGGGCAAAAAACTGTCCTTAGCCCGGAAAAAAATCGTTTCAGTCACTCACTCATCAAATTGATTAGGTACTTCCCAATGAGACAGAAACGTGAAACTGAGCACAAAGGTACCTTATAACGACTTGAATATGGAAAATGTCCGAAATTTGAGGATTGTCCTATGGGAAAGTTTTTATGGGCAAAAAACTGTCCTTAGACAAGCAAGAAATCGATTCACTCACTCACTCATCAAATTGATTAGGTACTTCCCAATCAGATAGAAACTTGAAACTTTGCATAAAGGTACCCTAAAATAACTTGAGTATGGAAAAAGTCCGAAATCTGAGGAATATGCTGTGAGAAATTTTTTATGGGCAAAAAACTGTCCTTAGTCAGGAAAAAAATCTCTTCAGTCACTCACTCATCAAATTGATTAGGTACTTCCCAATGAGACAGAGACGTGAAACTGAGCACAAAGGTACCTTATAATGACTTGAGTATGGAAAATGTCCGAAATTTGAGGATTGTCCTATGGGAAAGTTTTTATGGGCAAAAAACTGTCCGTAGCCAAGCAAGAAATTGATTCACTCACTCACTCATCAAATTGATTAGGTACTTCCCAATGAGATAGAGACGTGAAACTTTGCATAAAGGTACGCTAAAATAACTTGAGTATGGAAAAAGTCCGAAATCTGAGGAATGTGCTATGGGAAATTTTTATGAGCAAAAAACTGTCCTTAGTCAAGCAGAAATCGGTTCACTCACTCGCTCATCACATTGATTTCGTACTTCCCAATGAGATAAGACGTGAAACTCTGCATAAAGGTATCTTATAATAACCTGAGTATGGAAAAAGTCCGAAATGTGACTATGGGAAATTTTTTATAGGCGAAAAATTGTCCGTAGCTATTAGGTACTTCCCAATGAGATGAAGATGTGAATGTCTATACGAAGGTAGCTTATAATAGCTAGAATATGAAAAATATCCGAAATTTAAGGAATGTGCTATGAAATTTTCTATGGGCGAAAAACTGTCCTTACTCAAACAGAGATCGGTTCATTTACTCACTCATCATTGATTAGATGCTTCCAAATGAGATAGAGAATTGAAACTCTGCATAATGGTACCCACCTAATGTAATAACTTGTGTGAGTAAAGGTTCCAAATTTAAGGAATGTACTACGGAAATGTTTATTGGCGAGAAACTGTCCATAGCCATTAGGTACTTCTTAATGAGATAAAGATGCGAAACTCTCCATAAAGGTACCCTATAACGGCTTGAAAATGAAATTTGAGGAATTTGCTATGAAAAATTTTTCATTGGCAAAAAAGACAGTCCTTTCAATCAAAAATCGGGAACGATTCCGCTATTGAACACATCATGTGCATAGTGATAACGTACATACTGCCGTAAATTTCGTGGTTGGAAACCCAGAAAAGAAAAGCCAATATTTTGTCTTTTTTCGGTGAAGATTTTCTCCTTTATTGCAGTCATTGGTATTAAATAGATATTGAAATTAATTTGATAAGTAAGATACTGTAGAGGTGAGAATATTTAAAATTAATTAAGTTTTCGAAGAAATGAGAAATTCAATTGTTCGAATTTATGTGAGACTAGCAACAAAATGTAACCAATTTCGTAAATATATTGGTACCACGAGTTATATTATAGTTACCACAATCGTTATGTAAAAATTGTCTTGATGCTTCGTGTCTCTATCTGTGAACGGTGTGAGAGTCTCTTACGTATCAGCCTTTTCATCAACAGTGAATTTCGTGCCTTTGCTCTTCATATTTCCTGAATTTGCCTTCCTGGGGGTTCGCCCCCACACCCTCGCCTTTGCTCGGCCTACTTCCTCACACTTCTTAAGCTTACAATTCCCGAATTTCAAGTTTCTTTTCCTATTTCAACTAAAGATAAGATTTTGTATTCCAGGAAAACGCCTATTTAAATAACATGATGATTTCTTTATCTCTCTTTAGACTCCTTAAAAATTAAAAATATTCAATTTTAGCAATTTTTCTGTAGGTTGGTCCCGGGAGGCTACAATCATGCCAAATTTCATCATTCTAATCCAGCCGGAAGTGCCTAAACATTTTGGGGTTTAGGAGACGTCCAATATAAATAACATGGGAAAGATTTTTCAGTTCCCCATAAAACCACTCTAACGTTGGAATTGTTAGTTTCACTGATTTACTTAGGTAATACTAATAAAAACGTACAAGCATACCGAATTTCAATTTTTTATTCCAATTCCAAGTTCCTAAAACATGAGATTATATGTCAAAAAGATCCATTTAAATAACGGAAAAATTCTTCATCCAGACCCATTTAAATAACATGGGAAAATTCTTCATCATTTCAACTTTCCATGTCAACCGGAAGCACCCCTTTAATTTATGTCAGTTCATGTGGTTTTATATACAGTTAGGATATGTTGGTGGCAAATATTATTAAGTTTACAAGTTATTTGAAAGGTGTATATCATTGGAAGGAAAACCCGAGGCAGTATGAAACTGCGCGACATGAACTCCGTAATTTCGCAATGTGGAAGGGTAGAGAACAACTAAGTATATTGAAACACCAGCCATGTCTAGTGATGTAGCAGCGAGGATTCAGCATCAAGGGTTTTGGGCCCTGTTGATACTCTTCGTATTTAGGTAATGAAAAATGAGATATTAGCGATCATGACTTTGTAGTTCGGGTAAATGATATAGAATCTCGTTTGGACATAACTCTCTGACAGATATTTAATAGAATAAATCCTTCCTGCTGTTCTAGTGGCCAGCATGTGCGCCTTTCTTGTACAGGGTCTTGGGTTCGATTCCCGGTGGGAGAGCCCTTGGGAACTAATGTTGCATGTGACACATTATGACCCCTTTAAAAATGTACAATTTTAAATTTAAATCCAGCAATATGCCACAATTGAGAATCCCAATATACGATATTGACATAGTGAACTACAAAAAGAAGTGAAATATGAACAAAAACACCAGAGATGCAAAAAAGTGCAGCCAAGTTCGTCAGCCTCAAAAAGTGTTGAGACGAGGATGGATGAGCCAAGTTGCTTGGCCACTGCATCTGAAACAAACAATGGGACTTGGCGCGAGGTGTCAAGGAAAATGATTTTAAGGAACCTTAGGGATAGTAGTGGTGGGTTTAGGACCACCACCAACTCAGGAATATCAATTTTGCTAAGGCGCTAAGGCACATACACATTATACTGCAGTAAGATTTGATGTTTCGATACCCAGACAAGGAAACCTTATATTCCTCCACGAAGTGTCAAGGTAAATGAAGTTAACGAGGCTTAAGGATGGTGTTTGTGAGCGTGGTAAATTTGGGGGTCACCACTAGCCTTAGGGCTGAAATGCCCCGGCCGTAAAACTAGGAATAGACATCTTAATGTATTCGAATATGTTAGACACCTCGCGCCAAGTTCCAGTGTTTCTTTCAGATGCAGTGGCCAAGGAACTTGGCTCATCCATCCTCGTCTCAACACTTTTTGAGGCTGACGAACTTGGCTGCACTTTTTTGCATCTCTGGTGTTTTTGTTCATATTAAAAGTACTCTGCAAACCATTATCAAATTATATTCTTACAAGAAGACAGTTATAGATATGTGACAATAATTTTGGACATGGGTGTACGCCTGAGATGGATAGAAGAGAGGATAGTATTCTTTACTGTGGGAGTTTATATCCACACAACGAACCTAATATATGAGAATTCCTAGAAATTGTAACACCCTCCTTCTATTACAATGTGGTGAAAGTGGGACATTACAAAATATGTGAACTATCTATGTCAAAACATCCCAATGGGAATCTTTTCTTTTTATACTCCTGTATTCCTCTCCCTCTCCCCGCCGTTCAACTGTTGTGACTTCTACCCTGTTCGAAGTTTATGTTCTACTACCAAACAATCTTGGAAAGAAGACAATCTTAACGTTCCTATTGTCAAGTATGTTTATTGAATGTAATTTCCCTTTATGGAATGAAACAACTCATGTCGCTTCCTAATCTTTTATTCTAATACAAAAAACTATACGTTTTCATATATACATATGGATGTATTAGCGTTAGCAGCCTTCATACTAGACAGGCAATAATAACGTTTGGTATACTTTCATGTAAATTAGCTACTATATTACCTATTATAATACATATGTATAACATTCTAGTTTAAACTTTCCTTCCTAGACCAGTCTATCATTTTAAGGATGACAATGTTGTCTTCAACTTCTTTACACAGCTATATCCCCATTAAAATTTTATGGTACTTGTTGTTACATATTCGTCCTACTTTTGTGTTGAGTTCTTGCGCTTCTGCATGGATCCTGCTGTTTCTTTGTGCTATCTCCATATCTAGGATCTCGAGGAAGGCATATATATAAACACGAACTGGGCTCTATGTATGTGCATAAGAAGGATGAAACAAGGAGTGCTAAATGCAATTTTGTCAAGAGGCTGTTGTATTGACGTCACTGGTGATAGTCTTGTTTCTAAGCTCTTTTTCTTGTTTACTTACCGACGAGAACGAGTGAGATAACAAAAAGAAAAGAGAATGCGTATATGCATTTATGCATTAAGTATCCACACTTTTCCCCCTTAGGCGAGAGTTTAATGTACCCCTGCCGACCAGTGAATGAGTTCCCTTTACGACCGAAGAGAAGGGAAAAACTCGGTCTTTATAGATCAATAAATTCCCTTCATTTTCCCACATTACAGGCGCTGACGGCTCTTGTTTTATATATATGCAGGTCAGTAGGAGAGATCTCGTGCAAGGAAATCTTGTTTTAACTTATCTCATAAGGCTTCTTTTTTATTTTCTAACGTCTATAAGCTCTTTGTTTAACTCTGCTTCTGAAGAAGGAAAGGTACGAAGTAACGTATTGTCTTTGCTGCCTTCGTCATTGTTTCAAGAGGCTATTAAGGAAAAAGATAATGTTAGTTTTGTTATCCAGGTTACATAATAAAGGATGTTTCTTTATGATAATCCTTTGGGATGATATTGTTTAATGTTCGTAAAATTTCAGAGTCACATTGTGTTCCTCTGACCAATTTTATTTATTCATCCAATGGTATTCATTATAAAGTTTATGTTTTTAATAGTTATTAACAGAATTGAGGGTTGCAGTTGGTTAGTCTGTAAGGCGGCTACCTATCAGTCGAGCGACTCTGATACACAAAGTACATCCAGCCTCTTTAAAATGGATATGTGATCCAGAGCATTGGCGTCTCTGGCATGTAAAATTTGGGGGGGACATCAAAGGAAATGATCTAACTGCTAGTATCTCAGCGGAATTTTAGATTATGTCACTTCAAAATATTGGGGGGGACACGTCCCCCCCGTCCCCCCCGCCAGAGACGCCCATGATCCAGAGCGAGCTCTCTTGAGACTGTATGGTTAACGTACTCACCTCCGCGCCACAAACTCGGGTTCGATTTCCCGTGGGAGATCATGTGGTTCGGATCCCACACAGTTTATGTGGTTAAAATGTAGGTTGTCTCATATAGCTTCAATCGTGAAAGGGACGAAAAACTTCAAATAAACAACCTGGTCCAAAGCGTGGTACTAACTACATCACCCTCATGGGTGCTGAAGTAGAGACAGATTGGAAGCTATCGATCAGGAGCACAACCAAACACATCCACAAGACAGAAAGAATGTGAATGAGAGAGAAGTAAGGTATTGCAGATTCAAAGAAATTATAACTGTCACAATACGAATAACTCTTAAGAAAACAAGGACCATATCTCTGTGCCGGGACTGCCTCATTTCCCCTCAGCTCCCTTAGTGGAGGGGAGTTTTCGATTGGTTGGTGGATTGGAATTGAGTTAGCAACCCTTTCAGCACCGAAACTATTTTTATACGTGGACCTATAGTTTAAGCTGGAATCCTAACCATCATAATTCGTTCAAATTTCAGTGCTCACCTACTGACAATCGAAAACGAGACTTTCTGCACCAAAGCTTTCGAGTTCTGGTAGCAAACATATTGAAGAAGAAAAATTAATAATTTAGCTAACTGCTAGAGGTTCTTCCCATCATGCTGTAAGTAAATAGATAAGAAAACAGATTACTCAAAAAAGATTATATACAGTGCTTGCTCTGCCTTTCTTTTGAGTGGTTATGTATGAACTCGGTTGGAATTTAATTTGAAACAGCAGTCAAGGCAAGCAATTTTTTGTGCAGTTGGTTAGTTATCTGGAGTTTAGTGGCAATTTTCAGCACTGAAGTTATACGAGACAAGGACCTACAGATTATGGTGGAATTGAAGCATTATAATGTGTTCAATTTTGCAAAAGACTTCCCACAGAGAACCGAACCCAATATATCAAGGGCACGGGCACACCAACCACTCGACAAATGGAGAGTTCAATTTTGTTATAGAATTCACGCACTTCATATCTGGAAAAGTAGAAGCTGGAATACCATAAGGTTTACTCCTAGGATCAAACTTATTTAGCATATTTTAACAAAGTATCTTAGAAAGATGAAAACGAATCTTGTTCTATTTGCTGATGATATGTGTAATATTTGCAAAGAGCTAGCAACTGGATACATACAAAAAATGCTTGCGACTTTGAAAATCACTTCAAGAAATGAAATATTAGGTTAATGCCAATACAAAGCTATCCAAAAAAATGGTACAAACTAAAGCATATTATTATTATGTACTGAAATGACATATAAATTAAAAATAAGTGAGAAAGAAGAAAGGAAAATTGAGAGATTTGAAGTTCGTCTTTATAGATGACATCAAAGCCGCTAGGGGCTCTAGTTGTTGTGTATGTTAACAATGCAAATGGCGACAACAAAGAAGAGAGTGGTGCATTTTATGCAGAATTTTGAATTAATTGGATGTTTATGTTCCATGAAAATCCTAGTCGACTAGAACTGGATTATCGGTTGTACGTGTTATCCAGGGTCCTCACGTCCAACAGTTGTAATGTCCACAAAAACTTATAGCCATCCTTCTTTTCTTCTAATTTTGCTTTTGTAGTCGTTTCCGTAGAAAATAAATATAACTAACTATTTCATACTAGCTTTGGTATCTTAAATAACTTAAACTAGAAATACAAAACACTGATCAAGCAACATTTATTTAAAAATAATAAATGTGTAACAGTTTCGCCCACTAACTAAGCATATTGACTTCATCAGACACTATAACCTGACACTGATGAAGCCAATATATTCATTTAGTGGGAGAAACTGTTACACATTTATTATTTTTAAATAAACGTTGCATCTTCAGTTCTTTGTACTTAAAGTAAATTTTCTTAGCTTTGCACCAGTCTTTTAGAATAGCCTTCTAAATGTGAATACATAGGTCTATATCGTAGAAGAGGCAAAGGGAACTACTGTAGTATACAAACATTATAACAACAAAATTATTATTGCTATACATTTAAAATTTGTATTTCATAAACTCGTTTTAATTATTCTAATTGTATGCTTAATTACAAAACATTAACTGTTTAAATTAAATTAAGTCAAATTGTTTTTATAATTTAATTTAAATTATTAAAACAAATATCTACAACATCTTCACTAATAATCTACAAGTTCCTTTATATATTACCTTTTCTCATTATCAGTGCCGTGCAGTGGGGGGAGACGAATGGGACGATGACTCCGGCACTAAAGTAATGGGCGCAAAATTCGGGATGAAAAGAAAAGAAGAAACGAAAAAGAGAAGGAAAAATTACTTGGAATATTACTAGTATTTACTTAAATCCTTTTCCTGCTTTAGGAAGTCGTCCTACAATGTTACTCATGTGAAGAAAATGTATATGCACATATATAAAATGGAAGGGAAAGAGTAATAAAAAGTGCTCAAAAGCAAGATTTACTTTGGAAAATTTTATTACGCTTCGCACCAACCATGGTGGCGCTTCGCAGCTGGTCTGTCGATCTACTCATATGTACAGGGACGCCGTCCTATACTTTCTCCCCGGCGCTGATTTTCCGCGGCACGGCACTGCTCATTATTTATGAAATAAAAAAAGAAACAATATTAACAGATTTGACCAAAAGCACTAGAAAGTAGGGATGGCCACATTTTTTCGAAAAATGGATTTTTCGAAAACGAAAAACGAAAAATTTTTCGAAAAACGAAATACGAAAATTTTTTCGGAAAACGAAAAACGAAAAATTTTTCGAAAAAAGAGAAACGAAAAAATCGAAACAGAAGGACAAAGTTTGGAGATGGAACACGAAGGGACGAAACGAAACTGAAAAACGAAACTGAAGAGAAATATGAAGTTGCGAAAGAGCAACATTTCCTTCCCTGCCTGGTTTAATTGAAGTTATAAAAAAAAAATAAAAGAAACGCATCATTACATATAGATAAGCTTTGCTCCTGGACTGAAATTGAATAGTATCTTATTTTGCTGATGCGGCGTGTTCTAATCGTAATAGCTATTTGAGACTATTTTTAGCTCGTATCATCGTACTCGCCTTTGCTGATACGGTATGTGGTTTCGTATTCGCTGTGATTGAATATTTTGGTAACAATAAAAGATTGTTGTTTAGAGGAAGGACACGTGTCCTACGATATCAACACTTCTGATATGTTTATTGATCTAGTGGGAGAAGCATTAGTTCGTTATGAGGAGTACCCAACCGACGTTCATTATATCAGTTACCAACGCAGAGCTTGTTTCGAACTATATAAGAGAACTGTAAGAAGAGATATTTTCGGGAAGTATTTACAATGGGAAAGTCGAATATATGGGAACATTTCACTCGTTAAAATGATGGTGTTTCTTCAAAATGCAATTACTGTCGAAGTATTATCCAAAATCGAAATTCAACGACTGGCTTGTGGCACCATTTAAGATCACGACACGTTGGTGTTATACAGGAAACATCAAGATAGCAGTCACAGGAAGAGATTATTGAGGCCGAGGGTGATCCAGAGATGGAGCCACAAAAGAAACAGAGGTAAGAGATTGTACATATCTATTGGTGTCATTTGAATCTTCTAGCCCCATCCCCGAGTGGGGTAGATAAGATTTATTTAGAGGACACTCGTGTTTAACATTCTTAGGGTAAAAATGAAAAATAACGTGACACGAACACACTTAATGGACTATTTATCTTTACACTCTTGTAACTTTTAGAATAATATAAAAAGGCTGAAATTTTGTTACAAACTAAGGATGCTACAGTATCACGAACATCCACAAAGATCCAAATGTTTTAGGCTTCTATAATAGTAATAAATAACTTGGACGGGGCATGCACATCCACAGTACATTACTGTTACATACTATGATCATGATATGATTTATTTCAAATAAATAGGTACAAAGTTGTCATCATAGGTATTCTGCCATTATTGGCAAGTCACTTGCCGCAACTGAGAAGCTTCCATGCTCCTTAGTCTTCACGTAAGGGATTGAAAATTTGACTTTTTTCCAGAAAGATTTTATTTCGATAACTGTTTGGATGAGAATCATATCCAACAACATAGAAGGTTTTCAACGGACGTAAAGATCATAATGCAGTTTACAGCAATTTGATATCTCAAACTGATCTGAAGATATGATACACATTGGTAAAGTTTGCAACACTGGTTAAAATTATGTAATTGCAAGAATTTATTGTAATTGCAAGTACCAAAATCTGCTTCTGTAATGTTATAAAAGCAAAGAAAATCAAGATACATTACGAACAATCCGCAAATACGTCATTTTTAGGAGTATCACTATCAGTATTCACGTTTTTCATATCTCCTGAACGATTTGAGATATCAATTTGCTGTAACGGCTCAGAGAAGTTTACGTCTTTTGAGAATCACCTACGTGATTAGACGTTCTGTTTATGTAAGAAATTTTTCGAAAAAAGTATAATTTTCAATTTCTTGTATTCATTCGAAATAAGCCATGGTCATATTATTTGACACTAAGGTATTTCGGGTTTGAATTTCACTGTCCATCTCACTTCTATTCATAGACAGATCCAGGGGGAAAAGTTATTCACCTCCCTGAGTTTCACAATCACCAGTGCTGCAAAAGTCGGTGAGAGAGAAAACAGAAACTTTCACTACCTTCTTTCCTCACCGTTGAGTTCGTCCTGAACCCGCCTCTGTTTTTATTAATACTATTATCAGGTTTCTGAAGTTTAGATGCTTGTCATATTGCAGCGTCCTTAATTTGCGACACTGAATAACAAATTTGTGTT
The DNA here is from genome assembly GCF_964235325.1 of Thermobia domestica. Classification (NCBI taxonomy): domain Eukaryota; kingdom Metazoa; phylum Arthropoda; class Insecta; order Zygentoma; family Lepismatidae; genus Thermobia; species Thermobia domestica. Next base: position 81,801,901 of record NC_137466.1, read on the forward strand.
GTAAGTTTTCGTTAATATTTAGATTTGAGATATGTAATAACATGGCATAGTGGCGTTAAAAATATAACTTTATATTATGTTGGCAACACTATTAATTTGTTGGTACTGCAGAGTTTATTAGACAGAGTTCCCTTGTCGTTATTTGCATCTTACAAAATTCCAGCCATTTTTATCAATTAGTTTCAAAATTGCATGGACGTATCAAGATAAATGGTCCATCTCAAATTTTTATACTATAAAGTGGAGAAATTCCATATAATATAAGCCTAATTAATCAATTATTTTCTTTCTTTAAATGTAAAATCTCAAATGATTGTTGCGTTTCCTTCTTTTAAAGAGACACAAAATATTTTTCAAGTAAAAGAAAACATATAAATAGAAGAATCGCAATCTAGTTTTTATTTTAAGCTTAACCCCTTGCAAATGTGTTCCGATGATGATGAGGATATTGGTTTTAGTTTAGCGTCCTACTCAGCTATAAAGACGTGAACTCAGCGTAACATGAGATACAAACCACTTGAGCTCCAGCCTGAAATCGAACCCGGTCTCCCGAGCCGAAAACGCATACGCTAAACATATAGTCACGAGGGACCTCGAATGGGGCTGTGTAACTAAGGGAAATGCTAATGAGCAAAATAATGGATGAAATGGTGCAACGCTACGAAATGAGGAAACGGGAGAACCCCGAGAAAACCCACGAGCACGGTGTTTGTTCACCACAAGGTCCACACGGTGCGAGCTGGAATCGAACCAGGGACCCCAAGTACCGGAGGTGAACGCTCTACCACTGAGCCACCGCGTCCCCATAGGAAATTGTTCAAGTTTATGTACATACAAAGCTCAAGCGAGTGAGACATTTTGTCAGGTCAACATGTTCTCTCAAATTAGAATATGAAGTATTGACTGTATCCTATCGTCAACTTTCATATACATGGCTCTTCCGTTTTTTTGAGTAATGCTCAGCATTTCCATTCTTCTCAAAACATGATTACATATAGAATCTTCCCTCAATAGTCTTCACAAGACTGGAAATGTGCAGGGGTTCTGGATAATATCTTGTTTAAGCATTTGTGTCAGTCTTCTACTGCTTTATTTGTTCGATTCCTGCGACTGCTACAATTTCAACTTTCCGGAGAAATATTTGGAATTTCCAGCCATTGCTTCGTAAAGTAATCATTGAAGACTTCGACTGTTCGTCTAATCGGACAACCTCCATGTTGATCAACAAACCATCAGAAATATACTCTACGGGTACTAGTGCCAGTGTTGCACACATCCGGACCTGACTGCGAATCTCTTTAATCTTGAGATTAGGGATGGCCACATTTTTTCGAAAAATACTTTTTTGAAAAATGGCTTTTTCGAAAACGAAAAATGAATTTTTTTCGAAAAAACGAAAAACGAAAATTTTTAGAAAAAGCGGAAAACGAAAAATGAAACTTCCGGAAATCGAAAAATAGATTTTTCGAAAAAGGCCATCCCTACTAGGAAGTAGAAAATAATACAAACGCTATAAAGCGGAAAATGCTAACTCTTAAAACCACAAAATAACTCATTGTTATTATGAGGTAACATTTGTCACAGAGTGGAGTTTTTAAAGGCCGTTTTTTCTTTCATTTTTAAAATCTTTTCTGCCTATGCCTTATACAGAAAGGGCACTCATGAACAAAGCAGAATCCATCGATAACAAGGAAAATATTTACGAGTAATATTGCATTAATGTTAGAATTATCTGTGTCACTGTTAGGACTATGTGTGTTTCATCGTTCGAAGAGACTAAAGAACAAAATAAAATTTACTGCTTAACAGTGTATTTTTATTACATATACATACATAAATAAAGGAATAAACAATTTATTCCAGAAAATAACAATTATTATTATGAATTATTATTAGCAACAAACGACAAAGCTACTATCACAAAGAGAAAAAAAATCTCGATTTTTCTCGAAAGCTATGTATGAGAATTTACCATCAAGTAACCTTGTTTGTTCAGATCGATGTCATGTATCGATTGACGCAACTCTCTCGTAAGTCTCATCTTTGCACTATATATTGTGAAACTTAGATATTTTGATAGGGCATATACTAGTTCTTAAGCAAAGTCTTGACCCGACTACGGTAGGTCCTACAGTATTGGAGCTACGGACCTTTAAAGTTCATTCTTTCATGTTTTCGGCAGCCTATAACTCCGAAAGGAAGCATTTGTGCACCCAGGCTGGTCTATACTTTTTGTCTTATCTTGGTGTCAGGAATCATCTCCCAAATGTTGCCGGTGTTGTTTTGAAACACCCTGTATAAATTACTTAATGTAGTTTTTCCCTTGTTATTAAGAGTTCAATGAGCTTTAGGAATCCTCAAATGATTCTTGTTTTATCTTAAAAGAATAGTGTACACTCGAATAGTCTTAACGTAAAATGAATACATTTTGAAGAAATAAGTCAAAATACGAGAAAATGGGAGTTTCTTCGAAAGGTTTTAATTTGCATTCAACTTAATCTTACACTCACAAAACTACCAACATCTCGTATTTACCTCATTTCATTTACTCCCTTTCTTCTTATTTTCCTATTTCACAGATTTTTTCGTAAGCATTCAGTTTCAACATTCATTCAATTCCTGAATTTTAAGGGTCGATATGTATGACGTTAAACGTTATATTTCATTTATTTCCACTTATACCACCCTAAATTGTATTTATATATTCATACAAGTAGAACCAACTTTTGTTCTTAATAACTTGCCCATGATCCTTTTGACCCGCACGCCCGTGCATTCTTTGTGAACACAATTGTAACATTCTTCTGAACTACAGAATCTACTCTTGGACAGAAAAAGTGAAATATCAGTGAAGGTACCATGCTACGCCCACTCTTCGTTAAATAGTTTTTCGAAACATTTGCCCTGATGTTCGTTTTCGAAGCATTTCGGGTTTCTGTATCTCTGAAATCATCTGTATAGCATCTTTTGTCTATATGAAGCTGTTTTGATTAGATCACTGTCACCAATGATATTTAAAGTGAGAACTTGGTATACAAGTGTTATCAACCACTTTTATTTGATGTTAAGCTGAGTTTTGTGTGGTTGATAATTCCGAATATTAAAATTGGTGATAATGTAAAATTATTAAAAGATAATTCCCATATACACGACATTACAAGTTAATAAACATTTTCTATCAAAACACATTGTATCCGTATTGTTTCGGAGGATATTCCCGTTTTCTTGCACATCGTTGTTGCGTTAATGTGCTCTAGAAGTCATTAAATATTATAAATATACATCTTCTTTAATCCTCAGGTTATGATCCTGAGATATTAAACGGAAGATTTTATTTAATTTCATTTTATCAATTACAATCATTCCTTTCTATACTAATGCAACCAAACACTAAAATTTCTTCGCCATCTTGATTCTGATCAAAATGTTGATGTTTTCTCAATGTACTTTTGTTACTTGCTGAGACGTCATTCTACACTCATAAATAGGGCCCATCTATCCTTACGGAATATCCTGGAATCCTTTACTTCGTATGGGGAATCCCTTGCCCCTTCACTAAAATATTCGGAGTTACGCATTTTTGAAAAGAGCAGATCACAAATCTAAGACGATAACATACCAGATCAGTTCATTGGCTAGTAGTTTTGGGGATATTCACATCCAAAGTTTATTTTCCTACAGTTTCGGCATTCTATAATTTTCAAACTAAGCGATTCGAAAGAAATGTTTACTAACATTTTTTCTACTGTTTCTATGAGTAGATTCGCCTCTTAAGTTTTGTTAGCCGTGCACATTAAGACCCTGTACATTATATATATATATATATATATATATATATATATATATATATATATATATATATATATATATATATATATACCGTACTACCCCACCTCCCAATCTATACGCCTACTACCCAAGGTTAGTAGAAGGCTACTACATACATATAATTGTCTATAATTAAAATGATTCTATCTTTACATGGCAATACTTTTCTATACATGGCTATTTCGTTATACTTAATATTTCATACGATCTGGTACCATTGACTATGGTTGGGTATTTTCAAAATTGAGAATCGAATCATATGATCACGTGACCTAAACTACCACTTAATAAGAATTGCGGTTAACATCTTTATACTTTTTGTGTTACTATAATTTCTTATGTGATAATAGTGGTTCATAAAAGACATGAATATGAAATTCTAGATCTTAAGAATAACATTGCTATTAGTTTATCTGATACATAAAAATGGTAGGTTGTCGTGTTAAAGGAAATATCTCATACTTTCTGACTGTGAATATAATTCTTCGAAAAAGTAAGAGACCGTAATGGGAGATACGAGTTCTAACATGTAAAATCAAAGACCATTATTTATTATTCAAAGATTTTGCAATGTGCTATTCTAATATTTGTTGGTTATTCAAAGCTTGAGTATTATACGTGTATTTTTTGTACGGTTACTTTTTGTATGTTATTAATTTTTTGTTCTAATAAAATTGTTTGTTCACTTATAATAGGTTCTCCACAATCCTGAACTAAACTATAATGTTTCAGTTAAGTATTTCCATTTTATAGATGCACTTTAGCGGATTCAGATTCGAATGGTGATTTACTTCTTTATTGGAACTGTTATACTGAAGACCTTAAGTTCGTTTGGTTGAAAATAAACTTAGTTTATACAGCAGACGCAAGCTAATCTAACCGTCAGTATTCCTTCCTCTCAGTAATCTTATTCCACATCTAGAATCTGCTACATAACGTAGCAACAATCTATCAACGATTGCATTTCTTTTATACCGTAGTTGCGGAAAAATACATACAGTACTAGTGTGGCTTCCATTTATTGTTGCTTGTAAACGGTTGCTTGATAATGCATGTCGCCGTCGAGCATCTTCATTGCTTCAACTGAAAACTTAGGACATGTTTTATAGCGAGTGATAATCTACGTACAATCGTAAGCATAAAGTTTCTCCAATTTTAATCTGTGATAATGTATGTAACTTCATATTTCATAAACTATAATACTTTATATGTTAAATACAATTCCAGACTCTCTTAATAATCCGGCAGTTTCGCTAATCCAGCACCTTTCTTTGCAAGAAATGGCCGAATTAGTGAGAGTCTAGTGTATTTCTAACAACGATCTTCTTTGTTTCCGAATGATGGTCCAGAGAGGAATATAGTGTGCCACAAGGTTTCTGTGTGACATAACTACTTCCGATCAGTTTTTGAAATTGTAAATACCATAAATAAATTCGGTACAACGAATTCGATATGTCATGGCTTTCTCTCAAAGCTCTATATGCAGGCCTAATATGAGCCAAGTTAAAGGTTTAGTAGGAACTTCATCAGATATATATATATATATATATATATATATATATATATATATATATATATATATATATATATATATATATATATATATATATATATATATATATATATATATATATATATATATATATTGGTAAGTGTATAAGGTGAAATCAGTAACAAAACTAGCATTCGCGCCAAAAATGGAATTCTTACACCTAGATAACGAGGTAACAAAGACACTCATCGCAGTCACATATATCCGGAAACATGAGAAGCATAAAGTAGTATTACTTTTCATACGCGACGTGCTATTTTGAATCTAACTGCTCTTTCCTTTTTTATCTGTCCTTTGGGGGAAGCGAGAAAGATACTTTTACAGGTATATACAGCATCGCCAATAACAAGTAATAAGGGTAATCTTCACTTTTTTTTTCTGTTTCAGAGAAAGAGAGAAGAGGGAGAGTAAAACAGATCACCGCTGAGACATCATATAAAAACAGAGTAAAAAAGGCCGTTATGAAAACGAACGACTTATTGGAATATTCCATTACGTTTTCTTTTCTTTTTCTTCTCTAACATTCTCAGAGAGAAATCGTAATGAAACTTTGTAGAATCCTCTTCACTTTTTTCAGCCAGTTTTAAAGAGAAAGTACACACACTCAACTACGTTTTAAAAAGTTATTTTTTCTTACGGTTTTCTAGCAAATATATGTATATTTAAAAATAAGATGCAAACCAAGAAATATTTCCGCCATTCTTTTTCTTGAGAAAGCAGAATCACATAGAAAAGGAGGCAGCTCCCTTCTTTGCCTGGATTCGGTTTATGCACTACAAAAAAGTGGAATACGAAGCGGAGGCCGTAGAAACGGTTCAAGTCTCCTTTATTCCCTTGTTTAGACTTATATATTCTTCGTTTATGAGATAAAATCTTCTTCTTCTCGCTTTCTCTAAGCGAACATAAAGGAAAATCCACAATGACGGATTTCAGGTGGTATTCCTTTCTTTGTTCCAAATTTCCATTTTAAAGCCTTTTCTAGGTCTTAAAGCCTCTGTGTTTCTTAAACAGTCTGATGTCATCACAAAGAGCACATAAGAAGAATATGGAAGGCAAGAGAAAACCGCGTAAGGGGCTTTTGTTGAATGAATGATCCCACCTTTTGCCTGTTAAATTTAGGGGCGTACCCAAGAACACTCGTCTTCAAGGTTCAATAAAACACTCGCTCGTTTAACATTTAGTATAGGGAGAAGGAGGTTTGAATATTCTCAATAGTGTATGATATGACACCAGCATGTAAATCACAAGAACTCGATCCGGTTTATACTGTTTGTTCTAAACACACTGAAAAAATGTACTTGAAAATACACAAATCGTAGCACAACACAAAATAACAAAAATTTACCATTCAGTTAGTAAATTGATATAGCTACATATCTTACGTTAAGGTTTCTAGATATAACGGAATTTTACAAAATTTCAAAGCAAAATCCACATGCTTCGTGACTGAAATTGAAATGATTTCGTATTCAGCAAATCAAAATCCGGTTACTTAATTTGACGTCAATTTACGAAATTTGATGCTTTCTTAGAAATCTGTAGTAAACTAGAGTGAAATTCTGGTTATCTTTTATCAAAAAATTATAACTTTACATCATTTCGTATTAATGATTTACAATACAATATTGTTTTACATTGGCCTTTCTTGTTAAACGACTCACTGTAAAAAGTGAAGAAACTGTCAACAAAATATTGCACCATGAGAATTTATGTTGCCAGCAGCATCCGAGAACATTCATCGTATATCACCTTCTGTAGTATCATGTCCATGGTACATTAAATCCAAAGTAAACTATACGTATTATATACTTGTATTTACTGCGTATTATCGGGGTAACTGGAGTAAGGTAGCGTATCTACCAGGGAGGTTCATTTGATTCGTATCCCCCGAAATGTCGTAACTCTTTCAAAATAATGTTCTTTTCCTTTGCCTCCACCAGGAGTGTATTCGCAGGGGCCCACTCGACCTTGACCTCCCAACCTTTGGGCTTTGCATCTCCCCCTAGCCAAAAATTCTGAATGTGCTTGAAGAAGAGAAATAGTTAATTGATGTCACAAAGTTAGAGGAAGAAAAATATAACGTTGTCTTCATGAATATATCCTATCTGATTGTTACATTGTTCAACATTACGAATTGCTAGAAATATTATTTGATATTCATATCTTGCTATATGCATGACTATTATATTGCCACGGAAACTCTCTTACATATCTGTAATGAATGGGACATATTAACATATAGTTTTTAATGAATGGGATATATTAACATATAGTTTTTAATGAATGGGGCATATTAACATATAGTTTTTAATGAATGGACATATTAACATATAGTTTTTAATGAATGGGACATATTAACATATAGTTTTTAATGAGTGAGGCATATTAACCTATAGTTTTTAATGAATGGGACATATTAACCTATAGTTTTTAATGAATGGGACATATTAACATATAGTTAGATTACCCTACACAAAATATTTCTTCACAAAATACCAAGAAAACTTTCTGTCATTTTCACGAAGTCATTGAAACAGAACACAGTCAAATGTATATTTTCTATAATTTTATGAGGAAAATGAATTATGATACACTATAGCGTTAATAATAAATGATTTTCGAAATATAAATAAAATCCTTATAATCATTTCAAGAAAATCGATTTTCGTCTGCCAACAAATTATCCTTATTTGTGGAAGTAGAAAGAAATTTTGATTTTTAAAAATATCCTGAAGAGTCTTACGAAAATCTTTGATTTGAAATTGGATCTCGATACATTTGGAAGTGCACTGAGGAAAAAAATGTAGGTGGCATACTTAAAAAGGTAGGTTACATACGTAATTCCTGTAGTTTTTGGACTTAATGTACAGCAGACGTATAACTGAAAACGCATGTTTTATAATACTTTCCGTATAAGTGTTCCATCTATACGTACTTTCCGTATGAAAGAACACACGCAGTCAGCATCTCACATATAAGTGGACTTATATAAGATATAACTGAGGAATGTAACATAAGTATATGCATGTGATATACAGAAAACTGTTAGATGTCAGACATCCTGCGATGGCATGATATAACATCTAAGGGCAGTGCGTATGTAGCATATGTATAACGTGTGCTCCATACTGATTTCTGTAGTAAGCAAGAGGATTCCGTATATTTGTAGAATATAGTGCTGTCCGGAGAACGGATTTTTTCAGTGTATGAACTCAACGACTAACGAGAGGAAGGACGAAAATATTAGTGGACGTCCAATAATAACTTTTCGTCACGTAGGAATCATAAAATGTGTAAATCCTTTAAAATCAAATTTCATATATTTTTTACGATTATTTCTCTTGTAAAATGAAATCTTTCAGTTTTACGTCAGACAGTAATGCCGTATGAGCTAAAGGAGACGCTGATGGTGAGAAATGAATGAAATAGTGGAATGAAGAAAGTGGAAGAAAGCAGAAGAACCGCGACAAAATCCTTACGTACGTGGTCTTTGTCCACCATAAAAGTTACTTGGCTTGAGCGGGGAACGAACCAGGGACCCCAGACACCAGAGGTAAACGCTCTACCACTTTTTAAAAATTCTTTATTAACAGTTCTATCACCAGTACATTGAACAGTTATAAAAGCAACACAAGATTCAGTTGATTAAAAGAAACAAACTGTTAACAAATCTGAAAAATTTACACAATTGTTAAGGAGCTAAGGCAACAAAATAATTTGCAAAGGTTATTGTTTATACTGCACCTTCATTTTGTGCAAATGGTACCTTAAATAAGACAAATACACATCGACATGATAGGTCGATGTGTGGTGAGCACGTAAAGAAGCGTATATGCAGCGAGCTAGACTACGCTGTTATTTTTCTTTTAGGAAAATAGTTAAAATCTTGATATATCAGAACATCAGTAGCAATAATATGAGATGGAGAAGAACGACAAATTTTACTTATGAGTGTACGAAATTGGTTCCAGATATGTTAAATCTCTGTACAATACTGTAAGCGATGCTCAAGAGTATCTATATTATGACAGTAGTCACACAGATTACAAGACACTATACCGAGCTGATATATTCTGTCTAGCGTTTCGTATTTGTTGCTAAAGATAAAATACCAAAGAGATCTTTGCTGGGTAGTTAAAAAGGGAGCATTAATATTTAGCCAAACATAATTCCAATGAAGTTGTGGTTCTTTCAATAGAATGTGAGGCGTGACGATATGTTGTGTTCTTAGATAACGTCGATATAGGGCTTTGACAGGCATTAACTCAATTTGTGCTCGTTGAATTAATGCATAAGCGATATCTAAGTCGGGTTCACACAGGTGTGTAAATTTGAGTCCCCAAAGATGAACCGGAGCTTCAAGGTCAATGCAACCTACATGCAGAGAGAACAGAGAACGACACTGATCTTATCGTTCGTAAACAATTCAATGTTTCTCAGCAGTAGTGATTTTGCCTGGAGGGCAATGTTTATATAAGCTACACCATCCTGAGCTGGTAAGAGCACAAGTTGATCACGTGCAATTCGTAACAGCTTGTGTTGCCACAGAAAAAGCAAAGCGTGACTTTTGTGGGAAGGAGGAAAACCTGACAGAAATACCACAAAAGACTCAATGCTTTTTGTTGTGAAATAAATTCCTACTGATCAGGTTCATACTGCAAGGCTTATAACGTATTAGAAGACCACGTATTTTGTTTGCATGTTTTATATGGTGTTATTGAACCATTCAATACCTAGGATTTTAACTGACTCAGCAATCGTATAGCACGAACTGTATGTAGTCCGGTATTCGGGGTGTATACGTGGCAGTTTTGTTTTGTCTTTATTTAAAATCGCTCCAGAAATTTGTTGATATCTGTGTAGAAGGCTCTGAATATCTTCTAAGGTAGAAATGCTGTTGACATAGAAATGAACGTCATCAAGATAACTCGCGACAGAAATGGAAGCTTGATAAACTTGTATGCAAGTGAGTGGTTGTGCCATGTATATGAGAGGTGCAATCGAGAAACTAAATAAAAGGTTGGGCGTGCTATCACCTTGAAGAATACCAGTACAGAAAGGAATGACAGAACTGAGACCACAATTGATTTTTAGCTTAGTTGTCCTGTTATGATATACTCCTTGGAGCATGGACAGAAAAGCACCATTGAAACCAAATTTTTGTAGAACTTTAAAAAAATACTCCTGTGATAACCCATCGAAAGCTTTCGAGAAATCTGTAGATAAAATAGCAACGGGCGTAGGAGAGGAAGTCTCATGATAGGCTATAAAATCTCTTATGTTAGCGAAGGTTTCATGAATTAAAGCTTGTTGCCCATGTCCATATTGACAGGAACTTAATAACTCTTCCACGTAGTGTTTCATACGAAGCGCTAGACATCGTGTTAAAATTTTGAAGTCCCCATATAAAGGGCTGATAGGACGATAATTGTCGATGAGGTTAGAGTTAGGCAGTTTAGGGATTAATACAGTAATATCCATGGATAGAGATTCTCCTAAGATATCTCGGTATTCATGAAAGAGATCCGTAAGAAACGGGGCAAGAATATTAATGAAACTAATATAAAATTCTAATGGTAAAGAGTCAATACCAGTAGATTTTACCACGTTTCCCTAATTGAATTGATCCCTTGACTTCATCACTTATAAAGGGACTGTTGAGATACTCTTGAGCATTTACATCTAGGTTTTGAGGAATAAAGTCCAAAAGAGATTCATCTTTATTGCGTACAATTGTTTATAATACTGAACAAATTGGAGAAGTACCTGCAAACCTTCATAAATTTGGCCATCCTTGCCCTTAATTGAAGAAATTAACTTTTGTTTGCCTGTGAGTCGTTCTTTTTTGAATTTGTACGATGTTAGCTTGTTCCGTGTCATCGTTCTGAGCAAGTTTGCTTCTAACAACAACAAAAAGCACGCATTCGCTGTTTATGCAATGACAATAAATGTGCTTTTATTTCTTGAATTTGAGGCCTGACTGGACGGGCTCGCAATTGTTCTTGCATATATTGTTTGAGAAGACTCGAGTAATATAGTTGTATTAAGTGTTGTATGCCTGGTTTCGTTGAACAAAATATTGTTTACTTACCTAATTGGAGCGAAATCTCAGTTTAACTCGCTTGTCCCAAAAATATATGTTTGCCATGATAGCGTGACATTAACGAAAACAAGATCAGCCATTCCTCTCGAAATAAACGCTGATACTCAAGGTCCATAAGTATAGAGGTGTTAAAATACCAAATTGGACTACTTCTCCAAAAATTGGATACTGGTAGGGCTATTCTCATAATAAGAGCATAGTGGTCACTCAAACAAACAGGTTCGAGCTTAACTTCGCGTACTTGTGCAACAAGTGAGCGGCTTATGTAAAAAGGGTCCAAGCGACTCGATGATTTTGAAGCATGAAATAAGTAACCCGGTTCAGCGGGACGAAAATGACGCCACACATCCACTAAATCATATGTGTCTACTATGCGCTGGAGATCAGGAGAAAAGTTAAAGTTCCGAGTCTGGTCAATAGGTTGTAAAACTGAATTATAATCTCCACCTAATATACAAAGGTGAGTGCCATTAAATAGAGCCTAAGCAAGGTCAGTGTTGAAGAAATCGTGGCGCTCTCCCTTGTTATGAGAACCAGACGGGACAAAAATAATACATAATTTGATGCGTTCAAGCATACCAATGGAGATTCGTTCATTTGGGTGATCATTAACTGTCTTAAAAGTTAGATCACTACGATAGATAATAGCTGTACCTAGCCCTTCTCTGTAAAACGAGAATAGCATGCATGATTGGAAAGAGAACCATATTCTGGAAGGGCCACTTCTTGAGCGAACAACACATCAATATCTGCTTTGTAAATAAAATCTCTTAACGCTTTTTCTTTAACAGAAGTAAATCCATTTAGGTTAATGGTGGCAAAACTAAAACTATACATAAACAAAAAGAAAGTGAAACGAAGTGATAAATACTGCATTAAAGGCTGAAAATGATACCACAATAATACAAGGAAGATAATTATAAGTCGTTCCCAACGGAGGTATTAGCTTTCAACTTTTTCAAGGTGGCCCATGTTCTTGCACCTGAAACTTTTGTAACATCTGAAGAACGACCTTCTTCAGAAGTTTTTGAAACTCCAGTAGCAGTTGCCTTTAATTTGGAAAGTTTACGTTTTTCATATACAGGAGTACTGAGATCAGATTCACTGGCGGAATCACTCACTGGTGAGTGGTTGCATATTCCTGTCAATGGTGGGGTTCGAGTCGGCTATCAATTGCACGACAGACTGATTATCGTGGTCCATAGGAGCACTAGAATCCACTTTTAAATCCTTTACAGATGTTGGTCATCTACCTGAGCTAGCTGTTCTTCCGGGAGAATTTCTTGGGCCTTGTATTCAGAAGTAGACTGGGGCACTGCAGTAGATTCCAGAGGGGCAAAAACATCCGGGTCAGTAGACTGAACTTCTTCCATTGGTAGGTTGGGGCGAATGACTGGATCGTGGGATGTTTCAGGTGCTGGAACGTCATGATTTGAAGAAATACCAGGTTGAGCAGAAGTGAGCAGGGGAAATTCCATGTAGTTATCACTATGCAGAGAGACCTTTTCTTGTGGGAGATTATAAGGGGTACGAAGCGGTGGCGGTTGAGAACTTCGAACTGGCAGGTGAACTTTGAAGGGCGGGCCTTTTTGGGAGGGCATTCTTGAACAAAATGGTCCTGTGAATTGCACAACGCGCAAGTTTGGATTTGGCCTGAATAACTACAAAAGAGGCGCAAACCACACACTGTAATAAATGAAGGAATATTTTTTAACCTTCATTTTAATTAATTTACATCCAGTACGGGTGACATGCTCCGCAGAATACTGTTCGTCTAGGATTGACTGTATTTCATCATACTGAGAAAACACTCGTGTTAAGTGTTGATTACTAACAAGGAAAAATCTTATACTGATAGCAAGATTGCCTAATGAAACGATGCGCAATCGGTAGAGGAATGAAGAAAAGTGAGAAATCCGACACCCAGAAACACAGGAGATACAGAGGAGAGAAGGATCTAGAATAATGTGAAGATAGCAATGCCAAAGATAGACTGACACAGAAAGAACTTCAAAATGATTAAAGAAATCAAAATGACACAACAGCATAGGAGGCAAACATTGTACCTGCAGACATGCTCAATAACATAATATACAATGCAGTGTTGCCAACTGACCACAAAATGAAGTTTTGATAAATAGTACGGAACACAAATTATAACATCTACGGCAGGTTGCACAATGTTCGCTTAACTCCTGGTGTCTAATCGTATCTTTCTTCCTTTCAAAACCATCAACAGTATAGGTAAGGCGGCATCTCTAATCCTATCCAGCATTCAAGCAGAATTTTCTAAACAACGAAGCATCGAATGCGCAAGAAAACTCCGCTTAAGAACTTGAGCGGTAGTTCACCTATCGCCTAGGTTTAAGCCTAGCTCCGCTTTGCATAAAGCCAACATTGTGCAACGTAAAATTTACCGTAAGCTGAGCTTAAGCTCTTAAGCGGACATTGTAAAACCGGCCGCTAGCAAATCTAATTATGAGTAGAACCATACCTGTGAAGTCTTGATGTACAATGTTGACAACGATCGAGGATAGGCCTATATGAATTCCTGTATGAATCTTGGATGTAGAAGAATGCATACAGTACACGATTCGAACTAGTTAAAATCGAAATATGAGACCACAAACAAGAATATAATCACTGAATTTCGAAAATAAAGAACGAAGCACAGTGTCAAAGCAGTTTTGCCCCAGTGGAAAACCGAAATAGTATCAAACACACAAAACTGAAACGATGCATTTGCTTGGATTGACAATTGATTAGCAGACCCATTTTTCTAATGCACGTAATATTGTATCACCTCACACATTATTGGTTTTATTATAATTTGTGTTCCGTACCATTTATCAAAACTTCATTTTGTGCTCCGTTGGCAACATTGCATTACCTATGATGTTATTGAGCATGTCAGTGAGTACAATGTTTCCTTACTATACTGTTGTGTAAATGTCATTTTGATTCGTCTAATCATTTTGAAGTTCTTTCTGTGTCGATGTATCTTTCACATTGCTATCTTTACATGATTCTAGATCCTTCTTTCCTCTGTATCTCCTGTGTTTCTGGGTGTCGGCCCGTAAAACTTTGGATTTCTCATTTTTCTTTATTCCTCTATCCATTGCGCATTGTTTGATTAGGCAATGCTACTATCAATATAAGAGGTTCCCTTGTAAGTTCCATGGGGCATAAGTCACCTTAACAACGGTAAGGCTGTTGTCAGCAAGATCAATAGCAAGTAAATGTTCCTTGTCACTATCGGTGACTTCACCATGAGTTGAAGAGAGAATTCATTCACAAAGCACCTTGTTGACTAACTTAATATACAGTTGTTTCTTTATATAATCCATTTTAATGCTACGAATTTGATCAATTGTTAATTTGAATGTGTTTCGTATCCATTCCTGGAAAAAAATTGAAGTAGGCTTTTGACTTACTTGACCAAAATTTATACGTAAGGCATATTCACGCAAACAACTCATGATGAATTTTCGTCATAGAACGACCACAAAAATCATTCAAAGAAACAAATATGTTTAGATCTAGAAGACACTAATAAATGCAATATCCCACTAAGATAATCGCACAGTACACAAACTTATATCGAGTCGTCCTGTGTTACAACACTAACAGTCAGCGAGCGCGAGACGATGTGAATAGCACGAAGTCTCACGAATGTATGACCACTGAGCCACCGCGGCCCCATTTCTCTTGTTAATTGAGTGTAGGATTTAGGAATTAGAATTTTTGGGCTTTTGCATCTATTAGCCCATCACGTATATGAGGGATGACGTCCCTCGGCGATCACACTATCCGAGGAAAGGGAAGAAAGGGACTGAGACATATATATTAGGTATCATCCCTGTATTTGTCTGGTGTGAACGAGGAAAATCCAGGAAAATCTCACTCAGGATAGCTGGTCTGAAAATGCTTTTACACTTCCTCGACTGAGTGTGACTACCGGGAATCGAACCCGGGACGGCTCGCATCCGAGAGCATTAGCGACTATGCTACGCGAGGCCATACCTTAATTGAATGTTATAAAATCTACTGAAAGTGCCTAAATAACTAAGAAAAATATAACTAACAATGGGAATTCATGCTTCCACCAAGTAGAGCAAAGATAATTGGTTGCGTATAAAATAATAATAATAAAAAAAAACATGAGATCGAAACAACTGTTAAATTTTAAACATAGACTTGGACTTTAAAATAATAAATTTTAAAGATTGATTCTCGTTAAAAAATTCAACCAACATAAAAGGTACGTGGATCTATTCCTTAGTTCACCTAACTCCAAATTGTTTAACACTTTATCATCTGTCATTCATTAATATTAATCGAATCCATTGTTTTAGAGTTAGAATTAACACAGGGAATACAGATACCTTCATTCTTAAATACTCATTCTGCCAGAAGAGTAGTCAATCCCAAATCTTCCCTATAAAAGGATTTCCTCCCACAGACAAAACGAGAATTACGTCAAATGGGTATTCTTATCTCGCCTAAAATGATGGATGTAAATTTATCTGCAAATGACAGCTAATAAAGGGTTAGGAATACCGAGATACGTAAGTATCATGCCTTTTTTGTGTCTAAATTTAATCTAAAAGTCATCACAAGTGTAAGTTAAGTTGAGAGTTTGACACATATCTCATTCGATGTAAGTGCAAATCTTTCTACAAAATAGATTATTTGCAATATTAAAATTTTTTATGCATTACATAATCAGGTTTGCTACAAATTCACAAATTAAATTATTGAACCTTTTATATTTAGGGGATTTTTGTAATGTTTACAAAAAAAAGTTGAAAAATAAGCTGGGCAAGTAACAAAAGATTTTATGTAATATCATACTGAAACAGAATTTTATTACTGTACGCAATAAGATATACAAGAATAAGTAGAAAGATCACGAGTCGAACTGGGTCACCACAATCCACGAGGGTGGATGCGTGGGATTGAGAGGAAGTTCAAATCAGATAGTAGTCTTAAATTTTGTGTTTTGAAAAAAAAAAACTTTAAAATTTAAACACGAACCGCACTCATTAACCAAGGTCGTTTTAAGGGGAACAATAAATGTAAAATGCATAAAAGAAGTATTGCTTTCATGGAAGGAAGTTGTAAGCTATAACAACAGCTATAAGTTGGAAAATTGAGGCAGGAGCATTATTTCAGATTTTGCTTAGAGGTGCCAAATTCTCCACCGATATAAGTAGTTTCTCGTTTTTCACAAGTAATTACATACTATTGATTAGAATGTTTATATATACAGGGTATTAATAAACTATACTGGAAAACTCTTAGAGGTGATTTCTGAAATCAAAGTAAGAAGGAAGTTAATATGGACCTGTGATGTGAAGTGCATAGTTTCAGAGCTAGGGCCAAAAGCGTGAAAAAAAAAACAACAACTTCGAAACGCGTTATTTCGAACACGAGAAAAGTTTGGGTAGCGGTGCATATTAGTATAAAAGAAGTCACACATACGCCTTCCAAAAATACATATTTCAGCGATGTGCAATGTGTGCTCAAGTATTCCTTACAAGACATCATTCTTAGATATGATTTTAAAAGAATTTTCAGGATAATTATTCTGACTTAAATGTGGGTCCAAAGTACCCAAAAGATAAGCGTTCCATCTGAATTTGATATATATAACGTGTTAAGGAATTATACTAACAAACTTGAAGAGGTGATTCCTCACACCACAAGGGATTCCCTACAGCGGGTCCCTTGTATATTTACTCCCCGAATTCTAATGCATGGTCCCAACAAATTTCTCAAATATACTCTGACTTATAGGTAGGTCCAGAGTAGGCAAAACAATAGCATTGACAGCAGTGAATACGGAGGGCATTAGTGGGAAGTTGGAAGTGTTATACAGACCATCAGCATCCATGATTCCTCGTGATTGGAGAAATGAGTGCTACGATGTATTGTTTTTAACGTATATTCCACATTTTTACACTTATAAGGGTGAAACAATACATCGCAGCACGCGTTATTCCGAACACAACGTATTTACTGCTGTCGAGGTTATTCTTTTGTCAGGGCGGTTTGTAATCTCTGATAGCAATCTCTGAGGTATGAATAGGAATATGAACAAGCTCCCTGTCTTTTATACAACTAAAAGTTATGTTATATAAGATGCATTTTCTTGAGACAATAAAGAAAAGAAGAAAGAAATACAAAATAAATCCAGTATACATATATAAAACAACGTAAAATGCATGGAATATGTACATTACCTCTTAAACGTAATATTCTTTTGTTCTTCAAAAATGCAACATGTTGAACGTGTTCAAGATGCTAATTGTGGTACCTTCCATAACACTTCAAGAAAGAAGAGATAAGCTACATTTTTGTTATTTCATCTGGCGTGATAGTTGGAAAAGCGCGGGCAGGCTCAGAAAGATAAAGGCTCAGGGGGAAAAAAAGGCTAAGCAGTAAAGTAGAAACAGGAATTTCACCTACTAACCTGTATATTTACACACATATATACACATATATATCACACAGCACTTCAGCGCATTTAAATGAAGGGAAAATGGAGGGAATTTATTGATCTATAAACACACAGGGTTGGAATTTTTCCCTCCTTATTGTTCCTCGGCCCCGAGGAGAAAAAAGAGGGGGGGAAAATAAAAGAAAGACCCATTTACTGGTCCGCTGAAGGTCCATAAAACTGCCGCTGCAGAGAGAATACTTATGCATAAATGCATACATTTTACCCTCCCGTCATGTAAACAAGAATGAATGGCTGGAAACAGACTATAATCAAGAATGTCAATATAAGACGATAAAGCAAGTGGGCTTAAAGAGCATACATAGACCAACCTAGCCTATATCCATATCTGAAACTGTGTATAGGAGTCAGAGCATTATGGGCACACAACGAAAGTATTTAAGAGATGCAACAAGAAACTGTTGTGACTTTAAGAGATTTTCACGTTGGAAGAAATATGAATCCTTCTGGAGGTAAAGAGGATACAGAGAACATCCGGTATTCCAGCTTCTAGATTATATATTAAAAGTAGATAATTTATTTTTAAGGGGAATTGTCACCATTTGCCCCTTTATAGACATTTAAAAAAGTATCATTGTTTACGTAGAAAATGTGTTGTGAATTTTACAGAAAGCCGCTTAAGAATCCGGTCGACGTAGTCACAATGCAAATACAAGTATAGCATGTTGCTATTATTTTTTTTTTTTATTAGCGCGCACTAAAGCTACTATGTTCCTTTGAGAAGCAATAGTTTACCATTCTTGCTTATGTACGTATTATCACAGAATCTGCAATATTGTTAGCATTTAACTAAAAACTAAAACCAATGTTCTAAAACAGTGGTCGTTGAACTTACGAAGTTTCTGAGCTCCGTATCGTTTTTAAATCTTACTGTGAGCTACCAACCAAAAGAAACAACCAACTTTAAAAAAAATCTTACATTTGTTTGTTGTCTATAAACTTACGTTTCTAGTAAATGTGAAATCATACTCTCCAAATTAGCAAAATTTCAAATATACGCATGGAAAACATAACATACACAACACCATGCATATACAACCGTGAGATGAGGCTGATAATAGCAGTTAGGGTGGAAAGACAAGCAGTCGGCGTCCCTTATCATTAGCGTCAGCTCAGTGGAGGAATCAAGGTTAGCCAACCGGCGCGTTAACGCGATCTACCAAAAATGTCCCCGCAAGCTAGCGATCGACAGTTTGGCAATCATTACTCTAAAACATGATTTATAGTAAATCGATAAATTACATTGAGATAAACAGAATAATAAATAGGTGAGTGTGGTGATGTAATGGTGCAAATTTTGGTAAATATACGCTCGATTGTTTTCAGAAATATAGCGTATATCCACCCACGTATAGGCTCATCCTTTCGTAAATTTAAGCTGAGTATGACATGGACTATAAAATATTAGATAATAATACACTGTATATTACCGTATACGCTCCATTACATGCCCGTGAGTATACAGATCATCATCATAGTTTTCGAGATACACGATTTTTTTTTAATAAAACTAAACAGAAGTTGCTCTACGATACCCACGCCACCTATAAAGACGAAACTAATATTATTTTATATCTTAATCAAATTTTTCATAATTACACTAACAGTATGACAGCGCACAAAATGGTTAATGACATATAGCCAAACATTATGATTAACTCTAAAGCTTTCATTTGTTTAACTGTAATACTAAACAAAGAATACAGATTTGTCAGTATCGTGCCGGGGGGCAAGCAGGGCTGTGGCCTCGGGCGCCGAAGTAAAGGGGCGCAAAATTCGGGAGGAGAAAAGAAAAGAGAAAAAAGAGGAAAATTTAATTGCAATATTTTAGGCTAACAGTAATATTTTCCAATCTAATATTTAATTTGAACAAGGTCAGATTTATACTTGTGCACATAAATATAAAATGGAAGGGAAAAAGTATTAAAAAGTGCTCAAAATCAAGGAAAAGCAGGGTTTATGTTTGAAAATTTTCTCACACTTCGCGCCAACCATGGTGGTACTTCGCGGCTGGTCTGTCGACCTCACACATATGAATGGGGGTGCCGTCGTATACTCTCGCTCCGGCCACTGATTTTCCACGGAACGATACTGAGATTTTGTATCAGCTGACAAAGAACAATGATCTGATGAAAATGATCGGTTTAACGGAAAATTTCCTTACGTATAGTTTTCGAGAGAGAAACGAATTTTTGAGGGTTTTCAAAGTATGTTGTTGGTTTCTAATACTAATCAGGGTTGGCAAAAACCGTGGTTTTTATTGAAAAAACCAAAAAACCCGGTTTTTTTGAATTTAAACTTGTTTTTTTGTTGTTTACACCAGTTTTTTTTGTTTTGTTTAAATCACTTGCTCTATGTGTTTATATCACATATGGACAGAAATAAGTCTGTTGCACCTTGGTATTATTATGTAACAACCGGGTTATGCTGGAAGGGTCACATAAGCTTAAAGCGGAGTCCAAATCGTTTCTCGACTTACATCCGAAACAAATTCCCCTCCATTTGAACTCGAAACCCTGAACAATTGGCCACAAATGAGATACGTCTGCCGACTCCTGATAAAAATACGTTGTACTGATTTTTACATACTTGTTAATATAATTCTCAAGTGTCATTTCAAAAGGACAAAAAGATAAACAGTTGCACAAGTGAAACCATTATACAGAATTACCTATGAAGAATTTCAAAATACTGCAGAGAACAGAAGAGCAAATTAAGTCCAAGTAAGTTCACCATAACTTTTATTAGTCCAAGTTAAAGAAATATGACGATTTAATTTGCATATTAATAAGAAAAGTGAATAAAGATAAGAATTGAGTCTACTTTGGTTCTGACCCATTTATACATAAATAGATACTGTACCAAAGATACTTCTGGTTTCAGTAAATGCCTCTCGTGGGGTTTGTATGACTCCCCCCAAAAAAAGTACGGTATTTCGATGTATTTTATCAATAGTAAACATTATTAAAAGAAAACAATATTTAAAATTTTTCTTTGGTTGCAGTTGCGTAACAATAGTAACAAACTACAAAAAAATCACAAAAGGAATATTCATAAACTTATAAAAAGAAGTTGCTTTTGTAGTATGATCTCTTTCAGTAATGAATGGGGAATTTAGGTCTGAATATAATACGAATAATATGCGGGAGTGACATGTGATAATCCACAAATGTGTGTTCATAAAGATTTTAGGAACGTTTACACTTTTACGAACAGTTTTCGTTTTTTGGTTTAAACCAGTTTTTTTAACAGTTGGTTTAAACCAAGGTTTAAACCAGCCAACCCTGATACGAATTGATAGATTTTATTCTGGTCCACTATCGTTAATTCAGATTTTGTTTTGGTAAAAAGGAGCAAGTCGGCGATATAGTTTACCGATATATATGTACAGTATCAAGATTTTTAAATTAGTATATTACATGCTATTGACTAAAAAAAAATATTGCAATGTTCTACACGTGATTCCAACACAACGTGCTGGCCGTAAACAACTTCAGACATCAACTACCAAGAAGAATTCATCAACGATCGTCAAACAACGGAGATCAATGAAGTCAGGAACATTTCAAGATCAAAGGAGCCACAGCACCGCAGAAGACATCAATGTTCATCGGTTGATCGTCAAGGACACCTGGTCTCTTAGAGCTTCCTATCACTTGGACGCCTGGTCCCGCAAACATCTCGCCACTCTCTAGAATGCTCAGTCTCTGAGAGGTTCCTAACGTACCCTCCTTGGCCGCAAGAGCCTTAGATTCTATCACCCGAGAACACCTGACCTCTGGATCCCCACAATTTTACCAACAAACCCACCAAAAAGAACTCAGCATTTGAGAGTGAAATTATTATTGCACGTAGGAGGAATTTTATATTAAAAAAAAAAAATAGTAATTGGGAAAGCCCAAAATTCTCGTGTACCATTTTAAAGCTCTATTTTAAAGAGAACATCACAATATATATAGCTCAAACGCAGGGAGGTAATTGCCTCCCCCCGCCCTCCATAAATGATGACACTGTTCTGGTGAAGCAGATTATAATCCCAGATAAAGTACTCGGAAAACTCAGTATTTCTTAGAAATGTTGTACAGAGTATACTGTCAAACAACAATGGTAACTCATACTTCAAGTACCCAAGTGCCAAGTACGTGCTACTATGTTGCTGCATAAGATATGATTGAGGTTTATTATCATAAAACAAAGAACGGGGAAAAATAAATCAAGATTTAAAACCAAAGCTCTACATCATAACTCTTCATAGACTATGATATACCAAAGCTCTTCATAGACTATATCATAGGTATACAAATTAAAACTTCTTCAGACAGCATACGGGTTGTCTTTTCCGGTACAGAGAAGTTCTTCTTGAAGTTGACAAATACGGCTTTTAAGTTGTTTGCTACCATCTGCTTCGAAATCCGGGTCCACTGCGCTTAATGTTCGAGAAAAGGGTTTTTCAGCAACCAAATCTCTCTTGACCAGTACCCAGAACCATTCAATGGGTCTGCACTTAGGCACTGACATTGCATTGGTTGTCCATGCCCGCAACATATGGAATGTGATTGTCCACATGAAACGTGCTTTCCGTATAATGCGAAGATGCTTTGTAAGTTCGAAATAAAATTGGATTGGTAATGTCTGGACTGAAAATTGGCTCGGTATCAACGGCCTTACCTTGGTAACTAAAAGGTTAAATAAAATACTGTATTTCCAAAGTTAAAATTAAAGTCTTGATTCACGTACATTATGCTGGTCAACCACACCTTCTGTTACACATAGAGTTAACATTTTCAATTCTAAACTCGAATAGGGTCGTAGTGTCTTTTTAAAACAACTGAACGGAACCCGACTCTAAGTCGGGTCTTACATTATAAGTCTCTCAGTTACTTTCTGCGAGTGGTGGTTAGTTTTGGCTGTGTGGAAATTTATTTGGGCTCGTACCCAGAAGGAAATGTAAAGAAAAATTAATTTCCTGATATTTAACGGCGAAATTATGAACGTGTTGTAGGCTGTAAAACTATTTCAAACTACACTGCACCACCAACTGAACTGAACCAACTGAGAAAGTCAACTTATCCCCCCCCCACGAACTATGGCCAGAATGATGCTTAGAAATTTGAGTGTAGAAAAAATATAATTCGAGGTCAGAACGAGGGTTAGATTCCAGTATTTCTGCTTAGATGGAAGTATTTGGTATCATGCTCCTTCAAATAACTTTCTTGCATACCTAAATTCAAATTACTATTCGGATTTCTGGTTGGCTAATGCGCGCTCCGTGAATATCTCTGGAGAAAGTTGCTCTGTATACAAATGTCATGATTACTTGAAAAAAATAAAGGGTGGGAGATTATTTATTCTGTTCATATTGTTGTTGTAAAGAACATGGAAATTGCCACGATTGGATTGGAGAATCCGAGGGTTCTTCCGAAAGATTCGTTTAGTATAGATGGTGAGAGAGTTCTGAAGTGTAGGTAGATCTTCAGGACAAATTGTAACTCTCAGAACAAATATAAACCAGATGATAATGTGCTGGAGAGTAGTATTTATTGTTTCTAAAAGAAGTTGCTGGATCGTTTTCATATGTACTTGATGGAACAGTAACAGTCGCGGAAATAGCATCTTATTTGTCGGTTCCCTTCTGTATTTTAAGTGTAGGTGGGTCGGTTGTATAGGAAACTAGGTCGGACGTAATAACAGTTTTGAGTGGTACAAGGAGAACTTGTCTGGTATCGTCGTTTTATACCGTCTCTCGAATAAATTCTGTGATCTTCACTTTTATGGGTTGCAGAAAAACTTGTTAGGAGATTTGTTACATGGTTAGCTTTGGATAACCCCACATTCAAAGCAAACTAGCTTGTTTGCTATTAACTTGCTGTGTGGCTGTAGAGACAACAGGCTTACTGGTAGATCGTTCACCCCTGGTGCGTGGGGTCTCTAGTTCAATCTTAGCTCGCGCCAAGGGAACTTTGTGATGGACAAACAACGGGCGCGTGGGTTTCCTCGGGGTTCTCCTATTTTCTTCATCATCATCGTCTCCTAACATTGTAGATCTTACCAATGATATCAATAATAAGCCTATTTTTAATTCTTTTACATTACGTTGTATTTTATTTCACGTAAGTGAAAGAGCATCTGTTTGAAGCAATGTTGTATCAACTAAACCCAATAATACCAATAAATGTTGTATTTATCTTTAAATTGAAAGTTTAAAGATTTATCTGTTATGTATTCCATATCTCTACTTTTCTTCCTATCTGATATTCGTGTTTTAAAGAAAACACTAAACTGCCATAAAACTAAACTTTCCTTTACTTACATAACAGTGGTGAATCTAGTCTAGATCCACAGTATTTTTGAGTGACAAAAATAAATGAAACTATAATATATATTTTGAAAAATTATAGTAATTTCTTTTTTGGACACTTCTAGGATAACATCAATAGTAGTGAATTGCATAGATCTATTTATATTCAATATTTATTTTCTCCGACAGTTTCTAACTTGAATGTTAATCACAATTTTCACCATATAAAGCGCAGTGTCTTGAAACTAATCTGATTAGCTACCGTACCTATAGGCCTAAATGCCTATAATTTCTTAATCGCTAATTAGTAGTCCATGTCTAACCGTAACTGATGAAAGAAATGATTCAGTTTTTATTCCTAGTTCCTATTAACAAAATGCGTAGACGGATTTAAAATTAAAATGATTTGTGCAAACTCATGATATACCTATCATATAGTCTGGATTCTCGCTGCCCCCCCCCCCTTCACTTTTTACCTTCTAGATCCACCACTGCCACATAAGACCAAAACCAAGCTTTTTTTTTTTTTTTTAACAAAAAGGAACACGTAAATTTTAATTCGCAGATCAAATGAACCATACCGGCGGCCCATCAATTCGACATCTCTGACATAGACTAATAATGATTAAAATTTTATTTTAAAGTATATTTTCATTTCAAGTATCATTAGTTAAAAATCAGAGCCTGTTATTCTCATCTTCGTAATGTTATTTGATTACATTAACTTAAATATGATATAGAGGAAAAGAATTTTCATTTTGTCTCCGTAAGACATACCGGCATCCTATTTCCGGCTCTGCGTCAAACATTGCAACAATTACTGAGAGAAAGAGAAAGAAAGAGGGAGAAATAATAATTATGTATTTTTTCCTCCTTGCATAACGATGCTCGATGATCAATATTTGACGGGAAATCATTCATCCTCGGCTGTGTGTATGCACACAAAGAAATAATGAAATCTGCTTACAAACAGCAACATATCTCACACATACTAATTTTCCAATACTGTATACATGCGTCATAATAACATCACCAAACACACACACAGTGGCGATAAACAGCTCCCTAGTTAACAAGTGTAAACAATAATTTTGTTCAACGATGTGCAGTTCATTATATATCAACCCACACTTTGGTATACTCTCTCTCTCTCTCTCTCTCTCTCTCTCTCTCTCTCTCTCTATATATATATATATATATATATATATATATATATATATATATATGTGTGTGTGTGTGTGTGTGTGTGTGTGTGTGTATCCAGAGAGAGAAAAAAGTTTAATTCTTGTACATGAAGTAGAACTTGTTTAAAACTATATTGTTAAAAAAAATAGTTTTATTCGCTGTAGGCAATTTTACAAAACATTTTACAAAATATTCAGACATTACTAAGAACTCTTTGTCTCGCATCCTGCAAAGTCTTTGATGATGTGTAGTAATGTACGTAGAAACGCATCAAGCTTGGAGTGGACGGTTTCAAGGTTCCAAATACATATCATTTTTGGATTTTTGTATACATTTTGATTTGCTTTTAGCGTCATTTTCCAGTAGCAAGGCTGTATGAGACGTGGACCTACAGCTTAATATCAGATCCAAACCATATGAGCTCCTGCAGGGAGTCGAATATGGGTCTCTCACGCCAAAGGCGTCCCATTTCTGATTAGTAGTGTAGAACTTCATGTGATTCAAATTTCAAGTTGAGGTGCAGGTCGTCTGTAGCCTCTGTGCTGAAGAGGGCACTAAATACCAATATAATCAACTCTTTGCTGGAGCAATTAGTACAGTAACTTGTCTTGAAATAAATATTTCAACTAACCAAAACAATCCACATTTGTGTGACTTACTGTCACTTACGGATGCGAGTATTGAGATGTCTTCCACAAGAAGAGAAATTTCTCATCTTGAAAACGAGACGAGACGAGATAAGAAATTTCTCGAATCTTAGGTGAACTAATATTGCCTACAAGTCCTACATTGCAAACACTGCTTTAGTATTACATGATTTATAGCATAAAAACTATAAAATAATAAAGTAACTGTTGGAATATAATGAAAAGCATTTACAAAGATACACAAGTTATTACACAATATATTCTAATAATAAATACGGTTTTAACGTTGTTACGTCACATCCTTCTTGGATCTCTCGTCACACGAAAGGATTCTGGATTCTGATATATTATAGATGAAAGTAAAAAAAAATATGGCATTAATTTTGTATGCAAATTTAGGAAAGAAGACGAGAAAATCTTCCGATAATCGAGACGAGATTACAATTAATTCTTCGAAAATCGAGAGGAGACGAGACGAGAAAGAACTCTTCTGAAGCCGAGACGAGAGGTTTACAAAATATTTTACAATTGATCAGACGAGACGATAAAACCTTATTTCTCGTCTCGTCTAGAAGCAACGTTAACAAGTATTTTCAAGAGAGGTGGGTGATGAGGTTTATCTTTTACCTAGAGGAGTCGAAACTCCCCCTTGAATATCGTTGGAACTCTGTGTCGTTGCTGAAAAGTTCATACTATGGTATGGTAAAGCGATCCGCATTAGACTGATGATCATAAGCCAAAATTCATCGGGGCAGTGATGATTTCAGTGAGTGTTCCAGGGGGCGAAATTCTTCTTCGAACTTGCAAAATTCACCACCACAGCAAAGCTTTGATCGTGTTCAACAAATCTTCCCATTATTTATGCACTACTAGTTTATTCCTTCTGTATTGAAATTCGCGCTCGGAGATAATCGTCTGAAATCATCATTGCATTGGTTCTAGCCCTTCTCAGGAGCATTTTTTTAAAAAAAAAACTGTCTTTGATGTTTCTGTGTTTGCGTCCCTATTCTTTTGAATTAAGTAGAAAAAATACTGAAGTTTTGCTAATACAACCCGATTGTCACGCGAGACAAAGAACAATGAATTATTTGTAGTGGCGCTCATAAGCACCGTTTAGCTTAAAGTTCCTCAACTTGCTCGACAGGTTGCGTAAACAGGGCCTAAAACTACTTTAAAAACGATGGAAACGAAATTTCAATGGATATGTCATTAAAGAAGAGGCTAGCGTGCGCGCTTTTGGTGAACTTCCGGGTTCGATTTCCAGAGATTGAGACTTGAAATTTGAATTAAATTATGATGGATTCATTTTCACCTTAAATTGTAGGTTCCCGTGTTATTTTCGTGGGTTGGTTGGGTTGGAGTTTAGAGTCCCTTTCAGAAACAATGCTATACGAGACGTGAGCATAGGGCTTACGGTGGAATTCAGTTATTATCCCACTGCAGATCGAACCCGGGACCCTGTGCACTGAACATGCGTGCTCTAGCCACTTTGGCGTAGGGACGTGACGAGGATCGACTACTCTCATAGCCAACCCTGCAAATTAAATAAAATATTTTATCTGCTGCTATTAGTATGTATCCATAATTAAAGAAATATTTAGCTAAAATATATAACTTTAGGTATACTGTACGAATGTTGGGAAATGTGTGATATATATGAATCTTTGTGAATTTTCACTGAAATAAGAGTTTTTCTTGTTTTCAATATCCTTCGTTTATTTCTTGTTTCATTTCCAAAGCTATGTCTATACGTGACGTGAATCTAGTGTTTAACCTAATATATCCAAACCCAATACTTACGAAGTTAACGCTATATATTCACAAGGCAACAAACGTTAGACTAGTAAGTGATACATGTGCTATTGTACAGACAAAGAGCTCTGTTAGCGTCATGTTAATTGATCTTAGATTTCACATGTATTAAAATTATTGGTAAATTGTAATTCAATATTATTGTGATTATTATAGCACTAACCGCATGCATAAGACGACCAGACGTCCCGTTTTATCCGGAACACTTCCTGTTTTTTCAACCGTTGCCCCGTTTTATTTTTTATTGTCAAACAGAACACCTAAATAACCAGTCACTGTTATTTAAAATATATAAATTATCCGAGCAATTATACACTTTTTCGTTAAAATGACTATCTGTAGAACTATTTTTAGTATGAATGTTCATTGGAATTTTTTTTTGGCCCTGTCTGAAACTTTTGAATGCGTTATCAGCCCTATTTATTAATTTTGTAACTTAAAAACACTGCTGGTGTCCAAAATGTAATCTAGGAACCAGAATTTTACCCCCTCCACCTTCCAATTCACGCGCGTCTCGCTTTCGCAAGTTAAAGTTCTGGTCACCTTACGCATGCACCTGTTTGAAACGATAAATAAGCAGGCTAATATATAAATACTACTTTTATTACTATATTGTTATGCATATGTACAAAGTATACTTGTAAGATTCCGCATGAGTGGTCTTTCGTAGATAAATGCTTTCTGTCTTAGACCAAGGTTCGATTCATGGTTCAAGTTGGTATGAGTGGAATTCCACATTAAGCTGTAATTCCACATCCAAACATACAAGGCAAGTCAAAATGATGAACTCGATTTTAGAAATGTGTTATGT
Source organism: Thermobia domestica (assembly GCF_964235325.1). Classification (NCBI taxonomy): domain Eukaryota; kingdom Metazoa; phylum Arthropoda; class Insecta; order Zygentoma; family Lepismatidae; genus Thermobia; species Thermobia domestica. The sequence continues at coordinate 81,830,660 of NC_137466.1, forward strand.
GAAACCTAATTAACATTTGTTGTTGTGAAATGTGTGCTAATGAAGGTAAGCTGTCAAAGTTTGCTTCAAACACAAGTGTTCTTTGTTAGCTCCTCACGTAACACGGTACATGAAGCCGATAGTCGATCTTCTGCCAAACTTTTTGTAGCATTTTGCGGTCAATACCAGCATTGCATTTCATGCTTGCTGCTTAGTGATGGGTAAATTCCCGGGAATATATTTTTCGGGAATACTCCCTGGGAATATTCCCGGGATGTACAATCACAAAGAAAATGGCTCTCTATTAATATATTATGATTTCAAAGTTAAATTCGTTTTTTAATCACAGTATATTATTACTGTTGTCTCCAGAGGATTCCCTAAAATGTACATTCTGAATGGTATTGTGTTATTTTATTATAGTTAGAGAGTACGCATAAATGTATATTTATTTACAATATGTTCTACGCAAATAAATATGTGAAGATAATGATATAATAAGTTCACATACTTTCACACTGCTAAACAGTTTAAATTTATATGTAAATGGATTTTCTAAACTTAACTCTAATGATGATATTATAAACATATTGGGCCTTATGCAGAGTCGTTCTGAAGCATGATTAGTGCATTACTAGAGTTCGACGAACATGTTTCCTGCAGTAGTCAGGTCTTTAGTATGACGCTAATAATATGTCAAAACGACTCAGCATAAGACGAAATAAATTTTTAATTGTTACAACAAATTAGTTGGGTAACTGCCGAAAGACATATGTCTCACCATTTTATCAACCTTTGCGCATACATATATTTGCAAGATAACTTTATCATTTTGCACTTAACATTGCCACACACGACCTTTTTTACTACCTATTTCTCGAAATTTCATGCGTTATTCACATGTAAGAGAAGTCCGAGTATCTCTTCAGAAATTCGAAATCATTGAGTTTTACGTCCCACGGTTATGCCGGTTAGGCTAAAGGAGACGATGATGTTCAGAAATGAATGAAATGGTGGAATGAAGAAAGTGGGAGGAAACGGGAGAACCCACGATGTTTGTCCACCACAAAGTTCACTTGGCGGGGGCTGGGATCGAACCCGGAACCCCAAGCACCAGAGGTGAACGCTCTAGCACTGAGCCACCGCGGCCCCTCTTCAGAAATTCGAGTCAGAGACAGAAGACAGACCGGCGTCTATTACTAACGGTGGTTCAGGGTGTATTAATATTTTCTAGTACTTCATCTCTATCTCTACATAATTTCTACAAACATAATTTCTTTTACAAACTGGTTCCTTTTCATCATTTGTAAATTAGTATTTTGCTACTTTTTAGTGGAAATGGAACTTTAAAAACATCATATTATTAGTTATATAAAGTACAGTCAATGAATTTTATTTTTTCACCTACAAAGTATTTAAAACCTAGAAGTAAATCATATAAATGAAAATAAAGTAATTAGTCATATGTTTCTTATAATTTGAAAGATAAAGTAAAGAAATGGAAATAGATTCCTTCCCGGGAATTTCTATGCAAGGGAAAAAACCGGGAATATTCCCAGTTTTTATTTCCCTTCCCACCGGGAATATTCCCACTGTCCATCACTATCGCTGCTGACTCTTAGCAATAGAAGGTAGGAACATTCCATTGAAACTAAAGTTTGAAAGTTTAATCTTCGAAAGCGCGTGTCTTACAATAACATATGTCTATTCGATTTCACAGAATAAGTTTCTGAAATCGGAGCCATCATTTCGACTTGCCCTATACAATTGATGCTGCAAACTGATGTCACATTCCAAACAAAACAAAAGTTTTCGCTTAAAAGTTAAAGCTGCATGTGTGTTTAAAGTTGCCTTAATGCGTCATTTGATTTAAGTAGTTATTTATACTAATAACTAAAATAACATGTATGTGTCTGTCATCAAATTTTCACACAGAAAGAAAGAAGTCACCCAGAGCCACCCAAGTTTATTCACAAATTAATCTTGATCTACCTGCTCGCGTACGAAACTTTTTTTTACAAAAAAAAATTCGATTCGAAGGGTGTTTGGGGGGTGGTTTTAACATTAAAAGTACGTACGTGTACAATAAACCATATTGACTGCCATTTAGGCAGCCCAAATGTTTTATCTGTTTTGAAGGTTGCATAGCTTTCAGCTCTTTGAATATTTTGCATTAAAGGTTTTCTTCCCGTGGGATGAACGGGTACTTATGCTACTTTATTTAATATTTCCAGAGATTATATGAAGATTTGTAATAAATAATAATGAGAGCATGTTTTTTTTAAAAAAAATGAAACTTGCACTGTTGAAAATGTAATGAAATGAAATCTTTAGTTTAACGTCCCAAGTTTATGCCCTTTACGCTTAGGAAGACGATAATTAAAGAAAGTGAATGATGATGGAAGAATTGGTGGAATAAGAAAGTGGGAGGAAACTAGAGTACTCCGAGAATACCCACGGACACGATGTTATCCACCACAAACTTACTTGCGCGGGGATCGAACCAGGAACCCAAGTACCAGAAGTAAGCGCTCTACCACTGGGTCACTTTGTCCCTAAACTTGCGCTGTTATATGAATAATAATATACTTTATGCACTTGTTCGGAAACCATAATAAAATAATCAAAATGTACATATAATTGATTGTTGTTATTTTGTGAATATTCAGAGATGTATCACCAAAGTTTCACAGCATATAAAAACGTGTTAATACCAAATTTTAGTCGGGACACGTTAGTACACAAAGACCCATGATAGATGGGAATCAATATCAATGATAATCTCCCTGCAAACTTTAGGAACGAAAAACATTATGTGCTTTAAAAGAAGAGTTTTAGTATCTAGAGATTTTTTATAGTATTCAAGATTTCAGGGTGGTCAAATTATATATGATATATAATTTTGTAATCTGATGATCACCATGTGAAATTAATTTACCATATATGATCAAATATATTATACGTATCAGAATAGGAAAACCATTGTATGATGAACAATAGACCTACCCAGGAATGTAATGGAGGGTATATGAAAGTATATGGGCATGCTCACCTAATACTTTTATAGTTTAGCATATACGCTCTTTAAATCCGAGATGAAATGCATAGTATAAGGGTGGGTATGCGTTATATTTGTATTTTTGAAAACAGTTTAGCGTATTCCTATCAAAAATTCTAGCAATACATCATTGGACCTACCATAATATACACTAAATCTATGTATCTATTTACGGGGCTAGCTTTTAGCTGAGCCTCCCAACGTCAAATATCTTAGTTATACGGAGTAAATAAATAAATGTACGCACCTCTTGAAATGAAACTTTTTGTTTTTGTAGAAAGTCTGCAAATGACACTTCGGTCTTGATTTCTGCTTTATTAATGAACAGAATTCTTTAAATGTGTCTAATTAATTTGCATTTAATATTTTGTTAATAAATTCTTTTTAAGTTGGAACTTGGAAAAAAGACTGAAAAGTAAGTAAAAGGGAAGTTTAGTTCTACTAGAAGCTTTCCATAGTGTTCGACCCTGAGTTAAAGGGCGCGTCAGAAAAATAGACATAAACTTCGTAGGAAGCAACTTGGATTTATTTTACCACACATTGAAGGCTATAGATACCAACGATAAATGACTTAAGAATTATTGAAATATAGTAATAATTCTATACTTTAGTAGTACTGAGATTAGTTTATTGCCAGTAGCGTTGAAAAAATTCCAGGAACCTACGTGTTTATATCATATCTTCTTCCTTAAACGGAACCTATGCATACATATGTAATCACAAGGTCATATCAATATTATGAATGTAACATAAATGTCATTATTTTTTTTCTTTCCTATTAAAGCAGAAAGCATATAGATCACAAACAAACGTCATCTAAAATGAAGGACATGTAATTACAAAGCTGATAACATCGTAAATACAAGCATTTAGAGAAACGATGATACGCCCTAATTTGCATAACGATAAATATGAACTGTTTGAAAAGGAAACCAAAACGAATAGGCAAAAAAAAAAAAAAAAACAATTGCACACTATATAATATGTGTATATACGAGGGTATCCTATTTTTTTGTTTTAATGTTTCCAGTTTGAACTTATGAATACTAAAATGCAAAAGATATGAGCTACTGCTTTTTTTTTATTACTGTTTTTGTTTTCATTGAATTTTAAATCCGTTTTCACATATGAGAAACAAAAAGTGTTCTACCTCTATAATATCCAGACACACACACACACACACACACACACACACACATATATATATATATATATATATATATATATACTGAAAAATGAAGCCCAGAAAGATCATCGCTCATGACATATAATAAATGCTCTCTAGTTTGCACAGCAAATTAAAACACAACACACACAAAACCAGAGCCCTCTAGTGTTATTTATGAGAATGACGAAACAGTCTCTGTTAATTGCTACGAAAATTTATGCTTTCCCTACAGGCATCATGAGAGCACTGCTCGAAATGACTTGCAAAATGTTAATGTAGTTATTTCTGCTGTTAGATCATAGCCTACTATATACTCCGTTTTCATTTTATCTGATAACGTTATTTGTTATTTACTACTTCAATATTATATTTTACTTGCTTTAATTTCCAAGTTTTATGAGATATAATTTGTTTTGTTATGCTACTCCCAATCCGATTAATGGTGCAGACTTCTAATTGTATCCACGGGGGATTAGATTCAAGACCTTCGCTTTATCAAAATCAAGGACTCAAGTACGTCACTTAAAAACTTAGTAGTATGTATTTTTATAAAACAAAATACTTCATAATTTGTAATGTGTTTTCAAAAACACATCTTTTGCGTATCATTGTGAAGAACAGTAATAATATATCTATATAATCAATCAATCAATCAATGTATCTACCTATCTATTTATCTCTACATATATTTATATAGATATCTATATATTAAAATGCTAAGTTTATGTGTTTGTCTCCAAAGAAAAGTTTATATGTTTGTCTCAAATCCGTTTGACAATGAGATCTCGTAAACCACAAGTGCTAGAAAAGTGCCGTTTTCACTGGTCGATTTCACTGGTGGATTGTCCTGTTCTAATTGAATATTTAAAGAATATTGTCGTTATATCTTTATTACTTTTTAAGGGTACACTGGAATTGTTGAATTTTTTTAAAAAGTAAAACATCATATCCTACAAGTTATACATTCCAACACTACATAGTTGTATGCAGTTCTTGTATATCCCTCAGGCGTTTGTTTCAAGGTCAAATGGTAATGAAAAACGAAGGATAATTATTTCTCCAGTCTAAGATGAGTCTTTATTGTTTAGAGCGTTTTGCCCAATGAACACCATATATCACTGACATTATAATTAACTGTGTGCATAATGTATTTGCTTATTATATTCATTCAAGAAGAAAGAAAATACTGGTCATAAATAATTAGAAACTCAAACCAGAAGTAGACTCAAATCTTGCAAACGCTGCAAGATATGAAAAAATAATCGAAAAAATCTCCCCTTTATGGTACTCCTTGCCGATTTTTATCTAGACGTCTTTCACGTATGTCTGTAAATGGACATGTACAGATGTTGTAATCAATGGCAAGGAGATTCATGCTCATATGTGAATGATGCGCTCTGTAGAGAGCACAGGTTCAGCTAGTCTATATATTAAAATGCTAGGTTCATATGTTTGTCTCCAACCCTTTCGACAACGAAATATCGAAAACCACAAGTGCTAGAAACGTACCGTTTTCACTAATCGATTCCAAATTTTGTGTAGATTGTCCAGTTCACATTCAAATTTTCAGAAATCGTGTCTTTATTGTATTATTCAACATTTTAGGGGCCGTTGCCGTTTTGAGCCCATAAGATTAACATTGTTGCAGACCGAAACTACGGTTACCAATCTACAAAGCTTAGACAACCAGTAGAGAAGCTACGTATGACACATTGACGGACATTGCAGGCGCTTTGCTTAAATCCGAATAACAAAACCTATGGCATACTGGCAACTGCAAAGGTCTCAAGAGACACAATGAGGCGTACTCGGACGGATATGGATGTATAAAAACAAATATTTCCATTTGATATCGTGTTACTTCTACAAATTTGCTGCAAACTTACTCCAACATTTATACATAGCAATTCACTTTCTTTGTGAGTCTCCTATCCTTTACCTGTATGAGTAAGCAGGTTCGCACAATGGGGAGGAGATTCATGGTCATAACAGAATGATTAAATAGCGCATGTTCAGCTAGTATATATTATGAAAATAGAAATAACATGATCTTTCTCATCATCGGAAGAAAACAGCTGAACCGTTCGAAATGATCTTTTAAACATATCTCTCTTAAATTGGATCATTTTTACTAAAATGCGTATTCTAGAAAAAGAAATGGGTTCAAAATGTAGGGTAGACGGGGGAATTGGATGGAAAACTTTTTTTAAAAATTATATTTTTTTATTTCAGCATATTTTTATGGAATTTAATTACACCCAAATTTTGGGTGGGTAGATGTTGGTTCAAAAAGAAAAAAAGATTAATTTTGAGAGGGTGTAATAATGACAAAAAACCAAACACTGATTGGGTTGAGGAATGACATATTTGAAACCGAGTTCTAGGTTTGTGTGTGTTTCGGTTTGAGTCAGAATAAATCGCGCGTCTGTTAATGTTTTAATCCAGATTTTTTTATTGCTGCTTAAAAGCATCATAAAAATGGTGCCGTGAAGAGCAGCAATCTTGAATCCTCACTGTGAAGCAGTAAAAATTTTGTTAAAATTTGTACCTCCCAATTATCCCACGGGGTAACTGGGCGCATGATGTGGGGGTAAATGGGTGGAATGCCCTAAGTGAACATTTTTTGCTTAGACTTGATTTAAATGCTGTGGTATGTTTGTCTTTTGTGATGTACAAGTTTGTTTCATAGTGCATTGTGCTTATTAAGCTATCTTGTTCAACTTAGGCCTCCAGTGGCCGTTGTGTATGCCGATAATGCTGATGCTGTAAATAGGATCTGTTTATCAATCCAAAGTTCCAACACATGTTCTATTGCAATAGTTTATAGTTATTTAGCGGTCTTGTTTCTTCTTCTATGTTTGTTTGAATATCAGAGCGTGTTCTCTTGGTTTTTCTATGTTTTTGGCCAAAGTTTTGACCGCTTATAATTTTTCTCCGTATGTGATACATTTTGGATTAAGTTCACAGGACAATATATTATGCTATAAAAAATAACTGGAAGGCTTGAAAAGGCATTTAAATATCTTTGAGATTTAGGAATAAGTTACTCCTTATTTTACGTAAACAAAGGTATATTTTTTTCTAGGTCAAATAAAACTATTAGTTTTTAAGTGGAATACAAGTTATATACACCAAATGAAAGCTTGATTTTTCTTCGTTTACACCCAATCACTCTCATGGGTTTGTGTGCACCGGCAATGATTTTAATCATTTTGCACCTAATTACCCCCTTGAGGGTAATTGGATGGAAATCAGACCGACAATAATAAAAATATTGCAGCATAAAATGTAAAGATGCCGAAACCTTACCACTACCACAATAGGTGCAGAAGAACTTGCGACATACACTCAGTTCTTTAAAAACTAGAAAAATATCTATAACCTGTGAGGGTAAAAAAGGTTGACAAAAATATACATCCCAATTCCCCCTTCTATCCTATCTGAAAAATGGAGTATCTCAGGAATTCCTCAAATTAAGAGGATGGAAGTCTTTATGAACACTTCTAATTAAAATAAGTGGGAACATGTTCCGGTCGAATTTAGACATCAAAGAATATGATGTTTTAATATAGCCATTTCTGTTATCTTGCCCGCCCACTTTTCCAATGGACACTGTAAACAATTTTTACTCATTTTTCCACTGTTTGGGTTTGACACAATTCAAACTCAGAATTTTATTTGTCGTGAATAATAAATTAATTTTGACTGTTAAGATTTCTATTACTGGAGGGGACATCAGTTTATATTTCGTCAGAGCAACCAGCTCTATGTAGTCCTTGGCATGAAAATATACTGACAGCTTTTTCCCTTTGACTGTTGATTCCTAGTTTTCGCTATTCTACTGTAACTTAATCCTGGTATGCAATGTCTCTCATCCACTATAGTAGCATGTTGACCTAACTACGAGCGCAATCCCCCTTCCACCCCCCTAACTACCAAAAATTACATATCCGCCACTGACCATTACACTTTAACACGGAAGGATAGTATAAAGCGAGATTGAGTCGAGCGCACTGCGCATATGCTTTTATGACATTTAAAATCATAAAAACTTATATCTAAAACTTATAACTTATAGTGCTGTCTTTGATTGAAAAAATAGTTTTTGTTTGATCGAAATCGGTTCAGAAATAGCTGAATTATAAGAAGATAAAGTTTAGTATGTCGCATAGGCTTTTATGACATTTAAAATCATAAATAAATTTTCAAAGTAAAAAGCAGCAAAACCTGTGCACAGGTGGACCTGAGAGGACTTACGCCTTTCTCTTATTTGTTTGTTTGGTTTGCTTTTGGCTGCCTCTCAGGCTCCTTTTTCTGTTTGTTTCTCTTTCTGCTGCTGCTTCTGCTGCTGCTGCTTCTGTTGTGCCTCCGTTTCTCTTTCTGCTGCTGCTTCCGCTGCTGCTTCCGCTGCTGCTTCTCTTGTGCCTTCGTTTTCTTTTCCCGACTAGGCTAGTCTCCATTCACGTCAACTCAATCTGATTTGCTGCTTATAGATGAGAGAGTGAAAATCCTTCTTCTGGCTTGGAGGCGACTCGAACTTGCGACGTCCACGCCGATAACTACTTACAGCTGGCCAGACTGCAAGCGAGCGAGCTCGGCTAACACTACGCTCAAGAAATCAAGTGAAAATCGGGCCTTATATATGAACAAATACTTCTACAAGCAACGCCATCTATTAGCAAATTGATAAACTACATGATATACAGCACTATCTACTGAGTAACTGAGTAACTTCTTAAAATGTCCACCTAGCTAGTAAATATAGCTAAAGCATCAATGTTCAAAAAAAGAAAAAAATGTCAGTGTTGCCAACTCACTTGCCCAATATTATAGTGTTTACCCAAAATATTTTTAATAGGGTAGTCTTACGTCCCCATAGTTATAATGTGCTAACTCATCAAATAAAAAAGTTGGCAAATTTATGAAAAAAAATTATGAGTTGGTATACACTGCAAAAAATAAAATTCATAAATTTGAAAAATAAAAAATACTAGCATAATCTACATAAAATTCTAAGACTTTTTTAAAGAATAACATTTTTCCGAAAACTCAAAAATAAACCCGTAAAAAATTCCCGAAATTTTGATTTTTTCTAAAATTCTCTATAAATTCACCGAATGTTAACCGATTTTCAAAATTCAAACGACATTCGACAGAGAAATAAATTTGCCACCTTTTGACTGTATTGTGGGGTGCATACCTCTAAGGATACTATTCTGAATTTGTTATATCTCCGTTGTTTATTAACCGATTTTCAAAATTCAAACGACAATCAATAGACAAATAAATTTCCTATCTATCGAATGTCTTATAAGTTGCATAACTCTAAGGATATAATTAGAAAAACTCAAATAAATCTCTTATTTATACATGTATCTTTAAAATTCGAATGACATTCAAAAGTACTGCTTCTCCTTATGTATTGTGTATGTTTAAAGATCTCAGTTTTATGGCTTTATCACCATAAAACACTTAGAACATACTTAAAATTACAAGTTCGGATACTGATAATGGAATCTTCTGTTAACCTCGTTCTCAATAGGAAACAATGACTTCTTAAACTCTGTCCACTGATCGTAATTCAAGCTGAATAGACAGCCGTTGATATCAAAAACTACTTGAACTTCGGTTTGCACATTTTTCACAATTACATTGAAATTGTTAGTAAGTATAAACTTCTTTTGAGGATCCATTCTAATCACAATATTTTTTACTTCTGAGAACATATTTTTGTTCATTTTCATTCATTTTTGGATTTACATACAGAACTCAACAGTTGGATAGTTTTCTTTTAGACCAGTGTATTTGATTTTTATTCCATCTTTAACGATCTCATCAATCATTTTATCTGTTAAGTGTTTTGTAAATCTAGGTGGAAGAAATATTTTAAACTCTTCACATTCAACTAAAATGCTCTTCCCAAACTTAGTTTTAATCTTTTCTATTTTCACAATCTTATATTCTGTATTTAATTCTAATTCTCTTAATCCAATAACTTGTTTTTGCTCAAGACTTCCAAGCTTGTTTAAAAGTTCAATGTGACTCGCCATCGTATTTATTATATAGAAAATCAAAAATATTTAATCATTTTCGTCAATTTCGTTTGATGGAAAAACTTCCATAAAACAATCGTTAATGAAAACAGTTTGAGGGTATCTTTTCGATACCCTTATGCCCGTTGATATTTTGCTAACTAACTAAAACTCTTCTACTACTTTTTCATTCTTAGGATCATATGTAAAGTTCTTTCGCCCAATTAAAATCGCATAACAAATAGTATTAGCAGCCACAACTTCAGCAAAGTCTACAACAATCTTAATGTTTGTTCTTTCATTTACTGATACATTCTTCCTCTTACTACAATTAATCACATACATTGGTCTGTTGTCTATAAACTCTTTAGGGTCATAGTACATTTCAGTGTTGCCACACGTTATTCTCTTAAACGCAGTATAATCTTCGTACATCTTAAAGTAATCCTTGTTAGCAATATTTAAGTTTCTTGATTCTTTTGGAAATACCTCATTCCTCCCATTCTTAAGATAGATATTCTTCACCTTACAATGATCAAACTTACTTGCATCTGCTGTTTGTTTGCCATTTCTATCAGTTTGGAACATTACAACTACGAAATCAGGCATATCAAATTGTCTAGAATTAAATTGAGTAGTAACATCAAACTCTAAGAAAGAACCTACAACAGTCTTTTGAACACATTGATAAGTATGGAATGAAAACATGATTTTGGGTTCTTTAAGAATATTCAATTTTAACTTGTTTTCGTAATTAGACTCATATTCAACAATAGGCATTCTTATCTCCATACTTTTTATTGTTATTTTTCCATCGTGAGGAGCTGCTCCCGATCCAGTCCATTTGTACAAGACATCGTTATTGTTGTTAGCTTTTGTAAATGTTATTCTCAATCCGCCTTTCCACATAACCTCTTTATAATCACTTAAGAAGCCTGGAATTAATCTCAATGGATACAAAACACTAAAGTTCTTTCTTAGACCAAGTTTATCATCTGTTTCAAATCCTGCTTGTTTTAAATATTCAACTTCTGGCTTGGAAATCTTTAATGTTCCGACAGCTGTAGATGTAATTCCAGGTAGCTCGATTTTATCTATAACAACTCCATGCTTTCTAACCTCAATTTGAGAAAAGGAGAATGGGAAGAAGTTATCTACAAGTTTTATAGTATCGTTTGCACCAAATGTTCCTCTAGCTGATGCACCAACAACTTCAAAAGTCATATGACAATCTGCTTTGTGTGGGTGTATAAAACCATCCCCCACGTTGAAATCGAACTCAATATCTTTGTTAGCTTCATTCAAATTATTAAATGTTCTTGTGTTAGCTTTAAAACTCTGTAACTCGTAACTTTCAACACTATCCATTTATTATAAAGAAAATCTTGAAACAACGCTTTGATGGGATATACCCATAAAAGACCCATACATAATAACAATCAAAAACTTATAATCCCCATCCCAACTTAACCTTAGCATTCATAGCAGTACCAACTCCAAAAGCAGCTAATCGTTCACCAATTGGCGCATCACTACTAAATGCTCTTTTCCATGCTTTAGTTTCCAGTTCCTTATCTGCAATATGTCTCGACTCTGTATCTTTATTGTCTCTGTAGTATATATCGTGTTCTTTACAGGCCTCATCTAATGGGTTAATACCTTCATCACCTCTTTCTAACCTTTCTTGAAGCTTCGTAAAAGGCCCACAAAATCTGAAGCCAGGTATATGTAACTCTGGTATCCCCTTCATGTTTAAGATCTTATTCATTAGTCCTTTTCCAAGCTTCTCATCATTCCAGAATCGTGGTGGTAACGTATTTAAGATCTTAATCAAATAACCTATACCTTTTGGATCATTAGGAATAAACTGTGAAAGCTTATTATTAATCATACTCACTATACCTACTTTCTCATTGTAAAAGTTATGATTACCAGCCCTTTCTTCTCCATCTATAACTATTAACCGATCAATTAACTTTCTCACATCATCCATCCATACATATTCTTTAGGTATCTCTGTATATTGTTTAATTCCTTCACCACTCTTTTTAGGCGTCGTGTTCTTTTTAGGAGTTGGGGGTAAAGTTGGTTTAATATAATTATCCCAAATAGGCTTGATAATATTAATGTACTTTGAACCTCTACTAGATGCTACCTTTTTATCTCGATTATATTTTTGGAAGGCGGCATCTGAGTCTATTATTATTTCCTTGTACTGTTCAAAATCATCACCATCATAATCTTCAATGGTTTTATTAGTATTCGTCGTTAACAATTCCCATAGATCTTCTGTTCCTTTATAAGTTTTACCATTAATTATCAAATCATCACCATTCACTTTAACTTCCAAATTTCCTATCTTATTTATTATTTTTCCATCTTCTTCTACAGTTCTTATTCCAAACACAGTATCATTTCTTTTACTATAATATTTCGTTGCAATCTTACCAAATGACTGTGCTGTTGTTAAAGGTTCTACTCCTTCCACTTTGTCTTTAATTTGTTTTCTCATTTGTTTTATTTCTCCCGTTATAGGTGTATCACTACTGCTTGGAGAACTATCATAAGGTATCTTTTTAGGTGTTTCTAGTAGACTAGGATCTATTGAAGCCGTCTTATGTACAACTGGAACAAGTTCAGTTATTAGATTTTTATTTTGTTCTGCTACTTCTTTGATCTCACTTCCCAAGTTTTGAATAGCATCAATTACAGGCTGTTCTTGTGTCTTAAATTTATCGTATATACCTGCTCTTTCTTTCTTCCAAGATTTGAAGCCCTTTATCAAGAACTCCTTCAGCTTAATATTCTTATCAATTTCTTTCTCATCCATTTATTGTATAGCAAACGAACAAACGTCAATGAACGTCAAAGAACAAACGTCAATGAACGTCAAAGAACGTCAATAAACGTCAATAAACGTCAAAGAACGTCAAACGTTAAAACGTAAAACGTCAATAAACATCAAACGTTTAAGAAGTGTTTTATCTTGTTCCTATACTTACCATTGTTTACCTTCCTTGTCATATCAATTACTATGAAACCATAATCTTCTTGCCAACATTTTGAACATATCTCTTTAAATTTATCATAAGACATATCTCCCCCAACAAACTCATTATACACATGTTTAAGATTAGTATCATCTTGTCTGAATATGCATAGGAAGTTGACGTTATCTCTTATAAGCTGTTTAGGTACTTTTGAATATGTTTGTGCAAGATAGAAACAGTCTAAATGTCTATGCCTACCTCTTGTAAACTAATTTCTAACAGTATCTTGATTCTCCAAAATGTAATCGTCAAACACAACAACAGAGTATTTTTCACATTCATCAATAGGTACAATAGAATCATTACCGCTTAAGAACGTTGCTATTTGCTTCTTAAACTTTAGTTCTGCCTTTTCAAATCGATCTTTTAACTGCTCATACTTTGGCTGATTCATGCTTTTAGAATATATGTAGAAGTAATTATTGTTTAACCAACCTGGCTGTAATAAGAAGTTAAATAGCAAAAACGTTTTTCCACACGCCGAGGGACCCACGATAAGACAACGAACATCATCAGGTATAAGCTCTCCATTTCTTTTCTTAGCTGTTGTTTCTTTTATCATCTCTTTTACATCCCAATTAATAGTTTTCTTACTCATTTATTATAGAGAAAATCAGGGGCCACCAGCACTGGCCTCCTTTCAAACAGTTTGAGGATGAACTGTAGGGTGAGCGTTTTGCTCACCCTTTAAGAACATTTTGGACCTCCGAATACAGCGGGGCAAATCTTATGATCTTATATCTTTAAGTTGTTCTCTAATCTTAAGCAACGTATCTTTTATATATTCACCATCCATTTCCCCATTCAATGTTATTATCATCTCTAACTGTTCTTTAAATGAGTTAATACAAGTGACAATGGTTTTATATTCGTCTTTTCTTTTGCTTATGTTTAACTTCGAAGACAAACCTGTTATTATAGCACTTCCAGTTGCAAGAGATGTTGTTAATATTGAGTAAATTGTTACAGGTATAAAAATATTAATAAACCCAGTTGTTGCAGAAAGAATAACCGACAACGTGATCAAAGTGTAGTATGCATATTTAACAATTCGTAGTTTTCTCTTTTTCTTCTTTAAACTGCATTCTAACTTTCGAATGACATCTTCTATTAACTTGATTACTTTCTCTCTTGGAATATCTCTAGGTAAATCAAACTCATTCATTTATTATATAATAAATGGCTAAGGTATTTAAGCTAACGAGTGATACTTCTGTTTTAAAGAAGAAACTCCATTACGAATTAGACAACAAGAGCAACTATTTAAGTATAGGACTAGTTGGGTTTTACAGTACATATCTAACTCCAAACATAACAACAGAAAAAAACAGTTTCTCATATGGTGATAGACAAGTTTTTATACCAGAAGGGCAATACAGCTTAAACAGTCTTAATGAATATTTAAAATCTCAATCCATCAACATAACATTATCAGAAGATCATTTAAGAAATAGAGTCAAAATTGAAACTGATAGTAATGATGTTACAATTGGGAGTATAGGCACTGTCCTCGGGTTTAATGTTTTTGAAGTTTTAGAAAAGAACAAAACACATATTGGAAGTAAGTTGCCAAAGTTTCATCCGTTTGATACTATAAATGTTCACTGTAATATAGCAGATGGTATGTTTGTTAAAGATACAGAATACACACATAGAGAAACAGGAATTATAGCATCATTCAAAACAGATGCTGAGTTCAAACATAGTATTATTTACGAGCCCACTTATCCATTATTTTTCCCTATATCCAAAGACAAGGTTGACAATTTTGAGATAAGGATAACAGATGAGAATGATTCCTTAATTGATTTTGGTGGAGCTACAACAACTGTACTTTTACAAACCAAGATTTTCTCTTAGATAAATAGGAAGATGTGTTCTATTAAAGGTTGTATGTTTAGTGTTCCTTATAACGAACTAAAGGATCTAAATATTGATCATGTATTAACAAAGAAACAACTTAACGATAAAGCCAAGAAAATTAAAGAAGGTAAAGGAATGGATTTAACATTAACTACTGCACAAATGAAAAAGATTAAGAAAGAGCATATTGGCGGTTTTATCTTTACAATTCCAGCCATTCTAGCAGCTTTAGGAGCAGTTGGCTCATTAGCAGGTGGTGCAGCAGCGATTACTAAAACTGTATTGGATGCTAAGAAGAATAAACAAGAACTTGAAGAACAAAAAAGACACAATATGGCTATGGAAGAAAAGCAGGGAGCAGGTAAACCAAAGAAGTCAAAAAACTAAAACCATTGACCAACTTCGATATAGAGAGGTTGGCTAAAGAATTAAAGATAAAACGATTTAGAGGTGTATTTATGAGTGATGAACTTCCACAAAAACCTTATGTAAATGAGTGTGGCGTAGTTAACCTTGATAAATCAGAAAACATTGGTACTCATTGGATATGCTATTGGAAAGATAACAACACAAAGTATGTGTTCGATTCTTATGGTGGTGTTCCTCCTAAACAACTAGTACAATATCTTGGTACCGAAAACTTCTTTTACAATGACGAACGAATACAAGACTTTAACTCAGTTATATGTGGTCATCTTTGTGTTAAGGTTTTAGATCTTCTAAATCAAGGGTATTCTTTTAGCGACGTTATGTATATGATTAAAAATGAATAAGTGCTTTTATGGTTTGTATCCATAAAAGTTTTGCTTTAAGATAAATATGGAAGCTATACACAATAGATTTTTAGATTATTTTGAGAAGCATGAGGATGAACTAGATTCACTAGATAGTTATAATTTTTATCAGTATTTTGAGTATGTTAGCGAGTTAGACTTAAGAGATAGAAACAACGTATATACAGTTATTGATTTGTGGAAAATGCTAATACCAAAATTTTTGTACACAGAAGAAGAGTTGGAAAAGTTACGTCCAATAATTACCTTAAAGGACTTGTTGTCGAATTATAGCTCTAGACCATTAAAGTGCAGTAATTGTGGTAGTAAGTCGTTAACAAAAGGTTACATTTGTGATGATTGTTCTGTAGAGAGTGGTTGGGTTTACGATACTAATGAAGGAATGAGAGCTGCTTGGGCGAGAAAACCATGGTACGATACTACAAAAAGATTTAAGTTACAGTTATCTCGTTTGCAAGCTTTACAGGATAGAATTATTCCCGAAGAGGTGCTCAAGGTGTTAAATGATGAACTTAGAGATATACCAAGAGATTTAATATCAACAAAAGATGTTCTAGAAGTACTAAAGAAAAACAAATACACAAAATATTATGACGATGTCTATTTAATACACTATCACCTTACCGATCAAAAACCATTAAAATTACAACATATGGAGGAAACACTTATAAACGACTTCGAAAACTTACACGAGGTCTTTAGGGAGCTGTATCCGGAAAGAGCATTGTTTATTAACCTAAAATGCGTATTGTACCATCTGTTGAAAAAGCATGATGCTCATGTTGATATTGATTTTAAACACTCACCTCGACAAATAGAGATGTTAAAGAAATGTTTTGAAAAACTAGGATGGACATTTTCTGTATAATAAATGAGTATGGATATATTTGCTAATGTTAAAGATAGAAAAGGTGATGTTGATATTAGTGAAGAAAAATTAAAATTGTTGGAGAATTTAAATGATGTTGTTAGCGTAAGTCAACTTAGGTCAATAGAAACCCAATTAGAGAACGATAGAAAACGATTTGAAGATGCATTAGAAACGTTACAAGACACATACATAAAGAGAGAAGATTTTCAAAAGATTAGGATGGATACTACTAAATTGGTTATGCAGAAAGAAACCATGCCTCTACTATATCGATTAAGAGCCAAAAACGTTAAGGAGCCAATCTTTAGAATATTTAATCTCTCTAACGGTTACAAATTTCTCTATAATGGGAAAATAATGCACATGGACTTAAGTTTGGATAAATACTTTCTAGATATATATTTGGGTGATACTTTGATTAACGAGATACCTTTTGACTTTAAGAAGAACGATATAATTACGATTAAACCAAATAAAAATTCTGCTATGGAAGAAGGACAATTATTGTTTGTTGTAATGTACATAGAAAGAGAGCTTTCCTAAAGACGTTTGCTATATAATAAATATGGATATCTTTGGTAATGTTAAAATGACATCAGAGTTAGATAATACAGTTGTGAGAAAAGATATTGCTATGTTGAAAGAAGAGCTTAACTTCATCAAACGGAGTTATGTTATAGAGCTTCATAGTCGATTGATATCAGAAAATGTTGAAACTCCGTTCTTTTTAATACATAATCTATCTATCGCATACAAATTTCTTTATAAAGGTAGGATAATGCATATAGAGTCATCTTACAATACGTATTATATAGATATATATTTAAATGATTCTCTAGTTGAAACTTTTCCATTGCACTTTAATACAAATGACAAATTAGCAGTTAGACCATCTAAAGGTTCTGATCTGAAACATGGTAAATTACTATTGCTTCTTATGCATGTAGAAAGAGAAGACGAAGATAGTGATGATGATGGTGAGAATGTTGATAGCATAATATTAAACAGCGGTAGTTATTGATTTTCTATATAATAAACAGGATGTATTGTGTTAAGTGTAAGAAAGCAACAGATACGAAGAAAGATACTATTAGAATTGAACAAACAAAGAATGGAAGATATCTAAAGAAAGGTATTTGTTCTGTATGTGGTATTACTAAAACTCAATTCGTTAAAAAGCCCGATTGACTAGAAGAAGGTAAAGGTGTTAGAGAAGACATTATAGAAGAAATTCACAAACCATCTAGAAAAAACTTTGACAGATTAAGTGTAGTTATAAAAGGTATCGATGATCTTTGGCAGGCTGATCTTGTAGAAATGGATAGTGGAGTATTAAAAGGTGTTTCCAAAATCAATAAAGGTTATAAGTATTTGCTAACGATTATTGATGTGTTTTCGAAATATGCGTTTGCTGTTCCTGTTAAAGATAAGAGTGGTAAGAATGTTACAGAGGCATTCGAATCGATATTAAGAACGAGAAAACCTAGCAACTTACAAACAGATCAAGGTAAAGAGTTTTACAATAAAGAGTTTAAGAAGTTAATGGATGAAAATAAGATTAATCACTACTCAACCTATAGTGGTAAGAAGGCTTCTGTTGTTGAGAGACTTAATCGAACACTTAAGCAGAACATGTGGAAAAGGTTCACGACACAAGGGAATTACAAATGGATAGAGATATTACCAACACTAGTTAAAGAGTATAATCATCAAATTCATAGAACAATTGGTTTAAAACCTATAGAAGTTAATAAGAAGAATGAGCAAACAATATTGGAGAAAGTGTATCAAAAAGAATATAAGCGTGTTAAGCCCAAATACAAGTTAGGTGATCATGTTCGTATAAGTAAGTCGAAAGGGTTATTTGAGAAAGGATATACACCTAATTGGTCAACAGAAGTATTTGTTATTAGTGAAGTTATTCCATCCAATCCGCCTACCTATAGAATTAAAGATTTAGAAGAAGAGGATGTGCAAGGTAGATTTTACGAACCAGAACTATTAAAGACGAAGCATAAAGATGAATACTTGGTGGAAAAGGTGTTGAGAAAGAAAGGTGACAAAGTATATGTCAAATGGTTAGGGTTTGATGATTCGCATAATAGTTGGATAGATAAGAGTAACGTTCTAGTGTAAATATAAATGTTTGTCTTTTATGGTTAATGCCATAAAAGGTTGGTTTAAATGAGATAAGGGGTAACGAAACGATACCCCCATAACATATATTTCAGCGTTCCAGCTGTGAAAATTATCAAAAATTAACAACACAACAAACTTCGAAGTGGCTGGGATTAATCATCGGAATTCCGAGGGTTTCAAACAGGCATCATATGAAGTCAAATTAGCACAATACAACAAACTTCGAAGTCCCTCCGAAGCTGGGAACTTCAGAAACTCATCTTAGACAGTAAAAACTAGCTGGTAACGAAAATGAAGTTAAAAATAAAGATTTTCTATATAATAAATATGGGTACTATGGATAATTCTCCTAGTTTAAACGATATTTGCTACGAACAGATTAAAGATGATTACTGGTATGGTTTGTTTGGTGATTTCAAGCTGATTATAGATAAGAGTACAGGATATTTCAACGCTACTAAGCTGTGTCAGAGCGGTGGTAAGAGGTTTAGACACTGGCTAGAAAATAAACAATCAAAAGAATTAATAAGGTATTACGATGAGAAAACCGACTGCCGGAATTCCAGCGGTCGCTCTTCTACATATTTAGTAAAAGGAGGAGATGCAGAAACAAATGTTATTATCTCCGGAACATATGTCTACAAAAAGATATTTCTCTCTATTGCTATTTGGATATCACAAGACTTCTACGACAAATGCTATGATATCATCGAAGACTATTTCGTTTCTAATTTTAAACAGATTCAAGAAGACCAAAAAGAGTTACAATCAAAAGTAGAAGAGATAGAACAACAAATGGAGCAATTACGATTGTACAATCAAGAACTAGAAAGCAAAGTTGATTATCTTAAAACAGTTGCAGCACCATATGCAGAAGATCCAGGAAAGATACATAGGCTATTCATTATCAAGAAAAACCTTACTAAAGAACAACTCGAGAATGTACTCCTTTACTATGACGAAGAAGAACGAGATCAAAAAGAAAGAATAGAACGATATAAGTATTGGGTTGGAAGAGTACAAACATGCAATTACGAAAGTGGGATTAAACAACTCAAACTTAAGTATCCAAGTATGAGTATTCTGCTTAACGTCGACGATCCAAACTCTATCAACTTATACAACAGAGCTAAAGAACGCTATGATGATAGAATAACTTGGCACGGTTCGCATATGAACACAGATTTAAGTGATATAGATCTTGTTGACAGGTTTATTCAGTTAAGAGACATTTAAGTACGAGAAACTAAATATACCATTGCTTTTATGGGTTAACCCATCAAAGTACAATTTAAGTGTTATGCATTAACCCTCTGCTGCAACAGCGAATGCTACATTCAACATATCACCTAAATTGGGATTATTATGATATTTTCTTATTATAGCTCTCCAATCTACGTAATGTCTAAACGAATATATAAAGTCTATAGGTAGGTCTTGATAAGTTGAAATGTTACGCCAATGAACTCTACCTTCGAACTCTGCAATAAATTCTTCTGTTAAATTTTGAGACATTGAAATCATTTCCCAATCTACTTTGTCAGCGTAATCTCTTATAAGGTTTTCTGATAATTGTTTAGTTCCAGATATGTACCACCAATTAACTCTATCTGCATGTTCTCGTATAAAGGCTTCAGAGAGTTCGTTTTTGTAAGATATAGCATCAAAATCAACTTTATCTATAAACTCATTAATAAATTCTTCAGATAGCTTTTGATGATACGATACTTCTTTCCAATCAACTCTATCTGCAAATTCTCTTATAAAGTCTTCTGATAAGTCTTGGCTTCCTGAAATAATCTCCCAATCAACTTTATCAGCGAATTCTCTTATAAACTCTTCCGATAACTCTTTCCATAAACATATTTCACTCAAATTAACTTTCGACAGATATTTGCGTATGAAATCTTCTGTAATGTGATCATAGTTATATTCCTCCTCATAATCATCATAGCCTATAGATAGCCATTGTTCATCAGTCAGTGAATCTAATATTTCATCAGACAAGTTCATAACGTTCGCATAGAGAATGTTTTGTGTAAGAAATGAGTTGTTTTCTTTAGTGGCCTTCTTGAACAAATGATCTAACATACCTATTGAGATGCTAAAGTTTATTTTGTCTTTGTCATTATAACCACCAATATCTAAATATTTACATACACAATCAAATACAGGTTTGTAAGACAATATTTCCTTAGCACTAGTCATGTTTGTTTTTATTCTTAGATTTTTTAAATTGATTCATTTTTGCTGGTTTTCTATATAACAAATATGGAAGCGCATTTTGATTTATTACATGATAGACTTGAACTAATTCATCATGATCTTAAACTCTTAGCAACACTACTAGAGAAGCAAATACTGTTAAAGGAAAAAGAGTTATTAGTAATGCAACAAAAAACATCTGACTTGAGTAGTGATGATGAATACAAATATGGTAGTGATGATTATGATGATGATGATGAGTAAGCTTACAAAAATGATTCAGTTTTAAATGTGCATATGTGACTTTGATGGGTTAATCCCATGAAAGCCGTGTTCTAATACAACGCTTAATATGTAGACAATAGCAGGGGTGTACAATGTTAAGCGTTGTACTAGGACAAATGAAAATGAACTGAAATAACCCGGTGAAGATAAAAATTGAAGAGTATAAAGATTTTCTATAGTATAAATAAGATGAGTAATTATAGCAAGTTTACTGTAATAGAGTTAAGACGACAATGTAAAGAGAGAGGAATCAGAAGATATTCCCGATTACGAAAAGCAGAACTGATAGACCTTCTTAAACAACATGACGATGAACAAAGCAGAAGGCAGATTAGAAATATATACCCATTTCAACAAGAAGTATTTGAAGAACCAAGAATCAAAGTTGAATCACAACCAATTGATGTAAAACGGCAGAACATTGCATTAAAATCAAGATTAGAAACATGGAGATTTACAACAGATTACAAACCACAAGATCCACTTGAACAATATATTACTGCAACATCTAAAGCTATATCAAACAGATTACAAATTAGCTTAAGTAAACATAGTTCATTGAAAGCTAATCTTTATATAAGTTGTACATATAAGAAAGGTGAAGAAACTCAAAACTTCTATTTTAACACTGAAAACCAAGAAATATATCGATCAAGTAATTTGAAAGAAGAAATAACTAAGATGAAACAAAGGTTAAGAACAAGAATGGATGAGCTCCAAGCTAGAGGTTCTGGCTGGGCTCTTATAAACATTAACTTTTTACAACTAGCAATCGTCAAATATACACCATATAGAGGATCAACATACATAGATTTACCTGATAAAATTAAAAATAAACAAGCAATCATAAATGTGAAGAACGAAGATGAAAAATGTTTCTTATATTCAATTTGTTCTGCACTATACCCAGTTAATAAAGATCCACAACGACCTTCCAAGTACAAGCAAGCTGTTAAATACTTAGAAGAAAAATTAAAAAATGTTCATTTTCCTGTAAAACTATGTGATATTCCAAGAGCTGAAAAATTACTTAGTATTTCTATAAATGTTTATGCATATGATAAAGACTATTCAATCTATATACTATATCACACACAAAACAAGCAAGAAAATCATGTCAATTTATTATATATAAAAGAACAAAATGAAGACCAAGTTAAAACACACTATTGTTGGATTAAGGATTTAAGCAGACTAGTATGTGCACAGTTAACTAAATGGAGAGCTCGAAAATATTTATGTGACAGATGTTTGTTATACTTTTACTCTCAAAACGCTTTAAATAAACATGAGCAAGATTGTTCGTTAAATGAGCCAGTAAAAATAATAATGCCTGAAGAAGGTAAATGTGTTGAATTTAAAAACTACCAATACACAATGAAAATGCCATTTGTGATTTATGCTGATTTTGAATGTTTGTTACATAAAGTTATGGGTTGTAAAGAATGTTATCCGGATGACGAGCCATATACGAAAAAATATCAACAACATAAGCCATCTGGATTTTGTTATTATGTAGTAAAGAGCGATGGAAGTAAAACCAATCCTGTTGTGTATAGAGGTAAAGATGCAGCTAAGAAGTTCATAAGAATGTTAAAGAAAGAAGCCAAACAAATATCAAACATATATAGTCAAAATAATGAACTGCCATTAACACGTAAACAGATAAAAGAGTTCAACCAATCCGAATCCTGTTCTTACTGTAAAGTAAAATATACACCAGAAAACCACAAAGTTAAACATCACGATCATATAACAGGAGAGTTTGTAGCACCTCTATGTAATAACTGCAATTTAAAAGTTAAAGTACCAAAGTTTGTACCAGTGATCATACATAACTTGACAGGATATGACTCTCACTTGTTTATAAAAGAGCTTGGATGTAATAAAGAAGAAATAGATCTAATACCCAATAACGAGGAAAGATACATATCATTCAGTAAAAAGGTTGGAACTATTAAATTGAAATTTGTAGATTCATTTAGATTTATGGCTTGCAGTTTAGACAAATTGTCATCGAACTTGAAACCTGAGCAAATGATACATACCCAACACTTTTATCCTAATCAAGAACAGTTTCAACTTGTGATAAGAAAAGGTGTTTACCCATATGATTATGTTAACAATTGGGATAAGTTTAGAGAAAGAAAATTACCACCAAAGGAAGCATTCTACAACAAGCTTAACAACACACATATAAGCGATGAGGATTATAAGCATGCAAAGAAAGTGTGGGAAACATTTGACATTAAGAATCTCGGACAATACCATGATTTATATTTGAAAACGGATGTATTATTGTTAGCAGATGTGTTTGAGAACTTTAGAGAAACATGTCTTAAAGCTTATGATCTTGATCCAGCTTGGTATATGACAGCACCAGGTTTAGCTTGGGACGCAATGTTAAAGATGACAAATATAAAATTAGAATTGTTGTGGGATTATGATATGGTATTAATGGTAGAGAAAGGTATAAGAGGTGGGATTAGTCAATGTTCAAAAAGATATGTGAAAGCAAACAATAAGTATATGGAAGATTACAATAAGAATAAAGAAGATTCTTACTTAATGTATCTAGATGCCAATAACTTGTATGGGTGGGCAATGAGTCAATATCTGCCGTATAAGGGATTCAGATGGTTAAGTGAAGATGAGATTGAAGAAATAGATTTCGCAAATATACCTGATGATTCTGATACTGGTTACATTTTAGAAGTTGATCTTGAATATCCTAAAGAATTGCATGACTATCACAAAGACTACCCATTAGCACCTCAAAACATGTGTCCACCTGGTTCAAAACAATCAAAACTCTTAACAACCCTATATGACAAAGAAAAATATGTAATTCACTATCGAAACCTAAAACAATGTCTTTCACTTGGATTAAAACTTAACAAGATACACCGAGTAATAGAATTCGAACAATCAGATTGGTTAAAGAAATATATTGATTTAAACACGCAGATGAGAACTAGAGCAACAAATGACTTTGAAAAAGACTTCTATAAGCTCATGAACAATTCAGTTTTTGGAAAGACTATGGAGAATATTAGAAAGAGAGTTAATATCAAACTTGTAAGTGATGAGAAAAAATACGAGAAACTTGTAGCAAAACCGAATTATAAGAGTACTACAGTTTTTACGGAAAATTTAGTAGCAGTTCACATGAACAAGGTTAAAGTGCAATTTAACAAACCGATTTATGTTGGTATGTCAATTCTAGATTTGTCAAAATATTTAATGTACGACTTCCATTACAATGTGATGAAGCCAAAATACCAAGACAAAATAGAAGTATGTTATACAGATACTGATAGCTATATATACCATATTCAAACAGAAGATGTGTATGAGGACATGAAAAATTACATTGATTACTTCGACACGAGTGATTACCCTAAAGATAACAAATATAAGATACCGCAAATCAATAAGAAAATACTTGGTAAAATGAAGGATGAGATTAAAGGCACAATCATAGAAGAGTTTGTGGGTTTAAGAAGTAAGATGTACAGTATAAAAGCACCTCAAATAGATTTAGCAGATAAAGACTTTAAAGGTAAGTTCGATAATGAAAAATGTTGTAAGAAAGCTAAAGGTGTTAAGAAGAGTGTTGTGTATAAAGAACTGTCATTTAACGAGTATAAGGACTGTTTGATTAGCCAAAAAGAATATTATAAGAAGATGAATTTGATTAGAAGTTATAAGCACGATTTGTACAGTATAGAAGTAAATAAGTTAGCTTTAAGTTGTGTAGATGATAAGAGATGTGTTTTAAAGGATGGGATCAATACCCTACCATGGGGATATTATAAGTTAGAAGAGATGTAGATTTAGATATAAGTTTTTAGATTGTAAGTTTTTATGATTTTAAATGTCATAAAAGCATATGCGATCTCACTTTGGGTTATGCAACTTAGTATTAGTTTCAGAGGGATAATATAAAAATGAAATTTAAATTTAAAAATTATTATATTTTACAAACATGAATAAGACACTTTGTGAACCATGTAACAAATACTTACTAGATATAGAAAAACATAATAAGACTAAAACACATAAAGAAAATAGTAAAACTAAAATTTGTAAGAAATGTAAAAAAGAAAAATATAAAGCTCAGTTTAGATATATAGAAAAAGATTCTCTTTGTCGTGAATGTCTGTATGAAACATTACCACCCAAAACATGTTTAATGTGTCAAAAAGAATTTAAAATAGACCCAAGATGTGCAAATGCTAAAAAATGTATAGAATGTAGAAAAAATAAACCGAACTTTAAATATACTATACTTAAAGGTACTCATTTAGAAGGGCTACAAGATGTTTTTGATTATGTAATTATTAATGGAGAAATTTATGCTGTTTTATCATCTAAAGAAGAAGAAAAAGCTGTATTAAAACTACCATCTAGATACGAAAAGCACTATGAACATCTTAAAAGAAATATTAAAAACGGAAAATTACATATATACCAGAATGAATATAATCGAGTTTGTTATAGAATTATATTTATTAACTCCGAGTCTTTATGCGGTAATGAGGATTGTTTAAATTGTAAATGTATTTTCTAATCATTTAAACTTTATGGTTATAACATCATAAAGTCCTATGCTCAAAGCACCTTACTCAATCTCACTTTAGAATTATAGTTATGGGAATACTTTGCGCTCTGTAACTTTGTTTAAGTACTATGGTCAGTGGCGGATATGTAATTTTTGGTAGTTAGGGGGGTGGAAGGGGGATTGCGCTCGTAGTTAGGTCAACATGCTACTCACTATTATCGCCAACAGCTTGCTCTCAGGATGACAAAGGAACGAGTTTCTCTTAATTCCCGGATCGATGATTTCTTTAGATCCTTTTGCGTATAACTCGTTGTTTGTAAGTTCTTAAAGACGTCCTTTCTACCATATTTCACAGACAGTGAGTGGCACCCTTTAATCCTTAAGTTAGCATATAAATATCTACTTCCCTACACTACTGACAGTAAAACTTCATAGTTGGTAGAACAATACCAATGTTTTTAATAGTCTGAGATTATCGAGTGCGTGATTGGGATCCCACCCATAGGGTAGACATTTAATGGTGAGTGTGTACTCGAGCTCCAGGCTTAAACGGTTACCACTGAACCAGGCAGCAGCATACATCTTTACAATGTAAGTGGTTCAGCTCATTCGTAAGACCTGGTCCATATGTCAACCATCGGAAATGACTGGACTCACCATAGGTGAGGCATGTAATGGCGAGTGGGTACTCGAGCTCCAGACTTGAATGGTGAATACTGAACTAGACAGCAGCATACATCTTCACAATGTAAGAGTCATAGCTCATTCATAGTAATGTCTGAGAAGTAAACATTCCTAACACTTGGTACCCAAGCCAACCATCGCAAGTGAGTGAAATGTTATCATTTGTGCAAAATAAAAGTCTGAATTTAAATTTATAAACTTTCCCTGTCACAGATGCACAGCAAAGATGTGTTAAATTTGCGAAGGATTCTGTCGGAAAAGTATGAAAACAAGATAACAGAAATAGCTATATTAGAACAATATTAGAATCTTTAAATTAGTCGGAAATCTGATTTCAAGATGACACCCTTGACTGATAGTAATGAAAGAGCTTAATTTAATATGTCTTGAGTGGTTGGATGGTTAGGTAGGGCGTGGACTGAATGATTTTTGAGTTTAACGTCCCGTTCAGGCTATATGAGACGTGGACCTACAGATTAACGTGAAATCCGAACCACATGAGTTCCCACCGGAAATTGAACCCGGGTGCTCAACGCCAAATGCGCGTACGCTAATCGCTTAGCCACGAGGGAGCTCAGGTAGGGCGTGAATGGACCAGGAATTGTGCTACTTCCACGTGGTGAGATCTAAGTCTTTTAGTAAGAATAATTTTACGAAATAGGCGAAAAGCTGCAGGCTAATGTTTTCATCTGAAATTTGAATATATATAAAATTACTTCCTAGAAAAAATAAAAATAAAATGACATTGTATAGTCTTAATACAAAGGTGCGTCTGTTTGCAAAACTGTTGTAAAAATCAAATTTTCACCGAAATTCACTAACTTTAGGCCATATGCGGGAACTCTAAATTAGAAGCTGGAAAACTTAATCTTCAGAATTTGTGCGTTAAAGCAATAATTGATGCTTTTAGTAATTGTTTTAAAACTTTATAACCTCTGCACAAACTGAAGATGAAATTAGTAATTTCTCAATGCTTTCCCTTTAGTAGGATGTGAGCACGCAAGTTTTCAGCTCTATTAGAATTCGATATTCGAAAATTCACTTTTTCCGACCTACCCTAGTGTTGCATATGGCTAGTGCAGGAAATTGAAAGTTGTTTTCTCGATTCGGACGTCTACTCTGAGACAAGTAAGGCGTGATTTCACCTGAATGGCTATGTTAATTCGAAAAATACGCGGTATTGGCTGTCGAAAACCCATGACAAGTACTCGAGTTACTGCTGAAAGACGTACGATTTTCAGTGTAGTGCGCTGTGTTGGAGACGAGAATTATTGGATCCATTTTCTTCGGAAACACAGTGAATTCAACACGTTACATTGCCGACATCATTGAGTCTTTCGATGGATCAACTGACACCATGCGAACGACGTTTCGCATATTTCCAGCAGAATAACGTGACAGCACATGCTTCCTTGAAAGCAATCTATTCTGTTTCCGCATCTGACAGAACTAGCTCAAAATATCTATGGCCTTCAAAGTTCGTTAATCTATTCCGATTCCCTTAATTTATCCATTTCCAATTTTTAATTGTGGAGCAACTTGAAGGACAAAATGTATTACAAAAATCCACGAAACACTGATATACTGCAACAGAACATACTCAACGTCATCGCCAACATCAAACGGACCGAGTTACAGCAAGCTGGACTGAAGGCGATAAATTATATCAGTTTGTGCCTGGTGCACGATGTAGTGCAATATTTCCAGTAGTACTTTTAGAGATGGAGGAACACAGGAGGGATGGAGGGATGGTGGTACGCCTTTTGTCTGATATACTGCATATTTTCCAAAGAGTGAAAATAACTGTTTTGTGAAGCATGGGTTCCTGGTAGTTTGCAACGAGTTGTGTATTGCAAAAATGAAGAATGCACTTCTTCATATAAATTCGTATCTTTTCATATAAAACAAAGACTCTCTCCTGTATTACGAGTTCGTCCTACAAAAATATGAAACACACTTCATGTTACGATTTCGATATGTTTTGCAAATAATCAAAAATAGCTTTAAATTCCATTGCAGGTAGAATGCCTCTTAGCATCTGATACTTCCATTAAGTGGTATCCTAATAATCAAAGTAGTATTCATAGTAATAACATTTTAAACGTAATTAATTGGGAGAAATAGATTTATTTTTCAAGTAATTCTCTGTTTTGTACGCATATTTCACCATCACTCAGAAGCACACTGTATATGTATAAAATAGCTGCCAAAAGCTTTGTTCCATCTAGATTTCATTACCCTTTTGTCGCTTTATTTCTGTCGTTTTAATAAAAATATACGTACGTATGGTACACATACACGTAAATAATAAAACTCATAACTAACAAGTAAAATAGAAGTACCCACAATGGAATCATTTACAGTATATTGTATTTTATACGACAATACATTTTAACGTCCATCATATATTCTATATAACTTATGCTTCATGTAATAAAAGCTACGCAAATGTGAAAAAACAGCGTGTTTTGCATATTTATGTTCAAAATGACATCCACATACAAAACAATATTATATTTTTGTTCTGTCTTTTTGTGTAAGATTCTGGTTCTAACTTTTTATTTATTTATTTTTTTAGCTTTCTGTTGATTAAAACAAACAGCCAAATTTAAACAGAGAACAAATGTCGTCTGATTTATTTTTCCTTTTATTCCTATGTCATATTTCACGTACTTTGATCATATTCCATTTCAGATTATTATTTTATAACCTTTACGAATATATATATATATATATATGTACGACTACATACAAACAAAGGTAGTCAGCATATTGCAACTATCATGTTAAAAGGCTTTAGATAGAAAGATATAGATATATGTACTAACTGAATTCCAAGCTCTTCGCACGGGAAGAGTAAGTTTATGGAAAATATGTGCATGGTATATTTGACCCTCCACCCCTTAGGGTGTGTATTTGAATCAAAGTGAACTGAAATACTCAGCTTGACTAGAGTACAGTGTTCAAAAATACATTTCAGACGGTGCACCTGTTATTCTTTGAGAGAAATGGAAAATCATGCATGTTTATGATATGCATTCCAATGGAAAGGAACTGATAAAATGTTCAAAAATTCATTTTAAACTGTTCAAAAGTTTCCGCCACTTTGACTATTTTATATACAAAAAAGAAGGGAAATTAGAGCATTTAGAAATTGCCCCTTTACAAGTGGAAATCCCAAAAAGGCTTGGGAACGTGCCAACCATTATTTGGTTAAGAGTTTGTTTATATAATGAATGACCTCAACCTAACTTGAGGAACACTTGGGATGCTCTATTTTTGGATTGAACCTCTTTCACGAGATACGCATTTTAACGACAGTAACATAACAAAAACCCACCTCGAACCAAGTGCTAATATTGCATCTATATTCATTTCAAACGGTTCAGTGGTTTTCTTTTAGTAATAGATAAATAACGGAGAAAATATTATATAAAATGACTCCTTGTTATCTTTCCCACTTGGAACTAGAATTTACGAAAACGCTCTTAATAAGGAGTTTATAAACCAAGTTTCATCTTTTTAACGTGAGGGTCTTTGAGATACTCTTTTTTGGCATATACTTTAAATCTCGTACCCCCGTCATATGTGTTTTAATTAAAATGAACGTGGCTAACGATTTTGTAAAAAGAACATTTCAAACGGTTCAACCATTATCCCGTGATTACAAGACAGACAATTCTATTTGGGTGTTGGGAAAATGAAAAAGTAGAAATTCTCCCTTATCACCCCCTGAAACCGGAATTTTTGAAAACGTTGGAAAAATACGTATTTCAATACCGTTAATTGAAGAGCTTACATACCATAGAAATTTTTTTAAACACCGAAACAAAAATTATATTATTTTTAATTAGAAGTTTAAATAATAAATTTTACACGTCCTACTTAAACAAATTCTTATATTTGGCATTTTTAATAAATTATGGAAAATTTTATTATAATATTGAATTAGGAGATGAAGGGACATAATAAAATCCCCCTTCAAGATCTGAATCAGAAAGAAGTTTTATAATTTCCGACCAGGAGATATATCAGGTCTACCGGAAAGCTTTTGTGCGTTATTTGCAACACTAAATTCTATTTCCTTCTACTCATTAATAATTTCTACATTAACACCACACGTCATGTATTTTGATCGTATGAATATTGAATGATTTTAAGAATAAAATGGATATTTTGTTCTACAATTCTTACAGGATCTATAGCTCTAAAAAATATATATATATATATATATATAGATAGATAAAATTCATTTGCGGAACTGCATATTGCGTGAGTCCGATCAGGGTAAGAATACAGTTGATGTCACTAAATCTGAGTTGGTGGTTGTAGAGGGAGCAGGCATACACAGAGATGATGATTCGAGAAATTCATAATCAAAGAGTCAGCTTGATGGCCATATATATTTTACAAGTAATACCAATTCCTCTTTAATAGGATGTCTGATATCTGTATAGTATTAATTTTAATTTAACAAAAATAGTTGTAATATTCTGTAGGTAGAGTCAGTAATGTACACAGGAGTTTTAACTCTTTGCCCTTTTATTATTAAGAAATGTGTTATAAAACTATTATACAAAGTTTCTGTAAGTATTTCTGTCAGTCTTCAAATACTCTAAAATGCTTTCGGTGTAGGATAATTCCCTTCGGCATACGATGTTGCCTCGGGTGGAGAGGATATTGTCTTAGCCCAAAGTAGCCTCAGACGGGATAGCTGTCTCCGTAGCCCATAGCGGCCTCAGGAGTAGGTATTAAAGATTTATATTCCGTAGTCCAAAGCGGCCTCGAGAGTAGGTATTAAAGGTTTAAACTACGTACCCAAAGCGGCCTCGAGAGTAGGTATTAAAGGTTTAAACTACGTACCCAAAGCGGCCTCGAGAGTAGGTATTAAAGGTTTATACTCCGTAGCCCAAAGCGACCTCGGGAGTAGGTATTAAACGTTTATACTCCGTAGCCCAAAGCGGCCTCGGGAGTAGGTATTAAAGGTTTATACTCAATAGCCCATAGCGGGCTCGGGAGTAAGTATTGAAGGATATCTCCGTAACCCATGGTGGCCTCGGTAGAAGTTATTGTAAGGTAATGATCAGTTCAAGACCCCGATGACTTCTTGGCCTCGATGTCCTCTTTTATTGTCATCCCCTTTGGAAGGAGAACCTGTGGAGGGATTGTCGGATTTCTTCGTGGCTCTCCGTGTCCACTTCGTCTTTTCCTTGAAGTGCAGTTTCCATCTGTCGCCTGCCACTACATGTTTACAGATCATAAAAACACATGTTTATAGTAAAAACATGTGGTTTACAGTACGTCTAGGTGTACGGATCCATGTAATATAGAGCTTTACCATTTTCAACAAAACTACGCACGGGGATTTATCCTCAACCATGTAATTTTGTTCAGACCGATTTCATGTATCAATTCATGCTGTTAATGGGTCTCATCTTTGCACAATATTATAATGAAATAAAAATAAAAATTTATGACATATTCTATATATATTAGGGTGGAAGGTAACTCCACCGAAAATCTTTCGGAGATGATTCCTCATAAGAAATGAAAGAAGAAACTTCTAATAAGCATGGGTCGAAAAATGGTTTAAGGAATTACACAGGAACTAGTATGCGCTATATCTAAATATCCATGTTTTTCCATCCTCAGTTATCGACGAAACAAACTTAAAAAGGAAGTTGGGGTATAGGGATACTCCTTAACGTGCTAATGGTGCGTTCATTTCGCTGGTACCGGTGTATTCTGAAACATGGATATTTAGAAAGAGCGCATACTAGTTTCTATGTGATTCCTTAAACCGCTTGGGATAGGCCCTATAGTTTCTAAACCAGGGCGTTTTGAAACGAGATTTTTCGAATATTCGGCGGTTCATAACTCTGAAAGGAGACGTTTTCCCACGTTTATTAGGACTTTTTTCTTTCAGTTCATATAAGGAATCACCTCTGAAAGTTTTTCGATGGAGTTACCTTCCACCCTGTATATATATGGTATATTGTATTTTTTTCTAGTATCAGGAGCCGCTATGGCTCAGTGGTAGAGCGTTCACCTCTGGTGCTTGGGGTCCCGGGTTCGATCCCAGTCCCCGTGCAGTGAACTTTATGGTGTACAAACAACGTGTGCGTGAGTTTCCTCGAGATTCTCCCGTTTCCTCCCACTTTCTTCATTCCACCATTTCATTCATTTCTCATCATCACCGTCTCTTTTAGCCTAGCCGGCATAACCGTGGGACGTAAAACTCAAAGAGTTTTCCTAGTGTCATAGTAAAACCTTGATGAAGATATATTCTGGTATCATTTTCATCGAAATACATAGGATGGTATGAATTTTTATGTTTACATAAATAAATTTTTCTTCAGTTATCTATAAAACCACACATAGAATTTATACTAACCGATATCATTTTGTTGAGATCGATGAGATCTATGAATTGATATACTTAACTGCTACAAGTAATATTCAGAAATAAGCTTTGTTGAGTATACAGAGGCTGTTTATTTATTGGAGAGTACTTTCTTTTCATATATCAGAGAGCTTGTGTTTCCTTATACGCAAAATACATCCGGAGGTATACGAAAAGCTCTCGTTGAAATGGAAGAGAAAAACTTAAAAAGAGATTTTGGTAGTAAAAGAGAAAAAAAAGAAGGAAAGAACTAGGATGCAAGAAATCTTGAAAAATATATTGAACACGGGATACAGGAAATGAACCTGAGTAAAATCCGGAAATACCTGTCAAAGATTACACAGCAGAGGAAGTAAATCATATACGAAACCAGCACACAAGTATTTTCAAGAGGTAGGAAAGATTCATCGAAAAATAGCTTCTTATATATATATATATATATATAAATGAAAATCAAATACAAAACCCAGAAAAGATTAGTTTCCCTTCTTAAGAAGAGAAAATAGTCTACACGGTATATAAGAAAGTACAAGTAAACACTTTCTCTCTGTATACATATTATTAGAGTTAGGATTTTTACGTGCGCCCCTTTTGTTTTTTTTTTTTTTTAGAGCAAGGAAAGGTTTTCATAAAATATCTATTATATAAAATGTTGCCTCTGGATGAGAACAGAGATAATTTAGCAGCACTTCTCTCCAATCTTCTTGAACCCTTTATTCCTTTCCTTCTCCTTTTTGGTCCTTTTTTCCCCCTTAATCTGTTCTTAATCCCATCTTATCTCCTTTTCTCTACTACATTCTAAAATCTTCAAGGAAAGAAAATCAGAAAACACTAATGTATTTAAGCAGTCAGTTTTTTGAAGACGAAATTTACTTGAACTTAATGTTGATTTGTATATCCACTCAAGAAGACAAACCAGTCAATCTTCAAATAATTTCTCAAGATATTTACAAATGTCAGTGTCAATGAATGCATTTTAAGAAAACATTGTATTGAGCCACGGAGCCGTAGAAAGAATTATGGCAAAACTGGCGGATTCTCCCCCCATTTTTTAAAAAGAATTCTTATGCCCTTTTATCATCTCATTTTTAGCACCTTCCTCCTCCATTTTTTACTATGTAAACTGCCCCTAAAAATTCTAAGTCTGCACATTAGACATCCTGGAATATAATGTATGTACAAAATATAAGCAAACCTTTACTATAAACAAAGATAAGTAGTCTTATATATGAAAGTCCGGAGGAAATTAAAACACAATACTTTATTCTACCCATACTACTCAATGACGATTACACTTGTGATCACATGACTCAATGTGGCGTCCATATTCAAAAAAGGCTTTGAGGAGTTAAATCTTTCGTTGCGATGCGTTGAAAGTTCCGAACAACGTATGAGAAACTATCTCCAGCAGACAGATTTATCAAGAGAGTTTGATAAAGTTCAAGGCTAAGGAAGTGTTTTTAGATTTGCAACGATTAGGTGAGTTTCAGTTTAGTATCCCTTTCAACAGCGAGGCTATATGAGACGTGGACCTACAGTTTAACATGAGATCCGAACCACATAAGATCCCACTCGAAATCGAATCCAGGTCTCCCACGCCAAAGATGCGTACACTAACCTCTTAGCCACGAGGGAGCTCTGTTTTAAATTTGTCATGCAGAGGAAGGCCAGTAAATAGTGGCAATATGACTCAGATCGTACAGGAAAGCGTAGAACGTATTCCAATGAAATAACTTAAATGAAGATTCTTGGAACATTGGACGTCGAGGAGGTCAACATTACTTAAGATCGTGTGAAAGAAGGCCAAGGCCCAGCCTTACGAGTTAAAATTTGTATAAGATCTTATGAGGAACAAATTTTGTGAATCAATGCTTACTTGTTTGCAAGGTGATAGTGACTTACTGTCTCGAATTCTGTTCTCAGATGAAGCTATAGTTTATGTTTCGGGAGAAGTGAACAGGCATAAGTGTTAAATTTGGGGCTTTAAAATCCACATGAGTTCAAAATGTAGTACATGGTTTCAATGGGTTTCATCATTGATTTTTTTTAAAGGAAAAAAAGGTAAGTAAGACAGCTATCTGAACATGCTACAGACATTCCTTATGCCAGAACCTGACAGGTTAGGCATCTCCAATGAAATCCAAGTGAAACAAAATGTAGCACTGAAACATTTTTGCTTTTGGGATTCAGCAGTTTCTTAACGAACAATTTCAGGAGAGATTAATTCGTCGAAGAAACCATAATTTTAACCAGCAAAATCATCAGTCTTGATAACTTGTGATTACTAACTATTGGATCATATAAAGGCTAAGATATATACACAAAACCCAGCTTATCTGGAAGGCTGGAAGGACAATATAAATTATGTGATTTTGAGTATCCTGGATAGAAAACACCAGCACGCTATTCCTGGTTTTAGAAGAAAAATTATAACACAATTTGTACAACTGGAAATTTGGCGATGAACCTTAACAAGCTACAAAAAGGAACTTTAATCTCTACTGTAAGTATACACAATAGTTTGTGTTAATATACTTAATAGATATCAATTAAAGACTTATTTTTCCAGACATTATGGATTATCTGTACCACATATTTCTGTCAGACTTATGCTTAAGATATCCCTTATAAAGACACATCCGATACTCCCAAAGACATACTGGTGGGCATGCATTTTAAGGCATTAGGCTTTGATAAAAAACCTTTAAAGTAAACTGTCTATATTTCTATATACATAACAATTAAATTGCACTTTTATTGTACCGGAGGATCTACTCGCCAATTTTCTTTGTATTGGTCCTTTATGCAGCAGAGCAGTATCATTTGATTGAGGGATGTATACAGGCATATGTATTCCCCACGATAAATATTTTCGCGAGAAGATCTTTTCGTGTGAAAATTGTTCACGTTCGTACTTTCCGAGCTCAATATTCGGTACAGATAATTCAAACAATGAATTACGGAACATAAGTCTCCTTGCTGAAAAGGAAAATTTAATTTCTGTGAATCAATAAGATAGTTAAGCTCAGTTAAACAACATTTCCGAGTTTTATTATCCATATTTATGATATTTATTGTACCACTATTGTCATAGGTAAAAGTTTCCCACACAACGAAATGTTTCAATTAACGCGTATCAATGCATCAAAACATTTTATGTGCTTCATATTTTGAGATGTTAAATATATTCAGCATTAAGAAAGTTATAATAAATTTTAGGTTATAATTAAGAAGTTGCTGAGAATATAAGATTCGTTTATTTTCTGTTGACGCATTAAAACAATAATCTTCAATTCTGGATTGCGTCAATGCACAGTGACTACAAACAGCGTCCATTATTGTTTCTTTATTAAGATGTCCTCAGGTTATATATTCAATAATCAACTACGAGTTTTTCAATGTGGACCTTCTCCATTCATCTCCAACTTAGAAGTAATTTAAATTACAATTATTATGGAATAATGTGAAAACCTTACTTTTAAGATGTTTATAGTTTTCACTTTTGGCCTTCATAATTTCAGCGAAATGCGCCTTACTATCTAAGTAGTCAATTTTGGTTCTAACCACCTAAGCCGTTTCCTGGATGTGGGTGTGAATTTTTACAGTAGCATAGCTTTCTACGTACCAAGAGGCAGCAATTTGTGCTTTAGTTTAACACCGGTGGCCTTACCTGAAATGATAAATTACAAAATAGGTTGTTAATTCCAAGACAAACATTGAGAGTTGAAAAGCAAAATTATCCATAAAATGACTTGTCACATTCAAATAGAAGAATCTAACACCTAATACGGTTACAAAACAAAATTATATCGAGATGACCGAAGTATGTGATATTAAAATAGAGGTAGTAAAATATTTAAACACTAAGATACAGTATCAACAAATATGAATAAAGTTAGTGTATAAATTAAAAGTAGATTGGCGGTGGGAAACAAATGGTATTACTTTGGTCAAACACTCGTCGTAGAAAGTATCGAAGAAGCTAAAATATTACCGCTCCAAAATGTAGGCCCCAAGTGCGTCGTTTCCAAAGGTCAAAACAATTAAAACTACCACACTGATTAATCAAAATAGTCGCCATCTGCTACCGCACAATTTTACCATCGCTCAACCATCGCATCGACTGTATTACGTGGCAAAAAGAAAGTCTGGAGTCTGCGATGTGAAGATGGCATCATCCGTGGCGAAAGAAGTCTGGATTCGCGATTCGATGAAGTCATCATTCGTAGTAAAAGAAGTCTGGAGTCTGCGATGGAAAGTTCTCAACCATTCGTTACACTGCTCAAATTTCAGGGAAGAACTTGCTTTCCAAGAAGTGATTGAGATGCAGAAGAGATTGTAGTCGGTGAGAGAGAGTTGGAGAATACAGTGAATGAAGAAGGGTTTCATCTAGCAACTCATGTAGAGTCCCCAAAATCATTTGTGTGACATTTACGCGTGTATTGTCATGCAATATAAGGATACCGTGTCTTTAGAACATTTCTCGAAGCTTCTGTACATTGCATGAAGTTCAGCAACATAACAATCCGCAGCGACGGTTTTGCCTCGACAAAGGACGACATGATGTATTGCTTTGATCATCAATCACCATACCAACAACAACCTCTTCCAGGAATTTTGGAAACTGTCCTAACTTTGATAAAGATTCAACCATTCTTCTGACAGTTTACGATTGTCAAAACAAATCCATTCTTCATCTGAAGTGGCAATTCGATGAAGGAAACTTTTCAGGTTATTCGTTACACTCAGATAACTACACACTTCCAGACAGCGATTCTTGTGACATGCATGTGACCAAACATTTAACTACAAAGAATGCGCGAAGTATATGAACGACAGTTGTATGATGTATGTCTACCTTGTCTGCAATGGTACGGATATTTTTCCGAAGGTTCGGTTCCACTGTATTCCTGAGCAGCTAATAATTTCTTGAATTGCATAATTTCTTCTTCGATGACGTCTATTTGAAGCTCTCAAGTTCTACGGAAGATGTTGAAGCAATAGTAATAAGCAATAGCAATAGTAATTGTAAAAATGAGAATGTAAATTTCTCCCCTAAAAATTACGACTCCTCAGGGAAGTTCTTAAATGTAACAAAATATCATTTTTACAAAATAGTTTACTCAATGTCATTAATAATAAAAACTACGATTTTTATGTAGAATATTATTAATTCTTTTGTATTAATAATGGGGGCTTGTTATAAATTTGTAAGATATTCAGATTATGCGTGAGATTTTTATTTGTCGACATGATTATATTGACTAAAATCACTGATTATATTGACGTGCTTGACTAAAAATTATATATATATATATATATATATATATATATATATATATATATATATATATATATATATATATATATATAAATATAAATATTCTGAATTAACAATAATGCATTAACTTAACAACTTCCCTCAACTAGATAAGCACAATACGCCGATGAAGAAAGTTAAAACTCAACTGAAGTCGGATTTTATTTCCAGTCACTCTATTGTCTTTAGTTCGATTTTCGACTTGTTTAATCCATAAATTCTAAATCTAGTAAAGACAATAGGACATGTAACACACAATATTATTTTCAGAAGTTATCCAACCATACAGAACGTATTTTACATAATATATACACACATCAAAAACTAATGGTATACTAATGGACTATAAAATAGGAGTATCCAGCTCACGCCACATGTGCTGTTAGTGATACGCAGTAACTCTCGAAACATATTTCATTTTTGAGACAGTAAAATCTTTAGTCAGTGCTTTCATGCGTAATGGAGTTCAGATGGAGTTCAGATGGAGTTCAGTTGGTTATGCCAATAGCAATACTATAAAATTTACTTAAGTTCGAATGCTGTTCTTTCACATGTAACACTGAAAATTGTACAAATTGGACTTTCATATAGCTATATTTTACTGTTGAATGCACAAAAGAAAAATAAACAAGCAAACACACAAAAGGAAAGAAAAAAAACAGAAAGATAGACCAGAAGAAAAGGAAGAAAAAACTGAAGAAAGTATAAAATATGAGCTTCAGGTATCCAATATAGATGGATCTCAGTCTTCATTATCCCACAATATGCAGTTGCCTAAGGCAACACTTTGCGCCTTTGTCTCAGCTTTAGCCAGTTTTCCCTAAACATAAAAGCTTCAGACGAAACTTTTTCTAACCCCCATTTTTTCCCATGGACTTTCCATACCAGGAGAGAGTGAAAGAGAAAGAGAGAGAGAAAGAGAAGGCAAAATAACAAAAAAAAAGTAGCCTCTATCTTCTTCTGTCTTTCTCCTATCGGATATCGATATATCGATTTTTCAGCCAGTGAATAGTAAGTATGTATATATGCGCTAGAAAGAGAGAGAAAGAGGAAAAAAAGGAAATGAACGAAACAGAGAGAGAGCAAGCGAAACTTGTAAATTAGCAATATCCATTCAAAGTAGTCCCACTACATCAATTCGCACCCTTCTAATGTACTTGTGAAGGCTTCTTTGTTCAATCTCCTCTTTCTTATTTCTTCTTCGTGAAACCCAGAAAGATCATTAATCTTAAAGTGACTTAAAGTATGAAATCTGCATGTATCATGTACGATTACTTAAAATATGTATCTATATATATACATGTGATTCGACTTCGCATTACGTATTATATAACGAAGGCCATATGCAGTGAGTCTCTACCATTATTATGACATTACATCTGAATCGTTAGAATAGCAGCTTCATTTGAAACTTATGCTACTAGACATTATTTCTAGTTCAGGGGCGTACCGTTCATGGAAGCTGTTATAGCGCTGCTTCTCCCCTGAGTAAACAGAACAATGTATTAAAATAAATAATTGAATAATATCATTTAAGAATATTGCGGAATATTAAGAAGTAGCAGAAGTTACCATTCGTCGCACGTAGGGAATTGGGGTTAGTGTGCATATTCATTAACCCTTAATTAGGTTATTCAAATTATTCATTGTTAATAATATTAATGTATATGTATTTAGATTTCGCATTACGTTTGTCGCCGTTTTATGTAACAAAGACCATATGAAGTGAAACTGTCGTTGCTGTTGCTTTCGTGTCGATGTGATATGCCATCTAAATAGTTAAGATAGTGTTGCTATTTGAAACTCAGTTACTAGCAATTACCTTAAATTGTGAACCATAGAAACAATTTTAATGAAGTCACATGCTATATGTTATAAAGACATGAGAAAATTAATCAAAGAGAGAATTGTAATTATTTAGATCTCTAGTATCATTATGTGTACTACTTGTTATACACACTAGGGAGCACGGTGGTTCAGAGGAGAGCGCTTACTTTGGTATGTAGAATCCCTGGTTCGAGCCTTGTCTTAAGTAAGTTTGTAGGGGGCAACATCGTGGGCAACAGGTACTACTGTTTCCTTCCACATTTGTATTCCACCAAATCTTTCATCATTATTCACTTGCCTTAATCATAGTCTCCTTTGGCGTAACGGGTATAATCGTGAGACGTTAAATTAAAACATTTTATTTCATTTTGTCTCGAATTATCGGGCCATTCTTCTTCGCTGAGGATACCATCACATCTGCAGTGTACCTGGATATGTTGCAGCTGTATGCTGTTCCTCAGCTGCTTCAGTATCGCCACGATGTCGTTTTTCAGCAAGACGGTGCACCACCTCATTGGGGTTTGGACGTCCGTGCCTATCTCGATAGGACATTTCCTGGGCGATGGATTGGTCGAGATGGACCAACAGCTTGGCCTCCACGCTCTCCTGACATAACCCCATTAGACTTCTTTTTATGGGGTTATGTCAAGGATGAGGTCTACCGAACACGTGTACCAGATCCTGAAACCCTGCAGCAACGAATAACCACAGTCGTTGCATCGATCCCTCCAGTGATGTTGGCTAATGTGTGGATGGAAATTGAATATCGCCTAGATGTGCTACGTGCTACCAAGGGTGCTCATGTGGAAGTGTACTGATGTGACCAAAACTTTTATAGTTTGTAAACAATTCAACACCAGTTTCATATTTCTATCTTATTTCTAGCCTGAGTTATCAATTTCTGTAATCAGGGAAGGACTTCTCGGACACCCTGTACTTAGAGTGTACAGTTCGCGGCATAGAAAATGTTACAAAAAGTTCAAGTCCAAATTACTAACCAACTCTTGCGCCGTGTGCTTATGCATTTAAGCATGTCTCGATGACCTACTTGATCTTGGCATTGAATCCAACTCCTCCTCCTCCTGCTTATCTCCTCGTCTGAAGTGTGTGTGTGACGTAATATACTCTTTAAATTTGGACGAAGGAAAAACAGGAACCATGTTTACAAGCTCTATAGCTCTAACATTTTCTCTTTCATTTGTTTGTTCTGGAATGCCTTTGTAGAACCTACATTTTAAAAATAAATCTCAAAATGTACCCATAGCTTCATAAACGTCTTTATTTGCATTCTTTCCCATCTTCAAAGACTACTTATCACATCAACCGAGGTAGATGCTCTTTGTGAAATATATGGAAATTGTCAAGCATGACAGTAGGTTTTGTACTTCCCAAAGTCTGTAATGCGAGCACAGAGCTCTAAAAACTACTGTCAGAAATGTGTTTCCCAGTAATTTAACATAATTACTCCTCATATTGAATTTGAACCCCCTGAAATAAATAAATTTCTCTGTACGTGTATGTCTATTACAACTGGGAGTTATAGACATCAATAACCACTTTCGCTTTCAATATTAATGTTCATAGAGCAAAAACTGCAAGCGATAAAGAGTAATGACTTCTTGACAGAATGCAGCATCCGAGGAATAGATTCTATCCTTGATCTTAATTCTCTATTCAAGTAGCTATAGATATAGTACTTGAAGTTAGAGTATTGAATTCTTATAATTTGGACGTTTATTCTGGTTCCACACTGTTAAACGAAACTCACTTCTTTTATGTAGTAGTACGTGAAGAAATATAAATAGATGAAGAACAAACACCGAATATTGTAGCAGTGGTAACAATAATAAACAAGTTTTGCACCTTTTCCACCTTTTGCACCTTTGTGTTACAAAAATTGTTTTCGTGTCAGTGAAAGAGCATTTGTTTGAACTAATATTGTAGCAACTCTACCCAATAACAAATGTTGTATTCACTTTAAAATAAGATGTTTAGATATTTATTTGCCATGTATTTAGGAAGTCCATCTTTATTTTA
Source organism: Thermobia domestica (assembly GCF_964235325.1). NCBI lineage: Eukaryota > Metazoa > Arthropoda > Insecta > Zygentoma > Lepismatidae > Thermobia > Thermobia domestica. The sequence goes on from NC_137466.1 coordinate 81,872,939, forward strand.
CTAATTGACATACATTTATTAAAACGTACTAAACTGACATGTACTCAGCTGGAATTTCGATAACTATATAAACTTAAAAGTGAATGTGGCCTCTATTTCGCACATCTTATGCGTCAACAGCTCAAAATGTCAAGCAAGTAGGATCGGCCAGGGAGGTCTCAAAAATCGAAAAATCCCTTCCCAGATTTTACAGCTTTTCATTTTCTCTCTCTAGATTGAGTTGGATTGATTTAAGTTCCTTTTCAACAGCAAGGCTACAGGAGATGGAATCTGTGTACTCCGAGTCAAGTAACTTTACTGAGAATCAAACTCAAGAAATTAATTACTTTTAGGCTAAAATCGCAAGAAGACAGATGGTTAATGGAAAAGAATGATTGTAAAATTATTATTATAACTATTATTATTATTATTATTATTATTATTATTATTATTATTATTATTATTATTATTATTATTATTATTATTATTATTATTATTATTACTTGTGCTCTCTCGACTACACAAACATTTTTACTTTATGTGTTAGCTCGAGGTTACCAAGAGAAAATCCAAAACTTCCATATCTTCATAATGTATCATCGGCGTCGACCATCATACGACGCTAGACACTTCGCAGGATGTACATTGCAACGGGCAGAAAAGCATTCACACGTGCGTCGTTCTGGAAAGCTAACATACTAAAGAGATTGTGTAATATTTCTAAGATTGTGTAATGTGCCTAAGAAATAAAACAGTGGTAATTGTGTTAGTCAATGAACTGAACACATGAAAGTATTCTCTTTGCAATTTTCTGCAAATGATAGCATATATATATAGTAGTGGATATACGGTAGAGTGTGTATTATATGCCCACGAGATAACAAGCTTAATGTATATGAGACAGCTGAGTTTTATTACGGAAATTCTCAGAGTTAAAATTGCTTCAAACCATGCTCACTAACGTAGATAATTAATTAACATAAATATATAGAACTGTATATGTATATGATCAGAATATAAGTATTAGATTTTTTTGTTTTAATGCCCTGAGGCAATTTTTAATTTTTTTTTAACAAGAACATAAATTAAATTTGTATCTTTTTTTTTTTTTTTGCCTTTTTCTCCTTTTTGTTTAATTGTCGTCATGGAAATTATTTTAGAATGGATATGAATTTCATTTGTTTCATATTAACGGTATCAGGTTTTATAGTCCCACTTTGTCTTGTGTGGAATGAAGTTTGTTCATTTCTTTCTCTCTCATTAGAAGAATGTCTCAATTATGTCAAATATAGATGAATTAATCGATTTGACCTTTTAAAGTTTAGAAGTTTACACAATACGTAAGTAGAAAAAACTTACCTTGTCGTATATTCTGCATGAGCTATGTGATAATAGTAATTTATTTTAGGCTTTTGAGTGGCAGTGTTAATCACGTATATCCGAGTAATTGGTCATGAATTTTTGAATTTAAACCACTAAAGTTGCGATTTCAAATTTTCGCAAAGAAAAAATGTCCCTAAATGCTATTGTATACTTACAATAAAAATTTGCTAAAATCAAAGAAGAATCAGTAGTACTGTTCTGAAACATTCTAAAATCTCATCTCTAAAGGCAATACTATGCATCAGAATTTTCACGTAGTTTTAATTACAAAAATTATAAAATACGAAAAGTTGCACTGTATAATGTTAACTTTTTTAAAGAAATATGAGTGAATTATCTAAATTGTGATCTTCTATATTTATAAAAGAGTTTTGTGGCTTGGATCTGAAAAGGCCAATGCTACTTTTTTGGCGAGAATCAGATGTCCGTCAATTTTAACGTCTCTCAACGTGTATTTTCTTGTGTAAGAAGGACAAAGGTTAAAATGGAATAGTTTGGAATAAATACTAACCCATATTGATTTTTGCCCGTCTTGCACAAAAAAATATCCATTAGAGAAATTAAAATTCACCATCACCTTTTGATCGTTTTGGATGCAAGCCATAGAGTTAATGAAAAAAAAGTTATCCTTAATCAAAAACAAGTAGATATTCTATATTCTATTCTTAGGAATCCAGTATCTTCATCAGTACCGTGGGCAGCGGGGCGACGGTCCCGGGCGCCGAAGTAAGGGGGCGCAAAATTCGGGAGAAAAAGTGAAAAAAGATAGGCAAAATTACTTGGATTATATGTATGAGGGCGCTGATTTTCCACGGCACAGCACTGATTTTTATCTCGTCTTTGTTCCATCATTTTCTACCAATGTAACGATACGAGAAAATTTCATTCGCCACATTTAGAAACGTTAAGGAAGCTCATTCTTCCTTGTTTTGTATACTACTTTAGTTTTAATTTTTTTAAATACTAGAGCATAAGTAGTGTCTCCTGACATTGATTTTTGAGAATCACACCCATTATTAAGCAACTCCACAAACCACTTTCACACTTGTGTGCACTTTCCCAATAACAAAGTAAATAGTTCAGTTACTTACAATAACAAAACAAAAGAGGAAATGGACCAGGTATACTGACATTTACACTTCTCAAATTCTGGCAACTCTGTAAAGTAATGCAGAAAACAACTTATATCTTTGTTGCTAAAACTCCCTTCAACCAATAACACAACGTAAACATAACAACAAAAGCGACTCTACGAAGCAAAATCCAATAATTCATAAGTTACGTATTACTTCTATTTCAGTTACTACGTGGATAAAATATTTCAAAGTATATAACAAAATTCATAGCATTTTGCGTATGTTTCTTCCAACAGGAAAAGATCACAATGTAAAAATAAATCGTAACAGGAATAACAATAAAGCAAAATCTTATTTCTGTACGAAAAATGAAAAAAATTGCATGCCTTCGAGGCATCCGAAAACTTTCGAGAAAAAAAACACACACACGTATTCTCAACATTAAATATTTATAAAGAAAAAACTGAATAAAAAGAAATGATGGAAAGAACAAATACAAACATGGACTTTGAATTCCACGATGAATACTTGATCCGATCAAAGTTTACTTCGGAAAAAAGGAAGATGCAACGTAATAAGATGATTGGTTTCATGAGTAAAACATTATTTGTTAACCAAGTTTTCAAACTTTTTTTTTTCCTTCTCTGTGTCTTGCACACTCATACGTACACCCTATTTCAAAAAGAATAACGGCACTGATTATGACTGTTTTGAGCTGAAAATTCTCTAAGTCCAATTTCGATTATCTTCGGAAATAGCAAACCAAGACAACCTTTGTAATTGGGAAAAACGTGCGGATATATATATATGAAACATGTATATATATTTGCTTCTTTGAAGTGCAATGAGACATGTTGAAAAGCTATTAACTGTTGTAGAAAGTAAACTCATTGAAATACATAATACTACAGTTTTCTAAACCATATATACATGTGAGCAGACGCTGATATTGTCACTTCCGTGTCGTAGAACATTTCCAATGAAAGGAAAGACAGCGAACATAGTTTTTGCATCAATAGGAGAATGAAAAACACAAAGGAGAAAAAATAACACAATTTGCAACGGATATGAATGTCACTGTCTTGAAAAATCAGGTATATTTCTTTAGGAGATCAGTATGGGTGTTCTTATTAGCTCAGTGGTAAGGATGGGACTGCTAATCGTAAGGTTCCGAGTTCGATTTCTGTTTACGTCAAACTTTTGGTATACAATAATATATTCTTAAATGTATGAATAATTATATAAAATAATTACATTAAAATAAATAAGTTATATCCATATAATCATGTCAAGACTTAAGTAATTATTATATTTAAATTATAACCTCTGAGACGTAGTGGGAATTGACAGAATATATTATAAACGAATGTTAAACACAAATTAAGTAAAACGTGTAATGACAATGCGTAAGTTAGTGTTGTGTATTTGTCTGCAGCTATTTGTCATACGGAAGTTACTTCTCAAAACTCTCATTACAGCATTGGCTTTATGTTCTTAATGATAGTATTATAATTGCTAAATATGAGATATTTGCACCTGGCGTTTATTTAATTTACTGCTAAACTGGTGTATTATTATATATGTAGTTTATTCGTCTAATGCATGATCGCAGTTATGCGGAGTAAAATGCACTATTTTTGGTATAATTTGAGTAAAGCGGTTTATTCTACTCCCTTGAAATTATTATTATCATTTCTTCACACACTTTACGCGAGAGACTGAAACATGTAATTGTATTCCGCGAAACACTTCTAACCTAAACCTTTGTGACATATCTTGTAAAAGAACAAGCGTTGGTCGAATAGGTACCATTAGAAAGTCATTAATTCAATTTTCGGATTCTAGAATATCGAAATTTCGGTATATCGGAATTTTCCAATGGTAGAAAGTAAAAGTCCCAAAACAGAAATATGAGATAAAAACTTTACCTGTTTATAGGAAAGAAATCATATACATCCGCACTTTTTATAAGTAATGGAAATAAATTCGAATATTTTCATTGCCATTTTTTGTTTATTTATGTTCAAATATTTGCTATCTCGAGATTCCGGGGTTTTGAATATCCCAAGTTTAATACAACATTTTCAACGAATATGAGCATCACTGTCATCGAACACAAGTAATTCAAGTCATGTTTCTTCAGAATGGGTTTAAAAGTGTGTTCATGTTAGCATATTGATACAGTGCGGGATTTCCAATCGTCAGATCTTGAGTTCAAATTCCACAAACTTTTCCTTTGATACAAGAAGTGGTTACCCCTAGAAACATTTTCAGAAAAGTTTAGGTACTCTAAAAGGGCTGTTCTGGGAGTTGTGTTCTGGAAGACACTATTTTGTCCAAGACCCTTCTGCATTTATTATACGTTCCACTCTTCTAAACATGGAATTTATTAGATGGCCAACAAATTTATTTTCTTTTCCTATTCCAGCCATGCCTCAGAAACAACAGCCCCAGAAGTCATCCAGAGTTCTTAGTGGATCTGCAAGCTCCTTCGTGGGTAAGCGCTTAGCGTACGCGCCTTTGGCCTGGGAGACCCGGATTCGATTCCCGGTGAGAGCTGATGTGGTTCGGATTTTACGTTAATCAGTAGGTTCACGTCTCATATATCCTCTTTGCTGAACGGGACGTTAAACTCAAAATCAACTCAACTCAATTGGTGGATCTGCCTCAGGTCAACTGTTCCTTAGAGCACGCTTCACCTCTGCCCACATATTTTCCATCTGCTTCAAGAGGCGTCCAATCAATCAAATCTATCTCAGGCTGTCCTGGGAATCATTCCTAAACCACATTCGAAGCATGTGTTGGGAACTGGTCTTGCTGGTATTGAATGACACCAAGCTGAAGAACTCCTGCTGATGACACCATGATGTGTAAGTACTGAGCACTGTCCAGGATCCCTTCAATTTTGTGAAACTGTCCTGCACCGCGACTGGAAATCCAATCCAACATGAAATTGATAGATGACCAATGCTATTGCAAGTACCCAAATATCCAGGGTCATATCGGGTATCCCTCGAACGGTACATAAAACAGGGTCTTCCATTCAATGTTGTGAATATGGATTCATTTGAGAGAACTAAATTTTCCCAGTTGAGAGCCAAATTCGCATGTGAAGATGGAAAACGGTAAATTTTGTGTTCATCCGAGAGCTTTTCTTTTGCAGCAGCAACATGGCTATGCAACCCAGCATAGTAAAGTTTTCTTAGCGCTGTCTGCTTGCTACCAGGAAAGTAGAAAGCTTACCTTAACTGTCTAGACGTCATTAAACACATGAGGGCGACCAGTAGATCGTAAACTACCAGTCTGACCTGTAGTACCATACTGTCAAATCCATTGTCTGGCAGTAGCTGCTGGAAGAGCCATTTGTCTGCCAGCTGCAGTTGTAATATAGTTCTCTAACTCCCGTAAAGTAATTACAGCCGAAAGTCTGTCAGTTAAGAAGCAAGTAACAGCTGGTAACTGGCATGCGGTTGGTTACAATCTGCATATGTATAATTAGGTAAAAGAAATGGACAAAAACTAAAATAAGTAACTGAAAATTAATTAAACAGTAAATAGCATACTAGAAACTATAATAATAAATGTAAAATGGAAATGGGACTTGCTTATTAAAAAGAGTCCAAGCTGCTGTCACGCGTCAATCTTTTAACTTTAGAAGTCACAATATTGTATCTAATTATAATGTCATGAAGCGGAAGACAATATACTATGTGATCAAAAGTATCCGGACACCCCCCAAAAACATACGCTTTTCATATTAAATGCATCGTGCTGCCACCTACTGCCATGTACTCATTATCAGCGACCTCAGTAATCATTAGACATCGTCAGAAAGCAGAATGGAGCGCTCCGCGGAACTCACGGACTTCGAACGTGTCAGGTGATTGGGTGACACTTGTGTCAGAAGTCTGTACGCGAGATTTCCACACACCTAAACATCCCTAGGTCCACTGTGTCTGATGTGATAGTGAAGTGGAAACATGAAGGGACACGTACAGCACAAAAGCATACAGGCTGACCTCGTCTATTGACTGAGAGTGACCGCCGACAGTTGAAGAGGGCCGTAAAATGTAATAGGCAAACATCTATCCAGACCATCACACAGGAATTCCAAACTGCATCAGGATTCACTCCAAGTACTATGACAGTTAGGCGTGAGATGAGAAAATTTGGATTTCATGGTCGAGTGGCTGTTCATAAGCCACACATCACGCAGGTAAATGACAAACGACGCCTCTCTTGGTGTAAGGAGCGTAAACATTGGATGACTGAATAGTGGAAAAACGTTGTGTGGGGTAACGAATCACGGTAAACAATGTGGCGATCCGATGACAGGGTGTGGGTATGGCGAATGCCCGGTGAACGTCATCTGTCAGCGAACAGTAAAATTCGGAGGTAGTGGTGTTATGGTGTGGTCGTGTTTTTCTTTTGGGGGCTTGCACCCCTTGTTGTTTTGCTTGACACTCTCACAACGCAGGCCTACATTGATGTTTTAAGCACCTTCTTGCTTCCCACTGTTGAAGAGCAATTCGAGGATGGCGATTGCATCTTTCAATACGATCGAGCACCTGTTCATACTGCATGGTCTGTGGCAGAGTGATTACACGACCATAACATCCCTGTAATGGACTGGCCTGCACAGAGTCCTGACTTGATTCCTATAAAACACCTTTGGGATATTTTGGAACGTCGACTTCGTGCCAGGCCTCACCGACCTACATCGATACCTCTCTTCAGTTCAGCACTCCGTGAAGAATGGGCTGCCATTCCCCAAGAACCTTCCAGCTCCTGATTGAAAGTATGCCTGTGAGAGTGGAAGCTGTCATCAAGGCTAAGGGTGGGCCAACACCGTATGGAATTCCAGCAGTACCGATGGAGGGCACCACGAACTTGTAAGTCATTTTCAGCCAGGTGTCCGGATACTTTGATCACATAGTATATATATATGTGTGTGTGTGTGTGTGTAAGCTACACTATGTACTATACACTAAAATTCAGTCTTACCGATGTAAATAATATCTTGATTATAATTTATTCCAAATCAGGTCACATAACACGTATAACGATACAATATAAAATATGCTTATAGAAGGGTTAATCTAAGTTTAGTTTCTGTTCGAAACCCAGTTTTCAGATTTTTATCAAACTTCGGTTTCTGTTCTAATGACAAAAACACATTCTTAGGTTTCGCGAAAAAGAGAAACCAACGTTAGATGAAAAACAGAAGAACAAAGAGGTTACAAAAAATACATTATGTGATATTAGTGTAACTTCTTTGAACAGCCGAGAATGGGTAGCCAATATTTTGCTCATGGTGAAATTTCCTAAAGGCGGCTATAAATAAATTCGAAATTCTACTAGTAACAATAGGATCATAGACGGTTCTTGTGTGAGGCGGTAGTGGCTTAAGGGTAGAGCTCACTTCTGGTGCTATAGGTTGTCGGTTTGATCTCTTTTTAGGCCATGTAGTTTTTGTAGTGTAGAAACAAGTGTGCGTGGGTTTCCTCAAAGTTCTTCCGTTTCCTCTCACTCTTTTTATTCCATCAATTCATCCCTTCATCATCCGTCAGGTCTGAGCCAAATTTGCCTAAAGGAATTACAAATTAAATTTAAATTCAACGATACCAGGTAGTTATAAATGGTTCAACACTTAAAATTGCACAGTTCTATTCTAACATAATGGTTCAGGTGCTTTCTTCGTTCCTCCATTCCATTCTTCCTCACCAATTCCCTTGGTAATGTGATCAGCGAAGGACGTTATCCTCATACGTGACGGGCTAACATGACCATAGATGCGGAAAACCCAGAAATGTAATTCCTAATCCTAATCTTAATGAATAGTATATTTTGTACAGTGTTAGTGTTTCAAGAATTGCAGTTCTGTTTCTGCAGGAAGAGAAATACATGTGAATATCAAATTCACTAAAATGTATTTTAAAACGTTGTTGATCCCTTTATTTTCTTGTGCTTTCAGATGTGACTTTGCTATATAACATCATTCATTTGTTAGATAAAAATGAATTATATTAGGTCGCCTCGTTAAATCACTCAACCGTTAAGCTGGTATCAAATAGTTTTACTTACACTCAAAAGTATGTTGTTATATAATTTTGAAGATAACTTAATCATTGCTTACATACATAAAAATCTTGTATTCCGATACAGGTATTGGAACTAAGACCAGAATTTCGTTGGGTCGTTTCTCCTACACTCCTTCAGTAAAGGGAGGAAAACACATCTAAGATGTTGAGGTGGATCTTGGAATAGGAAGTGAAAACTGGATTCAGTTGGCTGAGAACGAAAGTCAATTGCGAGCTTGCGTGAATGTGACATTTAATCTTCAGATATCATATACTATATGTTTAGTTAGTTAGACACTTCCAGACCTTCTCTTATAGGCCAAAAAAATAGTGTGTTTATTTTGCGGCGTCATAATACTCAGTGGCTGTTTCAGGTTTCCCCGAGGGGACTGTCAATATGCAAGAAATAAAAAGTAGTACTGTGAAAATATTGAACACCCACTTTCAACACGAACAGAAATATGACTACAAGGAGGGATTATGTGATTTGGTAGCCCGAAGGAAAAAATTTCCTCCGGAAGACGCCCTGAAATCATTAATGGTCATAATTATCAAACTTAGTTTTAGCACCATACGGAAAGTCTTTAAACAAGTGAGTTCATTTGATAGCACTACAATTTGGTTCAGCTTATAAAATTTTGATGATATTGAAACTTCTGAACTTATTTTAAAAATGATTCGAAAAGGTGAAATCTGAGCGTAGGAAAAACTGTATAAAAATATTTTTGTTATTCATATTCCTCGCAATTTCCGAGAATTTTCCGGCTCCCAAAAATTTAGCAACTTTGGGTTAGATAGCCTGTTTCCGCAAGTTTTAAATCGTCTTTAATTGTATCTACTAAGCATTAATCTTAAGTTAATTTACTCCAACTGATTAGCATTTTAATACAATTATGCGATTAAAAGAGGCAAAAATCCAATCTTTACTTCCTGGAAGAGAAGATAAACTGTTACCAGTGCATTACGGCAAACACAAGAATATTTGTTTTTTATGAACGTTTGTTTCTGATAAACGATATCATACAAAGAGGAAGAAACAGATAGGATCAATTTCAGAAAGAAGAGGGGGGGGGAACTTTATCCGATTTCTCCTTTACAGGAAACAGTAAATAATTTACATGCTGCAGTGAACACAGGTCATGCGGGCAGAAGAAACCAGGAAAGAAGATATAGACATCAAATTTATTGCTTTTTAAAACACTTTATCTTCTTAGATAATATAATTTATTCATATATATATATATATATAGGCATACATATACATAACGTCTATTGTGGGAATCGATTGTGGGAAACTGCTGGACAATGCCACAAAAGAAAGAAAGAAAGAGAGAGAATTCACAATTGTTCACTGAACTGGAAAGACGGGAAATATTCGAAAACTCACTCTCAGTTTAAAGAAAAAGAAAAGTTCTTTTCCTCATTTTTACTCTGGACAAAAGAGACTGCAAAATCGTGACTTTCTTGTCAACGATGTAGCATAATTCAAAGGATAAAAGTTCTCTTTTTTATTATTATTTATTTTTTTAAATATAACTAACGTATCTTTTTACATTTATTATATTTTTTTTAAAAAAATAATAGAAGATCGTATTCATCATTTTCTAAGTTCAATGTCTCGTTATCTACCACAACAGAATTTATGTACTGAATTTAAATTAAACCTTACACATGTATAGTTTCCTTTAAAGATGTATAGTTTTAGTTTCTGGGTAACTCTGGAACAGTTCACATTACTCTTCCGTATTCCGTTATTTTAGCTTTTCTTTTTTACTATTGGATGGATTAAACGATAACGACAGAGCTAGGTGATGATTGGTTATTCTGCTCCAATTGAGGTTTTCATTACTTTTCCCTCATTTTTTACTTACACATTATTCCCTTTTAATACAAATTCTTGCATTACAATCAACATAAAGCAAAATTTTCCTACACAAATTTCATAAAAAGGTTCACAAAACTAAATAATTTTTCTGTTATTGCTTAACATAAATTCTTATAAATTTGTTTCGTGAGTGTTCATGTTATGGTCATAAGAGTAGTTTCATAGTGTTTATTTGCTTACAAAAATGGCAGATAGAAAAATTAGTGGTGATAATTTACATTAAGGAAAATCACTACTTCCCTCAGTTTTAGCACCCAATCACCGTCACTGATCTGAGCGTAAAATCAATCATGAATTATATGAACTATATTGTGTATGTTACTTTTGATTAGAATTCAACAACAATAAGAGAATTTTATTTTCCGATCACACTTGATATACACAGAATTCACAGAAAAATTTTACCATGTGACAATGTGATTGAATTTTTTTTTCTTTCAAAGGTTGTCCAAAGGTCTTTTTTAAACCGAATTGTGAGTACTTATAATCAGTTACCAGAAACTGTAGACAATTTTTTTCAAACGAGTATACTTTCAGATCCTTTATAAATAAGCTATTTTTGCAATGTCGCTGTTGTGCTGTACCATCTTAGCTCAAACTGTTATTCAATTGTTATGTTATCAAAATGTTAAAACGTTTCAGTTTAAATTGGCGTAGTGCTGTATCTAAAACCTATTATAGATAAATAAATTTTCAAATGCCAAGTGCAGTATACATACATATTATATATATATATATATATATATATATATATATATATATATATCGGGTGTTCCAGAGCGACCCAGATACTACTTTTTTCTCGAGAACGGTACATGCTATCAAGTTGAAATAAAACTGCATTACAAATGTGGATCCAAAGAATCCGTAGAAATTATTTACAAAATCCCAAAAGCCCCTTCGTGGTGTAATTGGGGGGGGGGCACATGCCCCGTTCTTGCGATTTTGAAATTGAGATGATATGTTTCGAATGCACATTCGAAAAGGTGGGGAAAAATAAGATTGCCCTACGAAACATTTGTTCGTACTACCTACCGTTTTCCGTGTACCAATTGTTTTTTTCAAAAAAATGAAGATGCGCAAAATAGAGTATACGGAGTTTACTAATTGAGATAATGTAAGCACTGTCACAATTTCGGGAAGTGCAAGACACACGCTTTCCAATGGTATGCCACATTAGGGCGTGTCATTTTTGAGGGTGAAATATACTTTTTGTAATTTTTCATGATGAGGGATCTTAAAAGTATGTTTTTAGGTATGAGAAATTCAAATCTGTACTTAGTCTTGTAATTAAAGAAATTCTAGCTAGGTAAATCAAGATTTGAATATAGCACAAGAGCAGTTTTCAGAATTTCATACTGAAATACTTTCGAAAATGCCATGCAATGCTATAAAATAAATTATTTTTCCGTATGAAACATTTTATTAATCATCAGACATATTAATAAAGCTAGAGGTACAGTAAAAAAAAGTATATAACCAATACTTTGAGAAAACACACAATAGAATTTCTTCATACATAGACGTACGTATTGAAATACTATATTTAGACTTTATATTATTGCATTGGAGTTACTAAGAACAGAAAGCATTATTTTGATTACGTACTATTATACTTTATAATTGTTGTAGTCAGTGTTCGAAGAAGAAAAAGCAGAGGCGGTATGTTTAATTACGATTTTGACTCAACATACCGGCTATCTAAATGTTGAAATGCAGTGAGGGTATGTTGTCTAAAAGATTGAATTTCTATTTACATAATAACTGAAAACCATTGGAGAACTTGTTTGTAGTAACGGGGGAGGATATGGAGAAACTTTGATTCCCCACCAAAAACTTTCTGAAAAAAATATTTAAAAGATCCCCTTATGTTGTATTATAGAGAATTATACACGAAAATGCTTAATAACAAAATGAAGATATTAATTTCCTGCGGGAAAACTCCCAGTTCCCCACTTGACTGTGGGATATTCCAACCCCCGGAAGGTTCACCTCCCACAGCACTTAACCCTTAAATCCGCCCATTCTCGAAACATGACATTTATATGCATTAATGGAAAAGGATACATACATATACATAAAAAAGAAACAATTCAATATGGGACATCAAAATATAAAATAGGTAACGTTTTTGAAGACATCTCATTTTAAAAACAAAAGGTAGGAAAAAGATAAAAAAAAAAATGTCGGTGTTGTCAACTTAGAAATTATTTTTACGTAAGAAATAAAATCTTTTTATGTGCAAAATTATTCGTCAATTGCTATGTATACATTTGGATTTATTAAAGGTATTTAGCATTTACTTTTCAGTGGAGGTATTTATCATCTCATTTCCAGTGACTGTATGTTTTAATCATTGATAAACCAGAGACGGTATGCCTTCATCACTCAAAAACCAGAGGTGGTATGGCATACCACCGAATACCGTCTCACTTCGACCACTGGTTTTAGTAAAAACATGTAACATTCTCCATGTTTGAAGTGTGTAGCTTCTGTTTCAAATCTTGAGAAACACATTTTTCATTGATTTTAAAAATACATTACTCAACCACATTGACAAACTACTAATTTTCATTATAATGAATTATTTTGTAACTGCTGCATCATACAGTTCATACACTTCTTACTTACTACTATAGTATTAATATATATATGCTACATTTCTGTTACATTTTGTGATAAAGCTGTCCTTGTTTTACTTCATACAAATGTATTCAAGAAACAGCAACAAGTAAGCAATACTATTAACGCACAAGTTATTCACAAAACAAGTTTCATTATGTCCTGTTTTGATTCATTTTCGGACATCATCTGTGGACTTGCTTCTTCAACTATCATGTACCCCTCACGTTTCTCATGCGTATAGACTTTTGCTGTTGCCTCTGTGATTTGTTTCATACACCTTTCTATAGATTGAGCGTGATTTGGCCACTGGTGTACTTTCATCGGAACGTCTACAAATTTCTTTACTACTACTGTTGAAAGTTGGCATGTCAAAGGAGGTTCATAAACACCTTTAGACCAGTCGATCATCTCTAGCACGAACGAGTCATTGGGGTCGATAGCAGGTGTTTTTCTCGGACGTACAGAATGATTTCCTTGTACTGCCTTACTTCTCAAGTTAAGTATCTTTGGAAGTACAGCATCCACAACAATCTTCTGCATATTAAGTCACTGCAGTTGAAACAAGATGTGGAGTGGCCCTTTTTTCCAGCAATGCTTGACTTTGATGTTGAACCAGCAGGGTAATAGACACTAACAATGTATTTCACTATCCGCCTAAGATTTATGAGATATTTGACGTTTTAAGTTCATGTTTAAAAACCCACAAGCGACGCAGTCTATTTGCTGTAGTCAACCATCTTGGATGACTGACTGGACCAATTTCAAGAAGCGCCAGATCCCATGGAGGTTTTCCAGTGAGAATTTCCTGTGTAATCTGATATCCGTATGCTTGATCTGTAGATAAATCTTTTACGATATTTTCACTCAGCACAATAAGAGGCTCTCCAATTGGGAGTTTTGCTATGAAGGATCGATTTCAAGTCCAGTAACTGCGTCTAGCATATCTCCAATAGTAAAATACCTTTCCACTGATTACTAGACAAAATTATGCCAGCCAGTGTTGTGATTAAGTGTCGCAATGGTAACCCGCTGATGTGAAGAGCACACACTAACCAATTTTGCTTACGACCGAGTTTGACTTCTACTCAATGCATAGTAGGACCTTCCCAACCAGTGTTGACGTTGGTAGAATCACCTCCAATTGCTTGTAAGATTTTATCAATGCCCTTCTAAAATCTTCAAGATTATCAGCAAAACTTTCAGCTTGCTTTTTATTGTCACAATCTTTCTGAGGAGTGAAATGATAAAGATAGCGTCCACTTGGCTCGCTTTATACAGAATAGTGTTGTTCTCATATAATCCCAGGGAACTGGTGATTTGAATTTTCTGCTACTAACATAACGTTCGTAATATCTTCATGGCCGTCAAAGAAGATGCAGTCGATTATACCTTGCTGACAGAACTCATCAAATTCTTGTGTCCACGGATTTCATTATTTTTTCTTGTGCTCTCTTCACTTGTGATCAATCACAAGCCTTTGGTCTTTGTCGGTCATTAACCCAACGTCCATAAGGGCGGCAGTAGATATGCCAGCTGTAGCACGTAAGCCGACACCATACCAAATGCTCTGCATGAAAACATAGCTTAATGAGGAGAAGTTCAGAGGGTAACAATTCTCTGCTGGTTCCAATCAAATTATTCCTATGTGTAAATGCATTACGTTTTGTTTTTGTCGTAGAAGTCATTGTAAAGAAACGTCAAGAAACCACGATGTTAATATAAAAACTATTTGAAAACGTTTACACACTCAAATTTGAAATCTTAATCTTATACTCTTGGAGTTATTATATAATAAATGTGAAAACTTTAGCACCCGTTTAAAATTGAAAATGTATCTAATTTAATGATTGTAAAATATAAATTTGACATAATATTAAAACTGTAATTCAGCAATGTACAAATAGATAAAACTAATTCTAACAAGCATTAATTTGTTGCTCAATAAATGAAATACAATGCTGGCGCCATCTATGAACAACAAAATTAAATTTGTGAAAAAAGATCGAAAATGACAAAACTTTGGACTGTTATTTACCTAGCAAAACAACATAATATCGAATTTGTAAATATATGATTCGAAATACAATGTCAGGTCTCAACTTTTTAGCACCCCTCATTTTAGGATTTTGAAAGTTGAAAAAATCGACACGCCCTAATGCCACATGGTGACTCAGGGTCTAAAAAAAACCTGCGTGACCCAAAAAATGGGGTCCAAAGTAAGGTCAGAACTCGAAAATTTCAAATGGAAAGGGGGCTCGAGTAATACCTTGTTTCAAAGGTCTCTGCAAATGTTAAAAGAATTCGAACACGATTTTGGAATCCACTAACCACTTTGAACATGGCGACCATAACAATATCGAAACCCTGAATTTCTGGTTCGTCATGAAGAAATAATGGAACTTGGAGCGCCCTTCACACTTTTTCCAGGCTTGGGATTGGCAATTATTTCCACTCACAATAAGGAATTCGTTGGCGTGTTTAACGGCTGGTTCGACAACTGAAAAGGTCCTTCATTGTACAGAAAATGATTGCCACAACGTTGCATGACAAAAGATAGTACATTAGTCATAAGTGAAATAAAAAGAAAAGCGAAAAACAACGAGAAACGAATGATGAACGAAAACGAAAAGAATAGGTAAAGCACTAACTTCGATGCACATTTACCAACTTACAGTAGATGTTCGAAATGCCTGGCCTGTGCCTCAATGCATTTCTGCACACGGTAACTGAAATGATTCTGTGCCGCAATAATTTCCTCCTCACTAGTCTGCCTGCATGCAGCAACTATGCGCTCCATCATGTTGACCCTTGTTGTGGGGCGATGTTGATAAACGATTTCTTTAAGTCGTCCCATAGATAATAATCTAAACATATTAAGTCTGGTGACCTAGGAACCAGGAACAACCTACCCAGCGACCACGAAACATTGCATTTACCTGATTCCTCGCTGTCAGTTCAAAATGTGCTGGACAACCATCTTGTTGTAGCCACATGTGTGTCCTGATGTGTAAAGGAACATCTTCGAGAAGAATGGGCATTTGTTCTCGCAGAAATGTACGGTAAGGAGCACCCGTAAGACTCGCTTAAAAAAAATGAGGTCCAATTATTCTTCCGCCGATGATTCCACACCACACATTCACAGACCGTCTACGTTACTGATCAACTTTTTGCATTCACTGTGGGTTTACGGCGGCCCAAAAATGCATGTTGTGACGATTTACCTGACCATCACTTTTAAATGTAGCCTCATCAGACTACAATACTATTTCGTCAAAGAATCGAGCATTTGCATGCACTTGAGCTTGAGACCACATGCAAAAGTCGAGCCTGCTTTGAAAACCAGTACCATGTAGCTCTTGATACAAGGACAGATGAATGAAATGTGTTAGCCTTCTAAATCATTGACACCGTAGTTGCGCTGGCACCAGAATCGCGAGCAACTTGCCTGATACTCGTGTGAGGATTAACATGGAAGGCTGCAAGTACTTCACGAACAGGCCGAGCTATGCGTTCATTCCTGTGACTGCTAGAAGGCTGAACATTTCCACTTCTTCGTAGACATTCGGCAAGGTTGCAAAACACATGTCTTGAACGACGTTCCCGATCGGGATACCTAGCAGCATACACACGAGCAGCAGCGGAACTGTTGCGTTGACACTCACCCAACACCATGAACATATCAAATGCTTCATCGTTTGTGAAAGGCATTTCAACTTATATCCACGATTTGCCAATGCGAAGTAATTGACAGAAATGCACACGACCACGAGGAATGTGCGTTAACAAATCTAGACTTTTTACACAATCCCTTCGACGACGCAACGTCTCGCAACTGACAACGGTGAATGAGACCAAGATTGGAGTGGCGTATTCGTGTTATCAGTGGAAGCACACTAGCACTGACAGAAGAGCTAGGCACACCTCCACCTGTGCGACATAACTTCCGTTGAACCGGGCAGTGTGAAAAGCTTACGGGCAGTCAAACAGAACTTGCTTCTTTGTGGTACTATTACGTGCCCGTCCTTTTTTTGGTCAAGTGGTCAACTTCACTACTACGTTCTATTTCTTCATGACGAACCAAAAATTCAGGGTTTCGATATTATTATGGTCGCCATGTTCAAAGAGGTTAGTGAATTCCAAAATCGTGTTCGAATTCTTTTAACATTTGCTGAGATCTTTGAAACGAAGTATTACTCGACCCCCCTTTCCATTTGAAATTTTCGAGTTCTGACCTTACTTTGGACTCCCTTTTTGGGTCACGCAGTTTCTTCCTTTTTTAGACCCTGAGTCACCATGTGGCATATCATTGGAAAGCGTGTGTCTTGCACTTTCCGAAACTGTGACGGTGCTTACATTATCTTAATTAGTAAACTCCGTATACTCTATTTTACGCAACTTCATTAAAAAAAACAATAGGTACCCGGAAAACGATAGATAGTACGGACAAATGTTTCGTAGGATAATCTTATTTTTCCCCACCTTTTCGAATGTGCATTCGAAACATATCGTTTCCATTTTAAAATAGCAAGAACGGAGCATGTGCCCCTCATTACAGCATGAAGGTGGTTTTCAGGATATTGTAAATAATTTCTGCGGATTCTTTGGACCCACATTTGTAATGCAATTTTTTATTTCAACTTGATAGCATGTACCGTTCTCGAGAAAAAGGTAGTGTCTGAGTCGCTCTGGAACACCCTCTATAGGGTATATATTGTATATATAGTATATGCCTCACATTTCCAGAACTTGAAGTCTGCGTATTTCGCTCAGATGTTTTAAAAGATACTTGAGTTTAATGCAAGATTTACTTATAAGCTATACAACCTATAGTTTTTAGGTCTACTCTCTTGGCGTCCCAAAAAATAGTCCTATAAAAAAGAAAAGAACTGGATATACATATTCAAAATATAAGGTAATAAAAACAAATAATATGAAATTTACATAGTAAAAGTATTTTGTGTTGTGCAGACTCTTATGATTAAGTAATGAGTCCCATTTTGCAACCCTGCTCCCTAAAATATCACTAGTTTGATATAAATAAAGGACTCTATTATCTTTAATAGCTTAGTCTCATTAAACCTAAATCAGGCTCTACTTTAGCTCTTGGTAATTGACACGGATATACCAAGGATCTTATAAAATAGAGGATCTGCCCTTATAACAAAATCTTGAAGCCATACGTCACAGTTTTACCACCCCTACTCTGCCCACTCCGCCCAATAAGATCGCCATGTTTTGAGCCAACAACCATGGCGGAAACGAAAGCAGCCAATCATACGATGGCGAAAACGAGAGTAGCCAATCAGACTTGCCGATGCTAGGTTGTTTTTTGGCTTCATTAATTTAAAATGAAATGAAATCTTTAAGTTTTACGTCCCACGGTTATGCCGGTTAGGCTAAAGGAGACGGTGATGATGAGAGATGAGTGAAATGGTGGAATGAAGAAGGTGGGAGGAAACGGGAGAACCCCGAGAAAACCCACGAGCACGGTGTTTGTCCACCACAGTTCACTTGGCGGGGGCTGGGATCGAACCCGGGACCCCAAGCACCAGAGGTGAACGCTCTACCACTGAGCCACCGCGCCCCCCTTATTCATTAATTTAATACGATGAAGATACATATAGGCAGATCCTCTATTTTATAACATCCTTGGAATATACAAATAATAATTTTCTGTTTTGCAACCAATTGGGCGAGGTAGATGGGGGAAACACAATTATCAGTGGCAGACCGCTCACCGGTCGTCTACAGGTCTCTGGTACGATCTGAAACCAATTAAGTTTGTTGTAAATAACATCCTGCCTGTGGATTTATCGAGGTTTTCCCGTTTCCTCCCACATTCTCATTCTAGAAAATATTTCATAATCATTCATTTTTATCAACCATCCGTCTCCCTTAGCCTACTAGGCATAAACATGGGGCATAAAATTGAAAATTTCTAGTAGAAATGAAACCAAATTATATTCAATAAGAAGTACTGTTTCTGAAAAAACGAACATTTAGTTGATGTCGTTTCGGCTTAATAATTCACAATGAAACATGTCTATTTTGATAACTTAGAGGTTGCTCAAAAAATATGCTGATGTTAAATATACACTAAATGTATTTTATGGCTATAATTATTCAATAGAAATTACGAAAGCGATCAAATTAAAAGAAGTAGCAAAGTTAACGGACCTTATGCAGAGTCATTTTTAGCTTGTTTTATAACAAGCTTGACTAGTGCCGGATTTACGTCTAAATTAGGGCCCCACTCGCTTGAGGGCCCAGAAAACTTAAAGAAAAACCGAATACAATGTAATTTCCAAATAACAAGAAAAAGAAAATAAGATAAAACTCACATACAACAATGGTGTTTTGTATTGTTATGTACTATGGTTTTATGAAGCAAGATAGGGCTCTATTTCTCAGCCTCACTTCTAATGAGGCCCCTGCTATCCAGCCTCGCTTATAATGGAGCCCCCATTTCAAAGGATGTTATAAAATAGAGGATCTGCCCATACGTATCTTTATCATATGAATTCAGTGAAGCCAAAAAGCAACTGAGCATCGTCTGAGCCGGCACGTCTGATTGGTTACTCTCGTTTCCGCCATCGTTGTTGGCTTGAAACATTGCGATCTTATTGGCGCGGAGTGGGCAGAGTAGGTGGCGAAGCTGTGACGTACGGCTTCACGATTTTGTTGTATGGGCAGATCCTCTATTTTATAACATCCTTGCCCATTTCCGAGTCCTGCTTGTAATGGACCCTTGTTACCATTTAGGTATCCATTAGGTCCATAAATTAGCATATAGCGTTGGAAAGGAAAGCTTGACGTCTAAAGGGTCCCTTTCAACAGCTTAGGGCCCATCAAACCTAAATCCGGCACTGAGCTTGACTAATGCGTGAACTTCCGTATTTAGTATTTAGTAACACTTCCGTTAGTAGCTATATGAAGTTAACAAGGCTTTATATCGAAAAAGGCCAACCAGGACTTCTCAGCAGGGTTGTCCAAACAGAATAGGAGAAATCAGTGTATGAAAGAATAGAAAGTGTTTGGACAACTGTGCAAAAAAATCGAGGTTGGCTATTTTCAATATATGTCGTTGATACTTCACTTAACGTGTTATTAAATATGGTTCACTCGTTAGTCAAGCTCTTAACACAACGCTAAAAACGACTCTGCATAAGGCCCAACATATTTAACTTATTAATCAGAAACACTGTGGTTAATTTTAACCAAATTTACTGTTGCCTTTCTCGCTGCTCCAGTGATTAGCGAGTGAGCTTCTGATGCATGTGCTCCTGCATTTTCTTCACAGACTGAAAAGATTAGAAGATTTGAACTCATTATGGTGGTTCTGAATCTGCCTTAAACTCATCGGTTCACGTTTCATATAGCTTCAGTGCTGAAAAGGGGCGCTAAACTTCAACAAACAAGTAATCAAGTAAACGTTCTATTCTTCCTCATATTTATATTATGAACTAGCGTGAATTACCTACTTCGCTCGGTTAAAATAAGAAAAATCAGTAATACTTTTCCTCAGTCGGTTACTTTTTACTATTACTGAAGCGTTTTCAGATTGATACAAACAAAGAAAATATAACGAAAAATCAGAAAATAATAAGCGGTATATGTAAATAAAAATTAAATATTACTACTGTGGAATGGCTGTGGATTTAAACGGCATCAGAAGTGTCACTGTTTATCTCATTTACACCGAAAACTGTGGATTCGACACTAATATCTGCCATTTTGGATCATTTTACATATATATATATATATGTCCCTTCTTCTCCCCAATTTGCGGTGCTGAATTTGGATTTAAACGGCATAGCATCGGAAGTGTCGCTGTTCATCTTAGCTACCCCGAAAACTATAGATTCGGCACTAATATCTGTCATTTTCGACCATTTTTATTTATCTCTCCACTTCTACTCTCCTAAGTTGCACCATCAAAGTGAAATGATAAAAACCATCTCAAGTTCAAACCTCATCTATGTTGGGGATTTGATGGAGATCGGTCGGGTAATTCAAGATTTATTAAGTCACAAACATAGTCATTTTCATTTTTAGTTAAAATGTATAGCTTGATCACCAATGAGCACAAGATATCGAAACATTCTGTAATTTTCTGTGTATTTGACGATCTTTTATAGTAGCAAAAAGGGGTAAAAGTGAGCGAGAACGAGGGTGGATGCCGTTCTCCCACTTCCAACAAATATCTATGGCGTCCTCCCACTTCCTTAAAAAAAATTACAATGGGTAAAGATAGGCACGGGAGACGACGCTACGTTATGCGTCCCCCTACCTTTTCAGATCCCTTTTACCCCTGGTAGCAAGGATGTCTGAAATATGAATCTGAACCACAAATTGAATAAGGACTGCCTGCCGTATGAGAAACGAAATTGTCAACAATTAGCCACTAGAGACTTCTCTTGTTATTATTATAGAACGATATAAATATTTAATTATCTCTATTTTGTATGAACTACTAACTTTTAATCACGTCTTTACTCCTATACCATTTTCATCATAGCTGATTTGAGTACATAATAAATGTCTCTAGATGACCAAAATGTGTAATGTTTAATGTCATCTCAAGGTTTCAGTAATGAAGCTTTCGAGGTTAGAGAGGTTGACGGAGCAGTTAATTCTCTTTTAATTAGTGTGTCAAGGGATACTAATGAATAAGCAACGCAGACATAATCTCTCTCTCTCTCTCTCTCTCTCTCTTTCTCTCTCTTACTTTCTCTCTTCCCTTTAATATTGCGCTTTGTGTCATCACCGGAAGAAGATCTGTCCATAAGGCTATGAGTATGTCTGTAAGAATACACCTACAGCCTAAGAAAGTGGGTCAATATAAATTTAGCTGGATTACTAACTATACGATACAGGGTGTCCCAAAATTGTGTCGGATATAGTAGATTTCGCGAACATTCTCAACAAGAATTGAGCACCATTGTTTTTATATGAATAGTGTACTCGTTTTCGTGCAGAAGACCCGGGTTCTATTCCCGGAATTAGATCATGTAGTTCAGATCCCACGTTGAGCTGTAGGTTCACGTCTCATATAGCATCGCTAGTGAAATGAGCGCTAAACTCAAACTAAATTAGGGGCCGCGGTGGCTCAGTGGTAGAATGTTTACCTCTGGGGCATGAGGTCCCTGGTTCGATCCCAGCTCACGCCAAGTGAACTTTGTGGTGGACAAACACCGTGTGCGTGGGTTTCCTCGGGGTTCTCCCGTTTCCTCCCACTTTCTTCATTCCACCATTTTCATTCATTTATCATCACCGTCTTCTTTAGCCTAGCCAGCATAACCGTGGGATGTAAAACTCCAAGATTTCATTTCACACTAAATTAAATCAATTGACAAGAAGTACTTCTATAGACAAGAGTAAGGCGAAAAATGTTATTGTGCACTGAGAAAAATCCATTATCCGGACAGCGGTATATTGTACAAATACAAGGATTCGTTATGTTTACTAAGGAAATCTGTACGGAGCGTACTTTATCCATATACTACAGAGGTACTGCCTTTTACCCGCTTAGATGTTACATCATGTCGCTGCAGGATGTCTGACATCTAACAATTTTCCGTATTTTACATACGTATACGTATGTTAAATACTTCAGCTATACGTTATATACGTCCATCTGTGTGTAAGATCCAGACCGCCTATAGACACTCTTTCTTTCGCCATGGCTGACGTCATTGAACTACCGTCTTTTGCTTGCGAAACGAGGTTGTTTACAAACGGAACAGAAGAGAGGAAGGAAACAAAAGCCTGGGTAAGTACAATAGTTAACTATTACTTTAGTTAAATATTCCATTAATTATATATTCTTTTAGTGTAACTTGCTTTAATATAGTACTAAGTAAGTAATGTAGTTTATGACTACAATTCTTACTATTGTAACTCGTAAATGATTGAGGAGAATGGAATGGGTGAATCTGAATTTTGAAAAAACTTTGAATATTAATGTTTTGAAACATATTATGTTTCAAGGTAGCAAAATGAATGTTATGTGTTTATTCATTCCATTTTATATGTGACGATTTATTACTTGGTGCAGATTTACTACAGGACTGCTTAACATAATTGCTAATAAACCGTTTTCAGCGCGGAAATTTCCTTGTGTAGTGAAGATTTAGGATTTAGATTTCTGGGCTTTCGGCATCAATGGCCTTGTTACCCCATATGAGGGATGACTTTCCTCGGCGAGTACACTATCCGGGGAAAGGAAGGGAAGAAAGGATTGGGGAAGGAAGAAAACGGCCTGGGACCTATATGTTAGGTACCACTCCGGCATTTGCCTGCTGTGAATGAGGAAAACCCAAGGAAACCTCATTCAGGATGGCTGGACTTAAAATCTTTTGATACTTTTTCGACCGAGTTCTCCCCCGGGATCGAACCCGGAACCGTTCGCACCGAAGGCGAGAGCGCTAGCGACTACCCTACGCGGGGCCACTTGTGTAGTCTAGAAAACTCATTTTTACTAGGATATTTGCAATTTTTTTTTTTTTTTTTTTTTTGCTTTTAGTTTAACGCCCCATGATTGTACATCAATGTAAGAGAGAAGGTGACAATGAGATACATGATAATGGTGGAATCAAGAAAATGTAAGGAAACTGGAAAGTCTTAAGAATAACCACACCTACAGTGTTCACCAAAAGGCTATTTGTCGGGAGCAGGAATCGAACCAGGGACCTAACGCGTCAGAGGTAAGCGCTCTACTACAAAGCTTTCTTTTGTTTAAAGAACTTGTTTACATTGAAATATATATATTTTACGAAGATACTGACATATTTTACAGCCTCACTGAAATTTAAAAAAAAAGAAAGTAGTCAGGGAGAGTTTACTTGTCAGATTTTTATTTTTTAATTTAATTTATTTTTATTTTTATTTATTTTTGCTTTGTTATGTTCCCTAGTTAATTAATGTTTGGGTTACTGAAAATTAAAACCTTTTTAGTATTATTGTTATGTCATCACTTTGGAACCAAAAAAGTTAGATTTTTTTTCTTGTGTTTTCATATAGGAAGTTGGTAAGTTTGTGCCTTAGCATTGGTTTGGTTTCTAGAACGTAATTGAAGGTCATGTTGAGTTGAGTCTTGGCGGGTTTAGAGTTCGTGAAGTGTCAGGCACTGCTTGTGCCCCTGTCTTCTGTCTGTGATGTTTCCTGGCTTTGGGCTGTGAGGTATTTATGTTGAGGAGTACCAACGCAGGCCGCGTGATATACAGGTAGCTACAACACAGCTTCAACAGCTACGAGTGCCAGGTGTTTGGATTTCATCTTTCGTTACGGCGTGACTAATGCAGTATAGTACTAGGTTCAAATTCTATGGGTGGTAAAAATGGTCGTGGTGTGGTAAGAAATACAACGTAATTGTTATTAGTTTATTAGTGTTTCTTCATAGTATAGTTTCACTATTTCTAGAAGGAATTAAGTAATAACGAAGTAATAAATAAGCAAAAGCACACTTTGATTGGCGTTAACTATTTCTCATACTCCATTGAGAATGTTTTGATCCTCAGTTGCGCAAACATCCAGTGTGCGTTTTTTTTTGTTTGCTTACACTGCCTTATAGATGAGCTCCCTCGTGGCTAAGTGGTTAGTGAACACGCCTTTGGCGTGGGACACCCGGGTTCGATTCCCGGCCGGGGGCCGCGGTGGCTCAGTGGTAGAAGGTTCACCTGTGGTGCTTGGGGTCCCGGGTTCGATCCCAGCCCCGCCAAGTGAACCTTGTGGTGGACAAACACCGTGTGCGTGGGTTTTCTCGGGGTTCTCCCGTTTCCTCCCACTTTCTTCATTCCACTATTTAATTCATTGCTCATCACCGTCTCCATTAGCCTAACCGGCATAACCGTAGGACATAAAACTCAAAGATTTCATTTCATTTTTTCGATTCCCGGCCGGAGCTTATGTGGTTCGGATTCCACGTTAATCTGTAGGTCCACGTCTCATACAGCCTTGCTGCTGAAAGGAACGTTAAAATCAAATCAGCACTGTTTTACAGATGCAATTGTTCGATTCCGAGTTCGAATGAAGCTTTTTACGGGCAGGGGGCGACTTTTATATATACAATCCAAGGATTTTAGTTATTAGTCAGTGATGCAATATATAGACCTATATATATTACAAAATTGAAAGTGACTATGTTTGTGACTCTTAATCTCTTAAGAGCTGATGTGGCTCAGTGGTAGAGCGTTCACCTCCGGTACTTGGGGTCCCGGGTTCGATCCCAGCCCCCGTCAAATGAACTTTGTGATGGACAAACACCTTGTGCGTGGGTTTCCTCGGGGTTCTCCCGTTTCCTTCCACTTTCTTCATTCCACCATTTCATTCATTGCTTATCATCAGCGTCTCCTTTAGCCTAACCGGCATAACTGTGGGACGTAAAACTCAAAGGTTTCATTTCATTTTTTCTTAATCTCTTTGGAATCTTGTACTTAGGTTCACAGCGGAAGCGACGAAATAACTCGACTCATCCATTGTAGCTCTCTTCGCAACCAGTTTCCAAAATGTTGGCAATAAGTTTGCGAAACGGGATATGACGACTCCAATTTTGGGTGAAAAGTCGCTATAAAAAATAATAGAGAAATTCATTGTCTATAAGCATTGTTTTAAAGTTGTAGATGTAAACTAAACAATATGTTCTACTCACTGGCGCAAATCCGTGGGGGGGGGATGACGGATACATGTCCCCTCCAATCTTGGAACTGAGGGGGACTTCTCCCCAATAATCCGATTTGAAATGTGTTTTTTGGGAGAAATTTGATTATTTTTGTCCGATTGCTACAAAGGAACGTGAGATAAAATATGTCCCCCAGAATAAGCCTCAAATCTGCAGCCTCCCAACGCTGAAGACAAGTCTGATCCTCCACAACATTGTTTTTCAACTTCATAAGTATTTTGGACATCGCCAAAAAAAGTATGGTAACGGTCTTACCCCCCCCCCCAATGTTGAAGACAGATTTGCGCCGCTGGTTCTACTCACATCTTTGTAAATAGGGCGCAACCAATCCTTTAATTCAGGGATCATTTCAGGTTGTTTCGGGTACTTTTGTTCATATTGTGGTCAAAATAGTTCCGAAATAATTAACACTACAGTACTTACGTTAAGCAATTTTTTTGTAAAAGAAAAAGTGCAGAATAATTAAAAGACCCCAAAGGACAAATATAACAAACATCTTCTTCGCCTTTATTCACGCAATCTATAGCTAATCTTGTTGCTATCGGTAATGATGTACTACGTGTGTTTCTCAACGGAAACTCTGCGAACTAAAGGACATCAAGTTTGTAGTTGTTCTTCGTTAGAGGGCAAGGGTAACATAACAATGCAGGATTGTGGGGCAGTGAGTATGCTGTATTTCCAAACTCTTCATCAGTTGCGCTGATTAAAACAAACAAACAGAAAAAAAGAACGTAAAAACTGTTTTGAACTAATAATGCTTCTCTACAGATGAACATTTTGTTTGGAGCAAAAAGTCGCTAAATGTGTAAGTAGGTAAATCGTCATTTAAAAATCACCCAAAAAAGTCTCCAATCGGAAAAAAATATTTTTTGTCGCTATCGTAGGGCGACCATACGTCCCGTTTTGACCGGGACAGTCCCGTTTTAGTGGCGTGTCCCGGCCGTCCCGTCAGTAGATGGAAAAAGTAGTATTCGTCCCGTTCTATGTAAATGAAAGAAGTAAATAACAAACCCAGTATCTTTACTCCTTTTAAAAGTATTAATAATTAATAATAACAAAGAGGCAAAAATTGAACTGAAATTCCCTATATTAAACATACTCTATAGTTCGCAGTACTGCTCGAAAGGCAGCAGAGGTTTTAGCAGTTGGTTGTGTGTTGAACAAATTTCAACGTGTCTTTCCTTTTTCATAAGTACCCGCTCTGTAACAAAGAGAGAGAGGAGGAAATCTGATATCAAGGCACTGATAAGAACAAAGGTAGATCTAAAAGTCTAGGGTTGCAAGAACCTGTCCCGTTTTTAACTGAAAATTTTATGGTCAACCTACGCTATCGTTGAGGTCGAATTCCCCTTATTTAGCGACTTTACCCAAAATTGGCAACATTGACCCCCACCGAACAACCAGGGTTGAATTCAGGGGGTAGCCCGGGGGGGAATCTCCCCCCCGAAGAAAATTCATTCCCCCCCGGAGAAACTCCCAAAATTTCAGTCACAAAATGTAGAAATTACTTCACCCAATTATTTGCTTTTCTTTCCGTGTACGTGCAGACGAAATCCGATCTCTCAATATACATATAAATGACGCAGACCCATTCTATATAAATGTTAACATGTAACATCTAAGATAGAATACCAAATAGTGAATAAAACTTGTATTTCTTAACGCTATGACTGAGTTTGGCAGAACATGAAATTGTTAACTGTTGAAGAAAGGTTTGTATTTTAGTAGGTACTATACTCTCGCCCTATATTATATATTAGTAGGTAGCACTAGCACAGGTTGAGATACGAAAGGAAAGATAGGGAAGATCTTTCGATCATTCCATATAATCTCTCATGTCAGCAGACTTCAGTTCTTGAAAATATACAGTTCCTACATTATTTGAAATAGGGCGCCTAAATCCCATTTCTCGCATCGGAAGTAACAGACGTAAATGTGTTTTACGATTGTTAAAGTAAACACATCTTTCTTTAATTAAAAATAATTCAGTTAAAGGGTGAGATTCAGTGGGCGTCATTTAGAGGGATCAGGGAGGAACAGTTATCCCACCTTGATTAGAGACTTATATAGAATTTATCAATATGATAATAGTATATAAGTGAAAGATTGCTATTGAAGGTGGCCAAGATCCTGCTCAGTGCCGTTCCATGGGGGAGGGGCAAGCGGGGCGACGGCCCCGGGCGCCGAAGTAAGGGGTGAAAAATTCGGGAGGGAAAAAGAAAAAAGAAGGAAAGAAAAACAGAGGAATGAAATACATGTGGACATATATAAAATGAAAGGAAAAAAGTAATGAAAAGTGCTCAAAATCAAGGAAAAGCAGGGTTTACTTTTTAAAATTTTCCCACCTTTGGCGGCTGGTCTGTCGACCTCACTCATATATACGGGGATGCCGTCGTATACTCTCGCGCCAAGCGCTGATTTTCCACGACACGGCACTAATCCTACTGAAGATTTCGTCAACTAAACTATTGATGTATATGCAGTGAAGAAACCAAGGCTAATATGTTTGATTTAGAATCAGAAGTGTGAGAAAGAATGATAACTTTTTATTAAGATATTCCTAAGTATGTTTGTTTTAGGAGAAAAAATATTTCAGTTAATTTAAATCTTTTTAAAAATTTTTACATTAGTAACAAACAGTAATTACTGAATATAGGAAATAATAAAAATAGTTACTGTAAATAGCAGTTAAAGTTTAGTGTAAACTATTTTTGCCAGTCTTTATTTAATGTTTTAGATGAAATCAAACGATTGTTTTCTTAAAATTATAATCTCATTGAATATTTATCAGCAATTAGCCTCAATATTAGGTAAGATGTGTATGTGAATGGAATTGTTAAATATGCTGCTTTCTTGAAAAAAATACAGAAAAATAACACTCCCCCGAGCAGTTGACATTCCCCCCCGGGTGTAAATGTCTGAATTCAACACTGCGAACAACACCCCGTTATCTTTAGCCTAGCCAGCATAATAGTGGGACGTAAAACTTAAAGATTTCATTTCGAACAACACTCCCAGAAACCTATTGTTATACCATTCCCAAAACACCCTTTTGTACAGTTCTCCCTATTCGAAAAAAAAATTGTAAATAGCAGTGTTCATACATAAATATGGAACTCAATTTCCCTGAATTTTCCAGGTTTTCCAGGTATTAATTTTTCAATTTCCAGGTCTAGTGGAAGAAACTAATAGTACGAGAACACATAAATTTTAAGAATACTATATTTATATATTTGAGAATGGCCACCCTTCTCCCCAATGAACGATTGCAATTAAATATTGAGTCACAAGAAAATAAATAATTAAAATAAATAAAATTTAAGTTGAAAAATATGAAGTTGAGAAACCTACTAAGGGAATTATATAATACTTTTGTTCCATACTTGAATACATTCAAAATATACAAAAATATTGGCTTGGGGAAGAAAAAAGGGCCCGCGAGATTTTAACTGATTCTTATAGTACTCGACAACAGAAATAAATTACTGAAAGAATTTTCAAAATCGGCGCAGGTAAACATGCAGAAAATCGCATTTTCATGTACCGGTTCAAAATGGGGAAGAAAAGACGACCGCGAGATTTTAATTGATTCTTGTACACGACGAGAGAAATCGATTAGTGAAGGAATTTTCAAAATCGGCGCAGGCAAACATGGAGAAAATGGCATTTTCATGTACCGGTTCAAAATGGGGAAGGAAAAAGGTTCCGCGAGATTTTAACTGATTCTTGTAGTACTCGTCGAGAGAAATCGATTAGTGAAGGAATTTTCAAAATCGGCGCAGGCAAACATAGAGAAAATCTCATTTTCATGTTCCGGTTCAAAGTGGGGAAGAAAAAAGGGCCGCAAGATTTTAACTGATTCTTGTAATACTCGACGAGAGAAATCGACTAGTGAAGGAATTGTCAAAATCGGCGCAGGCAAGCATGAAGAAAATCGCATTTTCATGTATCAGTTCAAAATGGGGAAGAAAAAAGGCCCCGCGAGATTTTAACTGATTCTTGTAGTACTCGACGAGAGAAATCGATTAGTGAAGGAATTTTCAAAATCGGCGCAGGCAAACATAGAGAAAATCTCGTTTTTATGTTCCGGTTCAAAATGGGGAATGAAAAAGAACCGCGAGATTTTAACTGATTCTTGTAGTACTCGACGAGAGAAATCGACTAGTGAAGAATTGTCAAAATCGGCGCAGGCAAGCATGAAGAAAATCGCATTTTCATGTATCAGTTCAAAATGGGGAAGAAAAAAGGTCCCGCGAGATTTTAACTGTTTCTTGTAGTACTCGACGAGAGAAATCGATTAGTGAAGGAATTTTCAAAATCGGCGCAGGCAAACATAGAGAAAATCGCATTTTCATGTACCAGTTCAAAATGGGGAATGAAAAAGAACCGCGAGATTTGAACTGATTCTTGTAGTACTCGACAAGAGAAATTGACTAGTGAAGAATTGACAAAATCGGCGCAGGCAAGCATGAAGAAAATGGCATTTTCATGTATCAGTTCAAAATGGGGAAGAAAAAAGGGCCCGCGAGATTTTAACTGTTTCTTGTAGTACTCGACGAGAGAAATCGATTAGTGAAGGAATTTTCAAAATCGGCGCAGGCAAACATGGAGAAAATGGCATTTTCATGTACCGGTTCAAAATGGGGAAGGAAAAAGGTTCCGCGAGATTTTAACTGTTTCTTGTAGTACTCGACGAGAGAAATCGATTAGTGAAGGAATTTTCAAAATCGGCGCAGGTAAACATGGAGAAAATGGCATTTTCATGTACCGGTTCAAAATGGGGAAGGAAAAAGGTTCCGCGAGTTTGAACCGCTACGATGTATGTTCACGAATGTCCCCGTCTTCTCAAATTTAGTTAATTACTGTGACACTGAAACATGTGACACAGAGTCACATTGTGGATGACTGCAATCGGCAACCACTGCACATATACTCCTCCCGCCCCACAGTTTGATTATTTCGATCCATTCCTCACGTGCTAACGGCATGGTTCAACATCTGCAAGAAAGAGGTAAATGTAACGTTCAATTGGCAATAGCTTTTCACCAAATTAAGCTGCATGAAATCTGATTGCATATTTGACATACTGAGAAAATTCTAGTCCGTGGCCATATGTATCACATATCCCATCAATTCATAAAAATTTTGAACACAAAATTACGGTCGTCCGTGTGACGTACTCCCAAAAGGCCTAATGTGTATCACCCACCTCACATTCAATGAAACCACATCCGAGTAGAATTTAGAAAGGAACTTCTTATGATGTATACAGGATGTCTCAAACGTTCCCTGACATAGGATAACTCTGTTATTATCAGAGTTACAACAAAATGTAAGAGGAAAAACATCTCGAAATATGACGTTTTCAATCTAAAGTGAACACTTTTTAAAAAAAATCGGACGAGATGTTTGTGCTGTATACTCTTTATGCACCCAATTTTAAATGAAAATGCAACGTTGTCATTTACCTGGACCCACAACATAAGTGAATGAAGTTACTGTTTGAAACGGGGGCTGGCCATCGACATGTTAGCGTAAAAGACAGTAACTTCACTCACTTACGTTGTGGGTCCAGGTAAATAGCAATGTTGCATTTTCATTTCACATTGGACGCATAGCGAGTGTACAGCGCAAACGGGTCATCCGATTTTAAAAATTCCTTCACTTTAGAATGAAAACATTATATTTGGAGACGCTTTCCAAAGTAGTATAATTTAGTTTGTTTAAATTTACAATTTAATACAAGTAGATTCGGATTTATATGCGTAGGATTTTGTATGCATCTAACTAATGAATTCTTTATTTTCATGCTTAACTTAGTGACTTGGCTTTGGACTGCAACTGATTATTGTAACCCATTATTGCTTGAGAAGAAACAAGATATCCGAATCTTCATTTGGAGAAATCAAACGTCTATTGGAAAGCTGGGGATTACAATCATTAATTTCTACATTTCAAGGTGCGTAAATTATTTATTCTGTGTTTGTTGTTAAATTACTATTACTATTATTGGGTTTAGAATCAATCAAGCACTTCATGATATTTTATGGGGATCAAGATGGGTGCCGGATAGATAAGTATTTGAGCGTCAGGCTCTTATTTCTTTTCAATTTAATATTTAATCAATGATTATTTTTCTCCCTCATTATTCCACCAAATCGTATTCCAAGATCATATATCCATTTTTGATCGATATATCCATATTTTTGATCTCTTTCATATTTCTATATTTTCGATTTTTGATATTGTTTATATTTCGATATTGCTGTATTTTTCGATATTTCGAACAAGTTTCGATAGTTTGTCAATATCGATTATCTATATCTAAATTCGGATATCCCAAAGCCCTATCGAACCCCCTCCGAAATGAAGTTTTTGGCTATGGACCTGATTAGGGATGCGCACGAGACAAGACGAGACAGAATTTTTGTTACGAAATTCGAGACGAGATAGAGCTCTTCCAATAGAAACGGATCCAGTTTTCGAGACGAGACATAACTTTCGCGGCACCTTTTCGAGAGGAGACAATCTCAAATCTTTTCTCTTGCGCATCCCTACACTTGATCATGAGGTATCAAAAAAAAAAGTTAATGAGAAATACCGGTAACATGTAAATACAATATAGGTAGCTAAAACATTTTTGTTTTCATTCTTCAGTAATGCATTATTATTAATCTCAGGGGGGCGCGGTGGCTCAGTGGTAGAGTGTTAACCTCCGGTGTTTGGGGTCCCTGGTTCGATCCCAACTCGCGCCGTGTGGACTTTGTAGTGGACAAACACCGTGCTCGTGGGTTTTCTCGGGGTTCTCCCGTTTCCTCCCACTTTCTTCATTCCACCATTTCACTCATTTCTCATTATCTCCGTCTCCTGTAGCCTAACCGGCATAATCGTGGGACGTTAAACTTAAAGATTTCATTTTTTATTAATCTCTGTATTTTATAGTGTATTCTCAAGCTTAAGGTGATGTATAATTAAATTTTGAATTCAGTTAACTTATTTTGTTTCTCAGATTGTTTTTAAAATGTATGTACAAACGTTTATTTTCATTCTTGAGAGTTTAAAGTGATGTATAGTTATTAAACATAGTATTTAATATTGTACTCTTAACGTGGAAGTGATATACAGTTAACTTTTGAATTCAGTTAACATTTTTCTCTCTGAAATTGCTTTAAAAAGTATGTAAAAACGTTTTTATTTTATTTCTTGAGTGCTAAAAGTGATGCAAAGTTATTAAGCTTACTACTTTATATTGTATTCTTAACCCTAAACTGATACACAGTGCGTTTTTGAATAAATTATGTCAAGTTATTTGAGTGACGAACACTGGTAGAAAATCCTGACTACTACTGGAACATTTTGATTTTAAGGTGACGACTACTGGTGCAAGGATTTTAAAATATTGTTTTTCCTCCAACGGCTACTCCTTTTTTAATTCTAACTACATGGTCATTATAGGAAGGATCAGTGAGTCTTTCCAACTATGGTACAGCTCCGACAGATTCACGATGCTCAGAGAAGAGACAAAATAGTATGTTTTCAACCTTAAAGTGAGAACCACTGGCGTTTTTACCCTGCTATGCAAAAGTAAGTGAGTACTCCAATGGAGTTCCAATGCGGTACTTAATTTCTGCGTTTTAGATATATGGAAATACATGTCTCTAAAATGTAAAGAACTGATTTTTTTTTTTTACTGAAAACTGCAACTCGGTAAGCCTTATGGATACCGAGGTATGGGAAAATAAACTATAGGTATGTGGGGCTTGCATACTTGACGCTACAATTCGGAAATTGAATTAAAATATGACTAACGGCTATCAAGATGTTGTCAAATAAAGGGAGGACCAACACAGTTAAGGGGTTTTCGTGTTAGATGCTAAAATTTCCGAAATCGGTCATGGAAAGTTAATAAACACCAGTAGCAATTTCATCTTAAAGTAATTAGATATCTTCATGGAGTGTTAGAACATCATGGAGTCTACCAAAATTAAATTTTAAAAGCTTTTGAAAATATAATCTAACATTTGTAAACAGTATTTGAAATATGTGTTTACCCAAAACTTCCAGCTAGTACATCTAACATCTGGAGAAACACTGTGAAATAAAAGCGTACGAGATCTTGAAATTTCGGAAACAATTATTGGTGGCAACAAAATTAAATAAGATGGTACTTCTATGGGTTAAATGAGTACCTCAGTACAATTTCGATCGAAAGATTAGTTCAGTCCTAGGTTTTCTTCAGGCAATTCCAAGGGTTCATCGAGCTGTGCAAAAGAATGAAAATTCGCTGTCAATATCTAAGATAGTAACCAAGATATAAGGAATTATATATTTTATGACGTAAAAATAGAGATCTTTACGGATTTGTACTTTTGGCTCTTTCCTATAAGAAAAAAAATTCAGAAAACTACTGTATATACCTTAATAGACAATTCAGTGGGCGGGGACACAGTAGCTTAGTGGTAGGGTATTTAACTAATCTTTTTTTGCAGAAACTATTGGAGTATTCACTTAACCTGTAGAGATACGATCATACTTAACTCCCTATTTAATTTTAAAATTAAATAAAAGGAAATATTTCAGTGTAGCGACCCACGATTATGCATTTTAGTCTCAGGGAGATTATGATTAAAGCAAGTGAATGTTGTTGACAGAATTGATGGAATGCAAAGGTGGGAGGAAAGAGAGTACCCCGAGAAAACCCACGAATACGATGTGCACTACAAACTGACTTGACCGTGGATCGAACCAAGAACCCAATACACTAGAGGTAAGCACTCTACCCCTAAGCCATCGTGCCCTCGTCCATTTAATTGTCTATTAAGGTATATACGGTTGTTTTCTGAAATTTCTTCTTCTTACAGCAAATACTCAAAAGTACAAATCCATGTGGGTCTCTATTTTTACGACGTCATAAAATGCATAATTCCTTATATCTCGCTTGCTATATTAGATATTGAAAAAAAAATGTTCACTTTATTTCAGAGCCCGATGAACGCTTGGAATTGTCCAAAGAAAATTTAGAGCTGAATTAATCTTTCGATCGAAATTGTACTGACGAGTCTGAGGTACTCACTTAATCCATATAAGTACCATCTTATTTAACTTTTGTTAGGATCAATAATTGTTTTCTGAAATTTCAAGATCTAATACGCTTTTATTGTATGGTGTCTCTCTAGCTGCTAGATGTACTAGCTGGAACTTTTAGGTAAATACATATTTCTAATACTCTTTACAAATGTCAAAATATATTTTACAAAACTTTTAAAATTTAATCTTGGTAGACCCCGTGATGTTCTTAAACTCCATGGAAATACCTAATTATTTTAAGATGAAATTGCTACTGATGCTTATTAACTTTACATGACCGGTTTCGGAAATTTTACCACCTAACACGAAAACCCCATAACTATATGGATCCTCCCTTTATTTGACAATATCTTGATAGTCATATTTTAATTAATTTTCTAAATTGTACTGTCTAATATGCAAGCTCCACGTACCTATGGTGTCGCTTTTTATTTCACCATATTTCGGTAACTGTTAGGCGTACCGACTTGCGGTTTCGGTAAACACACACCTCTAACGTTCTTTAAAACGTTATTAAGACATATTTTAGAATATTTAGAAATGAGAGTTCTGGGAATATCATGGTACCCGAAAACCCCCATCAGGGCGTGTGTGTAGTGTATTTAATTGAAACTACTTTTGAGGTTGTTGTAAGCCCTCGTAATTACGTTTCCGAAACTGCACCATCTAGTACGCAAACTCCACAGTTCTGTAGTGTCGCTCTTTATTTTCCCATATCTCGATATCCATAAGGCTTACCGAGTTGAGGTTTTCGGTAAACAGATGTCAGTTCCTTACATTTTAGAGACATATATTTTCATATATATAAAAAATACAGACATTAGGTACCCCATGGTAGCCCGAACACCATTGAGGTACCCACTTACTTTTGAATGGTAATACATTTTGAGTTGTTGTTCAGCATCAATAAACACTTCATAGTTTTTCTACGTGCAACCCAAAAATCCATACCTGACCGAACAGATTTTGTCCATTTAATCTCAAAAATGTTAAGATACTTTGTATTGTTAAGTACAACCAAATTAAGCACACTGAATATAACATTTTAAATATTTTCTGATTTTTGTTGCAGGTATTTCGTGCATCAAACCAGGATTCTGCTTGAAAGACAGTCAAAAGAAGCAGTGTAGGTTGTGGCTAAAAGTACGCCCTTTCTGAAGACAGACTCAGTTGTACTTACATTATTTTGTACGAATATATAACCCTAATAAAGATACTGTACTACAAATTATTTCTTTCTTCCATAAATAATAATAAAATATTATCTCTGTTTAAAGAAAATGATTGTTAATGTTAAGTCATTTTAATTCTTTTTCTCTGTAATAAGAACATTATCCCTAGCAATATTTTTTATCTTTGTGCTATTGCGATTGGATGAAGTAAAATTCTATACGAAGCACTATTATTTCAGACATGCATTAATAACTAATGTATTGTTCTGTATGTAAGACAATGTGTATACTGAACATGTCTAGCGAAGGTGTTGTTTTAATACAGAATCTATAACTCAGCTTTTCAGTAGTCAACTTTATTGGGAATCCGAAGAAAGAAGTTTTAAAAAAAATGTTGGACTTACCAGCGTGTGTGTGTTCGAATTCTGGACTAATCCAAATTATCCAGAGAAATCATTATATATTTCTTTGTTGCTATTTCAGATGTATCCTTTATCCAAGTCGTATGAAACGGAGACTTCATACATCGCTATACTTTGTATGAACTATGTTCCGTATTTACTTAATCACTTTGTAACTTTCTCTAGTGTTGACAAGGCCGCAGGTGTCAATCGAATAGTTTAGTGTTTCACTCATGTCACCTTGTGACTAAGGTACGTCCTGTCGGTATATATATGGTACTGGGTTCAATTAGCGATAAAATACATTTTTAGCGTTAAACAAATGCAAAAATCTACACGAAATGAGATACCGTGATCTCTGACTTACGGATAACACCAAGCAACTAATGGTACTGAGTGTGATTGAGTTTACTAATTACTATTTGGCTAAAATCAGTGTTCCTTTATCTATAGTTCTTTTCGTGCTTTGAATTGCAAAGTTTGAAATAACCGTTTTAAATTATTGTGTATATATATCTTCCGAGTAATTCTGAGAATCATTGCTCTTTCTTTAAGCAATGTATGAGACTGTTAAATTGCTCTTTCCTTAAAATGTTGCACTAAGAAGGATGCATCCAGGAAAGTCCAAATTTGCAGAATGTCTATAGCAGGGAAGAATAAATATGTTTAGTCGATGGCTGCACAACGCCTCCGCTGTCACCACGTTGTCACACAGCGAATACAGCGAACGTTTAAGAGTATTCTGCACTTACTATTAGGTATCGGCCTGGGAACTTTGGCGCATCTACCCAGTCTCCTTCTTGGTGTTGCATTTTTAATGGCGAGTACTGAGTAGGAATAATATTGTAAGCGAATACGTTTCCGGCTGACACCTCACTTTTAATTATTGCGACATTTAAAAAAAAAAAGACATACCTGTTAATTAAAATGTACAGAGAAGTTATTTCTGGAAAATTCTATTCAGGCCTCTTGTGGTAACAACTGCACTTTAGTAGAAGATACTATTAAGGAAAAGAATGAGGTAAAATAATCTTTATATCGTACAAGCAATGGATGATAACAGCTTAATAAATGATTGTACGTAAATCTTGTTTGAGTTTGAATATAGGATTGTATAAGGCTGTGCATTTTGCATTATTATTGAGGTGCTGCAACTAACTAACTGCAAACCATATGATAAATTCTTACAGTAATATATCACATATTGATTTACTCTGTATGGAAACGAAAATAGTTTAATATATGGTTAACCTCCTTTGTGCCAGGGGCGGATCCAGAGGGGGGCGATCGGGGCGATCGCCCCCCCACAAGAGGAAACTTTCTTATTTTATATATAAATAAACCCATCCATAACAAGTTTGGAGCTCTTAAAAGTAGCAGTATTACCGCCGACCGCCCCCCCCCAGAAGTCCGTCCTGGATCCGCCCCTGCTTTGTGCCCATAATTTTAAAATTAACGCTTGTGTCACTTTTCAACACTTGACTTTGCAGTAGCTTTCCAACGAATTAGCAGGAAGCCCAAACTTATAGGACACCCTGCAGGTAAATACATTTCTTTGGACAGTTTCACTGCTCCAAACTAAGATTTGAAAAGTGTAGTATTGTTAATTTTATTATTATTGGCACAAAGGAGATCAACCATATTTTAAGCTATTTTTGTTTTCATACAGAGTAAAACAATATTTGACAACATTACAGTAAGAATGTATCATGCACTTTGCAGTATGTTGCAGCACTTTAATAATGGTGCACTATACGTACACTCTAGATCCTGCATATGTCCGATCCATACATTACAAGAAGGCAATACGTATTCGATACAGGTAAAATCTGTATATTTCATATGGACAACCTATTAGCTATATACATCCAATCTATACATTACATATGGCCAACCTGTACGCGACATACGTATAATCTATATGCTGCATGCAGACAGTCTGTAAGCTACATATATGCACTCTGTATGGTGCATACGGATATTCTGTATGCTGTATCTGGACAAGCTGTGTGCGACATAAGGATAATCTGTATAATACATACGTACAATACGTATACTGTATCTAAAGTTCATTCAAGGAACGTTCAGTACCTCATGTAAACAAATACACGTGGTGATTGTTTCATTTGATTGGTTAAAGAGCCTTGCCGCATCCATACGGCAGAAGAAAATAGTCCATTGTCAAGTAAGCTGTTTTTCAATGTTTTTGTTGCTTATAAGGCTCGTTACCAGAAATACAATTTACTTACAGTGAAATAACAGAAAAAAACACTCTATATAAGAACTAAATTGAATTAATGCAATAAAAGAGAATACGCATGCGTAGAAACTGGGTTTGGCCCACCTTATGCGCGAATCACAGTTTACAATATGGCTGCGTGCGGGGAATATGCAAAACGCCGACAGGATACAAGCACGTGCTTCTCGAAGGAAGCGGTGACCGTAAGCCAATCAGCCGATGGCTGGCGGAGTAATATCATTCTACAATGTTTACATCAGGATCAGAAGGTTCGTTGAATGAACTTTAGTCGTACGTATGGGGCACAAGTACAATATAGATGCTGTCTCGGGGTTGAACGCAAGAAACATACGTACAGAACGTATATTGCATACTTCTTGAAATCATGCTCCGTCCTGATAGTCAGTGTATGTCGTCATTATTAACCCACATGCTACATACGACCCTGACGTCACAAAGCTAGATATTACCTCCGTATATACTTGTTACTGCAGATAACGTCACACGAATGACGTCATTGCACTTGTGCAGACAGTACGTATAATACATACTTTTTCAGCTATACGTTTGCTGCAGGATGTTATATACGGTTGTACGTTAAGTCCAGAAACTACAGGAATTACGAATGTAACCTACGTTTTTAAGTATGCCACCTACATTTTTTTTTTCTCAGTGTGAGATACTAAACTACAGTGGTTCAATTCACGATAGGTATACTTTACTCAGATACAAACCTAAGTAATCAATTTCACGTTAATCAGTAGAGTCTGTCTCATATTGCTCGATTTTATTATAATGTGTCCAAAACTTTAGACAAGTTATTCACTATAGGTAACTTTAGTTTTATATGCATAGAAAGGATTGTTTTATTATACAAATTTAATGATTGTTTCTAGTAAAAGAGAGAGCTAATAATATTAGTAATGATTTATATTAATTTAATAAAATTTAGAAAATTATTGTTAATAAAAAGTTGTTAATAAAAGAATGACTTTAATATACATTTTTAAAAGAGGTATTCATGTACACTTAAAATTATTTAGATCTTCGTGAGTGATCGGTAAGGTTACCTTTAGGAATATGTATCTCTAAAATAATAATTTCAAGATGAAAACTGGCTATTGTGAAGACTTGAATATAACTCGATGAATAACCGATAGTTAAATAAGTCTCAATATGATCGTGAATGTTGTTTGTTCTTACTTTTCAATGTAGACAAGGAGAGTCCACTTCTATACGAAAAGGACATTCATAAACGCCGAAGAAGAAATAATAATATAAACTAAACTTTTCGTAACTTAGTTATATTAAAGCATAAATAAGATATTGCTTGTATTATCTCCAACTAAACATAATTGTTTTCTCAATTAAGGAAGGTTTTCTTGGGGTTCTTCCGTTTCCTTTCACTTTCTTCATTCCACCATTTCATTCATTTCTCACCCTCACAGTCTTCTTTAGCCTAGCCGACATAACCGTGGGACGAAAAACTTACAGATTTCATTTTCAATTGGGATTATAAAGTACACAGGATTATGATGTAAACAATACTGATACATGTGGTTTATGACTAAAGGGTTATTTAGCCAATAATATCAAAATAATTTCCTGAGACATAAATTAGGGAATATCTGACAATGTATAACATAAATCCTTTCGCCATAGATCACGTACCGCATATAATTTCACAATATATTATCTGAATTTGAACGTTTACTATATATTCCTAATTTTCTTTCCTTTGGATAATATAAAGTTTTACGTTTGTTAGATTCTTATATATTTGTCTGTGCACAATAACTTCATGTCTTTCTCCTTATTCTTAAGATATATAATCATAGCCTTGTGCGTATACTATGCCTAGAAGCCCTCAGAACGTCCCAAGAGTTAGCCAGAAAGACGGGTCATCTTTCAATGTTATCAGCCCTTCCGGAGGTCTTCATCTCATATAGGGTACTGTCACAATTGTGTGGAGACACTGCTCTGAATTCTGATAGAGACCCACATAGGTCCATCCCCATTTTCCCTATAGGTCCTTCCCCGACTCTTTTGTTATCCAAGAACGCCTTCTCCCTTCTATCTTAGGAACTTCAAGAGAAAGAGGGGAGAAGGAAAAGAGTATGAGAAAAAGGAACCGAAAGAGATTCTAAAGTCATCCGTCCAGTCGAAGCACGTCCCACTGTTCATATCAGAATCAAGTTGGGAACCTGAAAACTGGTGCAGTTCGTACAGAATCGGAAAGTAAGTGAGTACCGAACTCATTCGTATTCTTAGAATAAAACGAGCATCTTTTATAATATACCGTTGGTTGGACAGTATTGTTTCCCCTTACATCCTTAATCCCCTATCTCCATCAATAAAGCTATTTTCCCTCTTTCGGTTTTATCTTCTTTTTATTGTTTCTATATATAATATAAAAAAAATATGTAGTAAGGAAGCTTCCTTTCTTTTCCGTCTAAACTTTATGACTACTTCAAGACTTTGGAAACGACAAGCAATTCGTATGGTGCTTCACTTATCTAACAAGACCTCAATGTGAAAGATCTCAATGCAATTTGATCGATTAAGACAATAAAAGAGTGTAGCAGCAAACGAAATGATTAATATATCGAGAACTGTTTTCGATTTTGAGATCTGTGTACCTAATTGGAAAATGAAACGAAATATTTTATTTAACGTCCCACTCTTATGTTTTAAGGTTGAAGGAGACAAATAGGTAACGAAAGTATATAATTTTTAGGAAATCGGTGTGATGAAAATGGGAGGAAATCGGAGGGAACTTACAGACACGGTACTATTGCATAAACTGGAATCGAACCAGGGACCTTCGTACCTCCTGAGATGAACTCTCCACTACCCAGCCCCCATGCTTTCATGTATTTAACTGGAAATACTCAACATGATCTACTTGTGTATAGATTTCTATACTATTAAAATATCCCGTTGTTATTATTATTATTATTATTATTATTATTATTATTATTATTATTATTATATTATTATTATTATTATTATTATTATTATTAATGTTAGTGTTAGTAGAAGTAGTATTAGTAGTAATGATCTGATATTGCGAAGAGCAAGACAATCTAGTTTGTTGGGGGACACGGTGGCTTAATGGTAAAGCGTTTACCTCTGGTGTGTGAGGTCTCTAATTCGATCCCCGGCCAAACAAGTTTGTAATAGGCAACATCGTGTGCATGGGTTTGCTCAGGGTACTTCTGCTTCCTCCTACATTCTCATTCCGCCGATTCTTCCATTATCATTCGTTTGCTTTAATCATTCGTCTTCTTTACCCTAACGGGCATACTTTTCAAAATGGATATTTATAACAGAATTGTTACTCTTTCATTTATCCCTTCAATAATTTCAGAACATTCGCTACAATTAAGAACGTTTGCGTGTGGTGTTTCCTGATTACGAAACATATTTTTTTTAGGTTAATTTTCGGATGCAAGAAAACATCTTATATAGTAACAAGTAACAGTATCAAATCGAAGGAGCACTCTATCCATAATTACCCCGACAGGAATAAGTTGGGAATCAATTTTTGATTGTCCTTATCTTCGAATTAACAGGATGAATTACATTCATAAACAAACTTTGTTTCCTAACTTTTTACTCTCTACATTCTGCCCAAAATTAATGGTGATCCATCAAAGTACGTAAGTCTTGAGATTTAATGTCTCCCAAGTGAACATATGGACCCTAGAGTAAATACGTATATATAGGAGTTCTTGATAAATAACCTCCTTAAAACTTATCCCGCCTTATGCAGAGTCGTTTAGACGTATGATTAGCGTCATACTAAAGGCCTAACTACTGCAGTCGAACTTTTTTAGTATGGCACTGAACATGCGTCAAAACGACTCTGCATAAGGCCCATCGTATTTAAATGAAACAAATAAATAATTTTCAATTGTTTGTGCTTTTAAGTATAATTAAGTTACATCTGATCTATTATACTTCTGTGAAAGAGATTTTTTTCTTGTTATTTATGCCTTATCGTTCACAGAATATTATTTGACATGTGAATTGAATATTTAAGTATTGATAAGCTACTATTATTTAATTCTTCTATGCGTGGTATCAGACCCGTAGCCAGAACATTGAGACAAAAAAGCCGACGTCATTTTTAGGGAGTGCTGACTTGACTTTACCTTACGTTCATACATACATACCAATAAAGAACTGGAAGTTTCAAGGGGGATGAACGTGATCCCAAGGGGACTCAGTTCCCGTGGCTACCTCTTACCTACGGGTCTGCGTGGTATCCTGAAACTTAATTGTCATTGTATTGTAATACTGAGAAAATTACAACATACAGAGCTTTAATCAAAATTGGAACTCCAAGTTGTCGGTTCCAAATTTGCCTAAGACACATCACAGAGCTTGCGAGAGATAAAGGCAAAGTGTACTGTTGCTTACGAGACGATTCGAGACCACAAAAAGGTTTTCTCGTCTCGTCTGGTATTTTTTGTTAAAGTCTCGTCTCGTCTCGATTCTCGAAGAAGCTTTTCTCGTCTTTTTTTAGTAAATATATGTACAAAATTTATGCAAGGATTTTTAAATCTTAATTTCGTCTAGAAGGTATCAGAATCCTTCTGTATAACTAGAGGTCAACGAAAGATCTGAAATAACAACGTTAGAACCATTTCTGGAGATATTGTGTAATGATTTGCGTATCTTTAAATGTTGATAACTGCTCTTCATTGTGTTCGTACATTTACTTCATCAATTTATAGTTTATACAGTATGAAGAGTAACATTAAAACAGTGCTTAACATATAAAACTTAAATTAGTGTTGTCCACAAGACCAGTGAATTTCTGTTCTTGCATCTAAAACTAGACGACAATCGTCACGTATCTCGTCCCGTCTCGTCTCTAATTTTAAAAGGCATGAGAATCGAGACGAGACCAGAAATATCCCGTTTCGTGGGCTACACTAGCAAAATGTAGTAAAAAGACTACAAACTCATTTGTTCAATTCCAAATAATATTTAATGTAACCAAATACTCTGTACATAGTGGCTCTAAATGATGAACTTGAATAGAGAGAGATGATTCAAAACAAACTAAAAGAGTAAAAACAAGTACAATTACACTTATATTGTAGCTTACTGGTAGTTCGTTTCCTAATTCCTAACTATCAGCAACAAACGACATCCTTTTTAGTGCCATAAAATTAGTTCTGTTCGAAAACCACATGTGAGAATTTACCCTCTGGGATCTGAGTTTGTTCAGAGTGATGCATCTGTCGATTGGCATGTGGTATATTCAACATATAAGGGGACTAATTCCACTTTTTGGTCATTTTGTCCATATTTCACCTTTAAGATCTCTATTTGAGGTAGTAAAAAGTAGAATTAAATAAATAGAAAATAAAAACAGACATGGAATTTGTTACGTTCGTTCTTTTTCTTTTCTTTTCCTTTTATGTCTAGGTCTAGGGCCAGCACGAAATGCGAAATTATTCACCTTGAATTTCGGACATAAGTACAATACTAGGCAAGACTGCTTGCATGTGAAGCTGCGATGTAGAACAAAATTAATCGTGCGTTGAGCTAACTGGTTTCAATACAAAATATATTTCATTGTAAAATTATTCAAATTCGAGTTTAACTTGAGTGTAAGGATGTAACAACATAGATCTACTTAGATCAGTTTATGAGTCTTGAAACTATCCAGAAGAGTATGCTCTTACCTTCGAAGCTGATAATTGGTGTAGCAAATCGCTTACTTCTGGTGTCAAAGGTTATAGATTATGTCTGAGATAACACCGTACCCATGGATTTTCCAAATTATGTATAATTCTTTTCATTTTTATTTTATG
Source organism: Thermobia domestica (assembly GCF_964235325.1). Lineage (NCBI taxonomy): Eukaryota > Metazoa > Arthropoda > Insecta > Zygentoma > Lepismatidae > Thermobia > Thermobia domestica. Next base: position 81,917,376 of record NC_137466.1, read on the forward strand.
AATTTCTCTAGGATAATTTAATTTAATTTATAATTAGTATCGTATTTAGCCTACAGGGCACAAGAGGTCTTTAAAACATTCATTGCTTAACGAAGAATCAACCAGAAACCATATATAACAGATACAACTGGTGGGTATTACGCCAGTCTAACGGTCATTACTAAGTAAGTAACATAATAGCACTGCATGTACAGTATATATTTTCAGACTAGCATGCTCCTTTTCTGGCAGCCTCTTCTAGACGAAGTTAAGTACATACTTTATTAATTATATACGTATATTTCAAGTTCTCAGAATATATGGTCCGTTAATTAACTAGGACACTTTTTCCACTATGTTACCAGAAGAAATTTCGCTCTCATATGAGAGCACAGTTCTTTTGTTTTTCGAGCGTTACGTACATATTCACTCTATAACCATCTCACTAGCTGAAAAGTTTCAACTGGATAGAGTCGTAGACACTTTCGTGAAGAAAGAGAATGACATAGGCGGTTGAAAGGTAGTTTCTTTTGTGACTGTTACTGTGTGACACGGGAGTGAACAGAAGAAGAGAAAGAAAAGAATAGAGAGGGATAGGGAAGAAGAGATGCAGCCATTTGGCACCAGATGTCCCCATCGTCGACGTTGGTTCGTCGTCAAAACCAGCGAACCATATCACGGAAACAGCAAACGCGACACTGGTTTCCGAGGGAGATGGCACATGGACGGTCTTTTTTAAAACACGTTTGTACCAAACCATCATGTTTCCCGACGTCTGACTGGTGAAATATACATATATACGTATGCATGTATATGTAGAAAAGAAGAACCGCCAGCAACCTGCAGAATTTCCCTGTATAGACTGTTGCCTACTCCCAGGATAATGTTTGCGGATGTTTCTAAATGAAATATCAAAATCGTGTGTAATGTTGCTACTAAATGCAGATGCTTTCACCCTAAATCCCTTCGTACACATGTGGATTTCATTTTACAATTTCAGGGACTAGCGTAATATTTCTGTGGTTTGCCATGAGCTGCTGTGATCATCGCTGGTTGGATGGTTGGATCAACGTAATACTTTTTAAAAAACAGGATAAAAAACTTCCGGTTGCAATTTCTAATAAAATTAAGCTTCCAGTGAGGGTCTCTTTCTAAGCCAAAGAAGCAGTTACCTATGATACTTTTAATTAGATCACACGTAACATCTTTTCAGCGTAATAAGTTGAGCAATCTATAACTTCTGTAAATTTGCAGCCACACATATATGAGAACTTTTCTTTTTCTAATTTCGTTCTTTAAATAAACGCTTTTCCATTTGACAATATATTAATAACAGAGTTAAAGTTTAAAATAAATTAAATTTACTTTACAGAACATTATCGTAGATGATATATAGAAATACGCACAATATGATCATTTATGTTATTGATATGACTGATATAATAGAAATTGTAGGTAATTGAAACATGATTATCTAGAAACATGACAGTTATCATAGAACGTTAATAACAAAATTAATTATGAATGTTACTAAGTAAAACAATCAAAAGAGACTAATGGAATGAATCATACATTTTATGAAAAGATTAAGAGAAGAAATATTCAAAGTTTGGAACGCAGGAGAATGGAGAAAAGCTTAAACATGTAATAAGGAAGCTTTGGAAAAAGTGAACGAATTAAACAATATTAGAGACAATTCAAAAAGAAGACAATATGGTGCTAAGCACAGTGCTATAGAGGAAACTATGACTTATTAGAAGTGGCAGAAGAATGATGCAAATGAAACAGGAGACAAAGAGAATACAAATGAAATGTACAGCAAATATTAAAATGAACTCGTACAATCGATAAAGGACAGAAGTGGAAGGTACAGAGAGATATGTATAGTAGTAGAAGTAGTAATAATAGTAGTACTAGTAGTAGTAGAAAAGTAGCAGTAATAGTAGTAGAAAAGTAGTAGTAGTACTAGTAGTAAAAGAAATAATATTAGAAGAAGGAAACTAGTAGCAGTAGTAATAGTAGTAGTAGAAGTAGTAAAAGAAGATGAAGTAGTAGAAGAACAATAACTAATAGTAGTAAAAGAAAAAGTAGTAGTTGTAGTAGAAGATAGTAGTAGTACTTGTGGTAGAAGAAAATAGTAGTAGTAGTAGTAGTAATAGTAGTAGTAGAATATTAGTAATAAAAGAATAGTAGAAGAAAACTAGTAGCAGTAGTTGTAATAGTATCAGTAGAAGTAGTAAAGAAGATGAAGAAGAAGTAGAAGAACAAGAAGTAACAGTAGTAAAAGAAGAGGTAGGAGTAAGAGTAGAAGAAAAATAGTAGTAGTAGTAGTAGTAGTAGTAGTAGTAGTAGTAGTAGTAGTAAGAAACTTCAAATACACCAAATTGTTCAATACACCTTCCAAAACATTTTATTAAAGGTTCTCAGTTTCAGAACAAGATATACAATGACATACTTCAACAAAAATGTAATAGCCTGTTCTATGAATAGATAGTTCATAAAAAACTGTAGAAAAGAAAGAAAATTAAAATGACAATACAGAGTAACTCACAAAATGTATTCTCTTTCAAATACTTTAATAATATAGTGTTAAAATAAGCAATATAGTAACATATCTCAAGTTCTGTATATCCGACAGGTTCGAAATTGTAAGAAAGGAATCGAACATTCTTTATATCTACAGCCTGGATACTCTAATGGGTTTACTTAACTTTTAAGAGACCGAATCACTGAGAAATTAAAATACCGCTAATTTTACAGTAATTATGTGGTATCTTCAAATAGATAAAAGATAATCGAAATGTTGAACAAGAGCGCGCTAGACAATATTTTGCATGAGTTACCGTTATCACAAGTCACCTAGTAGCTTTCCGTTTGCAGCCATTTATAAAAACGAAAATAAATGCCAATGTTTCTAAATGGTTGGAAATCGAAAGCAGACAAGTGAGTCGTGATAACGGTATTTCATGTAAAATAATATTAGCCAATGGGCTCTTGTTCCACTTTTTGATTATATTTTATCTATTTGAAGCTGTCACATAATTACTGTAAAACTAGCAGGATTTTAATTTCACCGTGATGGGGCCTCTTAATTTAACATAGTACTTTATTTACATGGTCATTGTTTCTAAAGCACACAATTATTATAAATATTATCATAAGTTTGAGAATTTTACGATAACCATTTTCAGAAAAGATTTAAAAAATGAAACCAATGAGCTCAAAAGCTGATTATCGTATTTTCACTTGGAGGTTGCCTTATTTTAGGGCATGGTATTTTGTATTCCTGTTGCCCTTTTGGAAATGTGTTATTTCCTGTGCTACTTTTAATACCACGCGTTAAGCATTAGAACATGTTTCCCAACCGATGTGTCGCGACACACTGGTTTGTTGCGTAGTTCCATAAATTTTGCTATTTAAAAAGGATTTTACTGGGCAAAAATGAATATTCAGAAGGTGTATCAAGTCGAATCTTTATATGACACAACACATATAAAGCGGTTTCTTTTACCGCGAAGCCTTTAATAATAAATTAAAATCAACTTTGAGACAAACTGTACCAGCCAATGCCTGGAACGGTACCTACAATGCTCAGTTCTAATCTAAGGTACGTAAGTGTGTCGTCAGTCTAAAGGAAAAAAGTAGGAACCACTGAATAAAACTGTTGTTTGTTGAAGTTTAGCATTCTTTCCTAGCACCGAGGCTATATAGATATGTACCTACATATTCAATTGGAATTCGAAGCACCGTAATGTTTTCTCCCATCAATAATCGAACCCGCAACCCTGTGCAATAAGGGCACGCGTTCTTACCACTAGAGTGACTCCATATAGGTAGTCGCTAACGCTCTCGCCTTTGATGCGAGCGGTCACAGGATCGATTCCCGGTGGGAATATTAGGTCGAAAAAGTGTAAAAGCTTTTCCAAGGCCAGCCATCCTGAGTGAGGTTTTCCCGGTTTTTTCTCATTCACACCAGACAAATGCCAAGATAGTACCTAACATACAAGTCCCAAGCTGCTTCCTTCCTTCTCCAATTCTTCCTTTCTTTCTTTTCCTTGGATAGTGTGATCACTGAGGGACGTCATCTCTCATACATTACGGGCTAACATGGCCATATATGCCGAAAGCACAGAAATCTCATTCCTACTCATTCCTAGGCTAACCACTAGACCAGCGGGGAAGGATGTATTAGGCTAACTTCAACTTTAAAGAGGAGATTCAGTAGTAAAAGACCTTGGCAAAAGTAATGACAGAGAATTAAGAAAAGAGAAGTGTGAAACGAAGAATGGACATCAAACAGAAACACAAATTGATACAAAGATACCGTGACTTTATGATGAAATGATTTGTACCTATTATACGGGCACCGTTTACAATAAAATTCACATTATAAAATATAACTATTGAATTTGGAGTAGGTCAAAATGATAGTAACGTAAGTAATGTGTTTCGTAGTCTTTTATGTAACTTGAATATTATATAGTCGAATTTATAAATTTCTTACGTGTAACTTCGTAAGAAATTCCAATTACTGTATTTTATAAAAGAAACATAATGCAGCAGTATTTACTCGCATAAAAACTATAAAATTATGAAAAATATACCGATTATATATCAAGTTTCTTTTATATGTATTCGGTTGTACAGAAATATATATACATTATACACATCTTTGCATACTGCAATATACGTTAAAGTCGCAAACATATTCATACGTGCTGCTAGATGTAACTTTCGAGATTTGTTACATAAGTGAGGATTAACGTTAGTCACGTCTTTGTAGTGGGAAGAATAACAGTAAATAACAAAATAAAAAAGAAAAAAAAACATTTGGCGTGACAGTCCATTTTGTGGATATAAGCCTGCTCCAACGCCATCTGTTAGCGATCGGCTGAACTACGTCCAGCTTAGCAACAAGCACGTGATCAACACGCTGGGTCACTCTGTCCCTAACAGGCACACCACGAGCTTTCTAGATCCAGTGGCCGTCACGTCTTGTTTTCACGTGGCTCCCCAGTTTGCCTCACGGCGTTGGGTGAAAGCCGAAAATTGGGGGAAGCGCCGGCCGGGATTCGAACCCAGAACCACACGCAGACGTGAGTCCAACGCTCAAACGACTAGATTATGGTGTTCCTTAACAGTAAATAACTATATAAGTAAAACAACATTAAAAAGCCTTAACTTATAAATTTTATTTTCGAGTTTACATCTATCCAATCCTCAAACAGAACTAACGGTCTCTCTTTTCATAGTATCAATATTTATTTTTAATTTTTTTTTTTTGTGTGTGTTGTATTTAGTTATTTATGAATGATGAGTATTTATTTTCATTTAATTGTATTACATATATAGTCCTATTAGGTATACATATATTTCTTCATTCTACACACAAACGTTAGATTTTTGCAAAAACATTCCATTTAAATTTTTACACATACATACATCGTTTCATACTTTATATATATAAATTTCCCGGTATACAAAATCATGTGGTAATCATGAAAGACATGAAAGAAAAAGAGAGAAGGTAAAAGAGAAAAAAGATAAAACGATGGTGTGTAGACAAGAAAGAGCGAAAATGATATAAGAAAACAGCAAATTCTGCAAAGTTATAAAAGGAAAACTTCTAATAATTTGCCAGGAGGTAATGTACCTAAAATGGAAGCCACATTGCCTCGCTGAACTGTTATGCTGATACGTTGTATCAGAAAATTAGTAGCTCGTTTGTCCCCAATAACGTGTGCAATACGTTGGCCTACTTCTTTGATGAAATTTAGACCTTCGAGGGCCCAAGTGCCGCTAGATTCAATGGCCACGGTTACGAACATGTACCTATCAAGTAGTTTCTTATATTTTCTTCTTTTCTCACATTCTCTGGAGGCTGCAATAGCTCCTTCTTGTGATGACGAAAGAGTAAGGTTGGATGACGCGAAAGTGTCACAGCAGGTGAAATCCCAGAGAAGAATCTTTCCCCTCTTCCATGGTACCAGCGTCATGACATCTGGTCTTTTGCCGTCAGATCTGTTACATCCTGGAGGTTCACAAACAGATGGACCTTCCGCCGAAGTGAGTGCCCTCCAGATAATGTCATTCACATTCGCATGCCTCACATGTCTTCCGGAGCTACTTATACAAGACAGACCGTGTAGACCCTTCTGCTTGACTGATGCACCACATTTAGAGCAGTTGTGTGATTCACAGATCTCTCTACTCCTAGGCAAAGAGCAACTGCAAAACGAAAACTTTCGTTTGGAAGGTGCAGTCCTAGGGTGTGTGAAGGTAATGCCTGTAGCCAAGCACCTGAAATTGGAGATGAGGAGGCGAGAAGTCTGGCCTTGTCCTCTTCGCTGTCTGCTTCTTATAGTATTACTGATTGATGCAATTTGATGATCGGGTTGTCCCAAACTAATTGTGAACTTCTACCAGTTATTTCAGAAGGACTTTAACTAGTTTAGACCATCTAGATATGCCGTCTTGGACATAAATTCTATGTGAGGCTTATTTTCTTGGTTGAGGAGTGTCTCAACGGTATTTTGGGATGCATAGAACGACGCTAAATATGCAGGATACGCCAAATCGACAGCCCGACGAATACCAAGACCTCCAGAATCAACTGGAAGGGAGGCCTGTATTCATGCGTTATTATTTAGGTTACAGTTGTGTAACGATTCTAGTATACTTTTCAGAACAATGTAAAACGTTTCTAACAAATCGACTTCACGCCAATAAGGAGAACAGCGTAAAAAAATAGATTAATCTTGGCATGGAGAACGACGTACGAAGAAGGTAAAAAGCTAAATGTGCTGAGACTAGGGCCAGACGTGACAAGAAAAAAAATCTATTTTTAGTTTTCTCGACTAACAAGTTACTTGTTGCCTCAGATGAAAGGGTTGCACCAAAAAGAAAGGCTGAAGAAGTTGTAATAAGTTGTATTCCCGGTGCTGAATTTTTAAATTGTGAATATAACACTTTCATTTGATCTTGCGAAATTCCTAAAAATCCTACTTCGCACTTCATGAAATTTAAGTGTAGTCCTATGTCTGCTGCCTGCATTGTTCGAATATTGTGTAGCTCACTCATCAATTTAATTTAATTATCTTAATTTTCTTTATTATTTTATTCCTTGTTTATCACATGTCAAACCATCATATGTCTCTTAAAGAATTTTATATCGTGCTCGGGAAACGAGAAATATGTTTTTAAAAGTACTTTGTGATGTAGTCTTTAAGTAACAAAATTTCAGTTTGGAAGTAGCATTTAAGAAAGAAAATTTACTTTATTACATTATCTTTTTTCTTATCTTTTTACTATTCTCTTTTTTTTCTATTATTTTATAATATAGGGAAAAAACAGAATAAGAAATGAAAGTAAAGAAAAAAAAAGACATTTACAAAGTGAATGTTGTCATCTCGTGTTGCGTATCTCCGTTTATTATAACTGACAGAAGAGGATTACGCCGAAGCAGGATGTTTGCGTCAAAACGAAAGATGCAACTTGTCTCAGCTTCAGACAACTTAGAACAAGAGACAACGTGACTGCGCAAAGCAAACATTTAAGATGAGGAACACGAGATGTTACTTCATTTACTTGCATTAAAACTTTCTTTCTTTCTTTTTATTCCATGAGCTTACATGTAGACAAGGAAGAGACTTGACAGTTAAATAAAAATAGAGTTTAAAAAAAAAAAAAAGCTCTACAGCCTGAATCCGAAAATTTGAAGTGATATTCAAATTGCATTCACTAAAGAAGAAAACATAATGAACTACGATGAACAAAAAAAAATGCTCCCTGCGTCATCAATTTAGGATTTGCTTGAAGGGACAGACAAGATTCTTCTCCGATATAAAAAAAAAAGAAAGAAAAAGAAACTGTTTTTCAATAAATGAGCAACCAATGGTAGTGGTTAGCGTTCTTTGATTCATAATCGAGAAGTACCGGTTTCGGATTAGGTGACTGACTATCCTGAATAGGTTTTTCCAGAGTTTTCCTTAATTCTACAAGGCGAATTCTGAGATGGTAGCTTCAAGTAATTCAATCTGGATGACATCCTTTCTCACAGTCTTTCATATTGCTGTTGAATTTGAATTATTTCAGTGTAAAGTTGCTATCAGTGTATTGTATCAGATTCTTTGCTGTAAAGTTCGTTAAATAAACAACTATACCATCTAACACAACACAGGATGTTTCAAAATGAATATCGGGGTTTTAGGGCTTTGTATTATTTATTACATTTAACATACAATTATAAATAATACATCAAGTGAAAGTGCAACTCAAACAATTTTTGCTCAAGTGTTCAATGTGAGCACCATTCGTCTCACGCTACGCATTGAGTCGATAGGCAAGTTCTTCCCAAACCTTGATCAGTGTGTTCGGGAGTAATTATTGCAACAACTGCTTCAATCCTCTTTGTTAAATTACTCAATCTCCTTAAAATTCTCCACACAAACGTCACTGGAATTGCTAATTCACAACTAGCTTTCCGAATTGATTTCTTAAGGCCTACGCGTGGAAGACTCTCTCACTCTTTCAACACGTTCTTCAGTCACTCTTGTTCGTTCTGTACTCTTTCCTTTGCAGAGATAGCCGGTGTTTTCAAATTGATGATACCATCTATGAATGTTATTATCACTTGGTGGATTGCAAGTGATCTTAATACGGAAAGCTTGTTGTACTGTAATTACAGTTTCAGTGTACGCAAAAATTTAAAACACAAGAAGTCTTCTGCTCACTAGTCGCCATCTTTGCTACTTACACTTCCTAACGGCAGACAGAGGAAACAGTGCATGCGCATGAGTGCCTCAAAACTGTTTGTGTTGCTCTTTCATTTGATGTATTGTTTGTATAGTCCTGAAGGTATAACGTCGTTGGCTTCCCGCGGTTGGACATGCTCGTTACTAGGGGTGTGGTAAGAGGGTAGCCAATCACCACCAACCGTCTACTACGCTCAGCAAGCCACAAGTAACCAAGGTGGCTACTCCGCATAAACGTCACTACAACTTTTCGCGCGAAGCGAACGACGTTAATACTAGTGCTGTCGAAATCGGTTTTTGAAAAATCGGAAAACCAGTTTTTGAGAAAAGGAAAATTTCATAAAACCGAATGTCGGTTTTGAAAACCGGACTTGCGGTTTCGGTTTTAAAAACCGCTTTTGCGGTTTCGGTTTTGAAAACCGCTTTTGCGATTTCGGTTTCGAAAACCGCAGTTTCAGTTTCGCTTTCAAAAACCGAAAACCGCAAATGTCAAAAATTCAACAGCACTAGTTAATACCTTCCGTACTACAGTTGTAAGTTAATTGTAATAAGTACAACAAAGCCTTAAAACTCCGATATTCATTTTGGAACACCCTGTGTTAAAGAATAAGCCTTATATTTACATTTTTTTAATCAATGATAAACAGAACAAGGCTAGGGTCTAGAATACAGTAATCTCTTTGACACAGGATGACCTCATTGCCTCTCCAACTGGATAATATAACACTACAATTACCACATTCTCAAATGACCAAATATGGAAACACTTCCATGCGGCTAACTTGTTATATAAACATTAACTTCAACACAAAAACGATGAATTGTATCTTTTACTTTCGTTTACTGTTAAAATATTATGAAAGATAATTAAACAAAAGTATGTCTACAGCATCATGTTGACTTTGTCTATTCAGATTTTTCAGTGGATCTGACTTTTTTTTTTTTTTTTTTGACAATTCCTTCTTTGGATACAAACACGTATTTACATGTGAGATATTTCAAATTGAATTAACAGTGCATTTGACAGCATTGGCAAAACCTTGACACTAAAAGTCACTTAAATGAGAGATGAAAACACTTCATTTTGGGTGAAAAATCGCTAAAATTTATTCGTGAAATCCCTTGTCTATATTCAGTATTGTAAACTTCCACATGTTCTCAACAAGCACAAGGTTTATTATTATTACTACCACTACCAAAGAAAGAACATATACTCTAGTAATGTCTTTGTTGACAGGATTCAATAAATCCTTGAATTCGAGGATCATTTCACATTGTTTTCTGTACTTTTGCTCGTATTTGAAAACAGTATCATCATTTTAGGTTTTGCTTATATGATTTACGAGATTTCACCTACATAAATACAGTTTTACATTTTTCATGTGTATATTATTATTATTATTATTATTATTATTATTATTATTATTATTATTATTATTATTATTATTATTATATTAGGACCCACTTCTCATCACATTTCAACACCCTGTCCAGAAATGGCTTCCTCCTCAGACGAGAGAGGTGTCTGCGTTGCCTTCTGGCCCGAAGCCAAATCATGTGGGACCCATCGACCCAATTTGTAGTCCTTCTCAAGTTCATGGAGGTCCTGTCGAATGGTTTATCCAGTCACACTGAATTGTAGTCCCAGTTCCTCACATATCTGGCCACTGTTCGCCTGAATTGCTGCCTAAAGATCTTCATTTTGTATGTGTGTTTGTCTTCCGGCACGTGGTGCGTCCTCGAGTGTTTCGTCACCGTCCTTAAACTTGTTAAACCACCGCTGCACTGTCCGCGTAGTGACGACACCTTCACCAAAGGCCTGGCAAATCTTGGCTCAGCTGCAGTGGTCTTTAACCTCAGTTTGAACTCGTACAGCATACCCTTATGACTCTGTGGAGGTCCCGTATTCGCTCTGTTCTTACGCAAGATCACAGTGTACTGAACTGCCACAACCAGGTAGTATGTTGGATATACCCACACCAACAGCTGACCTTCGAGTTATTTCCATTTGTATTCAACTCATGGTGTGAATGCCAATAGAACACAGACCTCTATAAAAAGGGACAGAACTTTCTTGATTACCTTTATAGAAATCAAGGGTAAAATCGTGCACGGAACATGATTCCACAAGAAACCACAAATTTAGTGTTTAGAGACAGTGTGGTGCAAATAAAGCTTTATTTCAACCCTAAGAGACTGTAGCAATTGAAATTCTCTAAGCAGAGAATGAATAAATCCTGATCAACGTACTTATAATGTATTTGGTAAAAGTATAATGTATACGAGGGGCGTTCAAATCAGACTGGAATTTTAGATTAAAAAAGAAAAAAAAACTAGCTGAACGATCGTTCTTCGCATCAGAGAAATAAGTTTAAGGAAAAGCTGTTTATGAACTCCCTTTTTCTCTTAGGATGTGTATTTCATTCAGTGAAGCCATATCTAGCATCTTGGTGCTAGATCTAGCATAATCCACAAGCATTTAGCATCTAGCATCTTGACTTTAGCATCCTGGGCAAATCTAGCATCATTTCATTTTACCCTTTGTTAAAAAGAAAAAGAACGAAAATTTAGATGGTTTAAAGACCGTCGGGAATTATTCTTTTTAGTTGAAGCGACGGTTGGAGTAATGAAATCAATCAGTATTTCTGCGGTTGCAATTTTTTGTTGAATTCAAACGCAAATGTTCAAAATTGAGAGCAAACGCAAATGTTCAAAAATAGCAAACGTGACTGCAAAACATATTTACTTACCCATAGTTTTATTACTGCCAACTGACACCTGAATGTGTGATTATCTGGGATGTTTCTGTTCCTTTCAATTTACAACTTGAGAGGGGAGGGATTTGAGCGTCAGGGGACAACTAGTAATACACTAAAAGAAATGCTTCAGGGCTGTGTCGGAAGCGGCATGTTGTATATATATTTCTTAAAATGTTATCCATTCATAAAATATAAATTCGACCACCCTCCCCTATAACGTGCCATTTATCATCATTCCTAACAGCGTCATATTAAATTTGTACATGAATATAGTTAATACATTTCATTAAAGTAATGAAGATAAGTAGGGCCGGGGCGTATCTTTAAAGTTAGTTAGGAAAGATAATTTGAAAATCTGGCATAATTTGCAAAAATCTAGCATAATTCAGACCCGTGTTTGGCATTATCGCGAGTCTCGAGTGTGGCAACCCTGATTTCATTTGAAATGGTATTACAAGAACAAAGTTCGACCCAAATGCTGAATATAATCACTCGTTTATCTCGATAGCTAACCATTGTTGTGGGATGTTCCAATTCTGTCCATGGACATAGTATGCCAAGATTAGGTCTTAAGTTTGTTCATTTCCCCGCTAGAACTGTGTGATTTATGTTGAAAGTCTACGTTAGAAATAATGGGGAAGTTTTATGGCGTGCAACAACGGAAAACAGACTGAATTCATTGTTGCTTGGTGAAATATTGTTTTTTAGCATAAATTTTGAATTCCCGCTATCCCCTCTTACTACAGGTATATTAATGAAAGTGACATGGCTTGTCAATTTGGCCGCGATGTGATCACAAGATTATATCCATCTTTATTAATATATGTACATAATAACGAATTTCAAAGAATGAAAACCATTTATTTTAATATTTTATCTGCTACATAGTTTAACCGTTTTAATAATAATAATAATAATTTCAAAAATGTATGCTCAATTCTACTCACCGAAGAATTGTCTGACATTTTCATTACTTTATACTTCTCTACACTTTTGCCCCTTCAGTCCTTGGAGTTCTTAAGATTTGTGAAAATCTTACCTAAAAAGAGAAAAAAGAAAATCATATCATAAGTTAGTTGTTTTTTTTTTTTTAATGTTAATATTCAAATCATATCATAATATTATTATTATACAGAATGCTTCATTCGTTATCGGCCTTACTTTTTTTTTAAACCATGATTCACCAACGGAGAACGATGGTCCAGTGGCAAACTGGTCGCCTCAGGAGCAAGGAATCTCTGGTCGAATCCCAGGCTATGTACGTTTGCGGCGAACAACATCGTGTTTGTAGTTTTCGGGCTTTCCCCGTTTTCTCCCACATAGTCAATTCACCAATTAATTCATAATTATTCACCTGCATTGATCATCCGTCCCCTTTAGCCTGCAGAGTTTACGCGTGGGACATAAAATTGAAAGATTTCCATTTTCATAATTCGCAAAACAATCAATCTTATGAATAGGTGCAGGTAGTATCAGGCGGTGGGAGCATATTAAATTTTCCATACAGCAGGCTACAGAAAAAGTAGTAGGTTACCGCGAACTCAAAACGGCTAAGAAAACATGGGTTACAGAGCAGATGCTGCAGAAAATGAGGGGAAAAGAGACATGGATATAAGTTGATACAAAAGAGGGCAGAAAGATATACAGAAAGTTAAACAACGTGTTACGAAAGGAAACAGACAGAACAAGGGAAGAGTTTTGTAAAAGAAAATGTGAGAACATAGAAGAACTATAAAAAGTTGGGAAATATGAGGAAATATACAAGGATGAAAAATCTATAAAAAGAAACGAAGGACTATTAGGATGGCAGTAAAAAGCAAAAACTGGAAAGTAGTCAGCAAGAGTAGTGAAGTCTTAGGAAAATGGAAGGAATATGTTGAGGACTTATATGACAGTAGAGATAGACCGTGTAGCCTAGATGTTGAAGCAGAAAATGAAATACGCGAGGATGATAAAGGGTTTGGTATTTTACAGGACGAGTTTGAAAAAGCTATATCCAAGATAAGGAATGGAAAAGCAACCGGGATAAATAATATACCAATCGAATTAATTAAGAACATGGGAGACAAGAGTAAGAAAGAATTTTCCGACTGTACAATAAAATATATTCAAGAAACAAATATAAAGTATATATGAAACAAAAGAGTGATCAAAAGTTTCCCTGAACACGATCATGATATCTATGGCTAAGATGGTCAGAGAGATGGGAGGATTATAGAACTATTAGTCTCATATCGCATGCAGGAAAAATTTTGCTTCGAATACTGAAAAGAAGGTTGTATGAAAGAACACATAACAAAGTTGAGGAGGAACAGTTCGGGTTCAGGAGAGGTAAAGGCACAAGAGATGCAACTGCATTATTAAGAGTAACCAGTGGCGGATCTAGAAGGTAAAATCTGGGGGGAGAGGCAGCCAGTACCCAGACTATGATAGGTATATATAAACTTTCAAAAATATATAAATTATAGCTTAAATTATTTTGTCACTGAAAAATGGGGGACCTAGCCCACCGGCCCTGGTCTAGATCCGCCACTGAGGGTTATCAGTGAAAGGATTATTTAAAAAGGGAAAGAGATGTATGTTGTATTTATTGAAATAGAAGAGGCTGTTTTACCTTCTGAATTGGGATTTGTTTTTGTGAATTCTAAAGAAAGTTGAGTTGGAATGGAAAGATCGAAGATTCATAAGAAACTTATATATTCGCCAACAAGTAAGTATTAGAATAAGGGAGGAAATGACCGAAGAGAATGCAATTGAAAGGGCAGTTTGACAGGAAGGTTGTCTTTCGCCAACATTATTTAATATCTATCTAGAAGAGACATTTCGGTAGAAGGTAGGGTGATTAGGTGTATATGATTTGCACATGATATGGCGCTTGTTTCAGAATTTGGAAAGAAATTAATAAAATGTTAAAACTTGAAGAAGGGCTGTGGTGAAGAATATAGTATGAAAGTAAGTGTTAGAAAGACAAAAGCCATAGTGCTTGGAACGAAGCAGTCGGTGTCAAGTATAGAAGTAGGAGGGGACAAAATAGAAAGAGTGACTAGTTTTCGACAGCTGGGTAGTATTGCTAGTGATGATATGAAATGTGAATGTGAAGTGGAATAAAAGCAAGAGTACAAATGGCAAAATAAGCCTAAAAATTTATTTTATGGGTCCTTGAAGAAAGAGTTGAGAAAAGACTCATAAAATGCTTCATGTGGAGTGTTATACCGTATGGAGCACAAACATGGACATTACACAAAAGTGATGAAAAATGACCGGAAGCTTTCGAAATATGGCTGTGGAGAAGAATAGAAAGAATCAGCTGGGTCGAGCGGGAAATGAATGAGAGTGTGTTAGAAATAGTGGGAAAAAAAGAATAATTTTCAAAAACGAGTATTATTGAAAAGAGGAAGAGAAACTGGTTGGGACATTGACTAAGAAGGAACTGTATGATGAGAGACGTGCTAGAGGGTATGATGGCAGAAAAGAGAGGGAGGGACGAAGAAAGCTACAATTGGTGGACGATATCCAAACAGAAATATCGTACGTGAAGATGAAGAGGTTAGAGGAAGACTGTGTAGCATGGAAGCTTCTCAGCTGCAGCAAGTGGCAAAACACCTATGATTATGATGATATATACATGAATCTAACTTCATTATAAGTTGACTATTGACTACAGTAGATGTTGAAAGTAACCGCAATAAACATGCAGACAAAATTGGATACGATATTGCAAATTAACAAAGGTGTTCGTCAGTTGAATGCTAGTCACCAGTTCCAGGTAGTGGCGAATGCTGTATTTGCCTCCAGTGCAGAGATATGTCTTGGTTTGTTCCTGCATAGGATACCTTCCAACATATCCCACAAGAACAAATCTGAAGCTCACTTCCCACTATTTTGGATTTTATTGAATAACTTAATGAAGAACATCAAAAATGTAGAATGTCAACCTGATAATATCTACAGAACGCTATTATATGCACATAAACTTGTTTCCAAGATCTTTTATATAATGTATAAATTTATGAACCCAACAAATATGACGTCATAAACTGTGCACCTAAATTTCTGGCCTACAAGAAAATATTTGGGAATGGTTGTTAGTTTATTTGATACCGTTCTGTAGATACTATTTAGTTGACTTACTTTCTATATTTTTCATACTCCTTGTTGTCTTTGGGCTATTCATTGAAGTTCAAAATTGGGGATGATCTTAGTAAAAAGTAATAATTTCAGATTTTGCTTGAGTACGGCAACTCTCCATTTATATAAGTGGGGTTTATGCTTTCCATAAGTATATTACTTTATTATTGATTTATATATATATAATTGAAACTCAGAAGAGTAATTGCCTTCATCTGTCCCTCCCCTTAATGACGCCGTTAGTCAGATCCGCCAGATCGACTTTGATATAATGTGTCATAATGCGATTTCACGTTCTGCAATTCCCATTTGTGTGCGGAAAGACAATAGACACGAAACTGCTTTGCTGTACTCAATGACAACTCGAAACTAACAGCGATTGGGACACAGGTAAAGAGTATACGTAGATATATATGACAATAGTTCATTTTTAAGTCTAATTAAATTTAATGAAAAAATAGTAAATAATCAACAAATATATTTATTATTTTATGATGTACCTAGAACGGAGCATTACAGAAAGTCACAATTGGCTCGAATGCAGAAACCATACAATATTATATCACAGAAATGCTTGTATTTAGATTTTAGTATGTCATTTCAAACCTCTGTTAATTATTACGTCAAAATGTTTTATAATTTTCTATAAAGTGTACTTATATAGTACTTTATAAGTGTGTTGATTTTATGTTATTTTTTGAAAACTGTAGCGATTTCAATTTTAAATTTTAAATACGTAATTTGTTAGAAGATTAATTGATAATATTTATCTATATTCCTATTATTATATTTTATTATCATTTTTTCTTTTAAATATATTGTAATAACAAGAATGTAAAATATATTGTGCAGATCTTCTGTAATTGGAGAATATATTCTCTGTTGAAGACAATAAATAAATAAATAAACACACGTACTATATTTAACGCCTATAAATATATTAGCGCTATCTAACATGAATTAATTAGTTAGTCAACAAATAAAGCGTAAACTCCTTGACAATATCAGTAATTCTAATCTCCCTTTTGGTTCATGGCGCATCTTTCTTGAATTCGCCTGTCATGTAACCCTAAAATGTATCTGCTTTTAAACTTAACCAATATTTCTAATTTTCAATATCCCCCACTCTGGATGTGACCTTGGTATATTTTAATTAGTTAAATTGTTCTCGGCTCCCCAAAATTTCAATAATGGATCATAACGTACAAACAGCTGGTAATATAATAAGGTTGAAATTTCGACAGTTGGCTCTTGATTAGTGGTTTAATGCTATTGAGTTCATGCACCATGCTCGATTTTAAGACTATTGAGTTATATGGGGGAAATATTGCATCTTTTTCTCCCTTTTGTTTTTATTAAAACGAACGGACATTTTAATTGTTTGACTTGAGCAAAGTTGGTCACTTTGACCCAATCTCACGACTCACGCCATTAATCCGACAAAACACTCACTCGACCTTACACTAACACATTCACAACATAATTTTGACGTCACACTCACTCAGCCTCACGCTTACATCAATTCGACATCACGCTCACTTCGTGAGGTTGACTGAGTGTGTTTCGAACTATGGAGCGTTATCCTCACGAGCTCAGACACCTTTGAACTTGAGCTTTCCCCCAAATCTATTTAAGTACCCGTTAGTTCCTTCGTGAAAATTGTATTCCCGTATGTAAATTAAATAATACTAATATTTATAACTCTATTAATAGGTATTAAATACATAGCATTTCTTCTTGTAGGAAAATAAACACCAAATAATTTTCTGTAGGTAATAAAACACAGCTCACTGTCTAATCTAATCCAATCTAGACGTACTGCCTAGGGTAACCTAACCTCCTACCAAACCTAACCTAATTTCTTCGATAAATATAGTGAAGAAGTGTTGGTATTAGTTATTTTCAATATACATAAGTATTTTCAAAGTATGTAACGACATAAGTACTTTCAACATACATAACAAATATAAGTCATTTTTCCTGTTTGCAAAAATTTTACCTCCTCCCAATTCTATTTTAGACCAATAAGTAATGCAACATCATTTTAATAAGGTAAAACAATTAAATGAATTTGAAGGAAAAAAGTAGTAACATCAGAACATTAAAATCCTAATTCTTGTTTCCCTTTGTTTAAGAAAGCACTTATGTCTATTGACCCTGAACACCCTTGTAACTACTTACGAACATCTCAAGAACAATATTATTTTTCTACCAATAGTAATGCTTGCAAAAATATTACTATTTTCTCTTTTTATATGTTGACAGGTTGCAATTACATTTTGTTTTCTACTTCTGGTTTTAAAAAAGGAAGAGAAAAAGAAAATAACAAAGTGATATCTTTAAAAAAAGTAATGATTCATTTAAAATATTACACTACGAAAAAACTTATTCAAAATGTTCCCTCCAAACGACAAAGCCTAACGAATGAATAAAATAGTTAAATAAAGCATATTAGGTGATGAATCGTACTGGATATTACTCATTATCCGAATATTATTCTTCATTGGATGTACACCATCTGAATATTCGTCATCCACTATTAACTCACATGCCCTGTGATGGAAGGAAGGTTTCATTGCACCAGAAGTGAGCCCTCTACCAGTGAACCACAGTCATCAAAAAAAGCAATAGAGAGTGTGATAAAGGCTCTTAACTTGACCCTTTTATTTTTAGTCACACAGAGATTTTGAAAATCCTTCTTCCATTATATAATGCTTATAGAGCTGTGGAGAACATCGTGGCTTCCGTTATGTTCTACATTCCTTGGGGACCTTCTGGAAACGAGCAAGCAGGAAGTGTCGGGAATGCATTGTACTTTATTTATTCATAATAAACCCAGAAATGATGGAAAGAGTTTTTCTTTTGTTTTTTTTTTTCTGGTTTTAACGACATCAAGATTTCGTATGTTAATGGTCAATTATAAAAACATTTTCTTTTACCTAGGGACTAGAACTTCTCTGTTCATTCTCTCATATACACACACGATAGAGACCGCTTGAAAAAGGTGTCGAAAGCTTGACACAAGTCTCGAAAATATTGATACAGACTGCTTCTCTTCGATCCTGTCTCTTTAACGTATATTTTTATCCCATATTCTTCGCGGATTTTCTTCAAGTTTCTTAATATCGTAAACAAGGGTCATCTCATAATGAAACCATGTACACGAAACCTATTGCCTCAAATCGATATATCATCTTCCTTAAACAAGCCCTTCTTCACTATCTTTTCCAGATAGACTAACTAGTTTTGCCTCAGTTTACTGTACACTGTAGGTTAATATAGTGCTTAATTAAAAACTTTAATTCTTTACATTTTAACATTTTTAAGAACAATTTCATCACCAACCATCCTAAACTCCACACCACATGTATGGAATTATTCAAGGATTTCGTTATACTCAACATTGTATTAATTTAAATAATTGAGTAGCAAGCGATAGCGCAGTAGCGACATATAATAGCATCAGGCAGGCAAGCTATAACTCAGGTAACGACATATATTAGCATAATGCAGGCAAGGTAAAACGTAGGTAACGACATATATTAGCATCATGCAGGCAAGCTATAACTCAGGTGACGACATATAATATCATCAGGCAGGCAAGCTATAACTCAGGTAACGACATATATTAGCATCTTGCAGGCAAGGTAAAACGCAGGTAACGACATATATTAGGTATTGCTTCAGGCAGGCAAGCAATAACACAGGTAACGACATATAATAGCGTCAGGCAGACAAGCAATAGCGTAGGTAGGGACATCTATTAGCGTGACTCTTTATTATTAGGGATCAGCGTGCCACACAGACTGAGACGTTTGTCATTCATTATTAAGATGTTAAATAACGTAAGCGAGAAGTAACACCACTTTCGCGAACTCCCATTTCAAATATCACTCTCCTTTGCCATTTCATCCCCTATTCTAACACTTATCTGGTTCATATATGTTGTAGTAAAAATATTTTAATAGAT
This sequence comes from Thermobia domestica, assembly GCF_964235325.1. Taxonomy (NCBI): domain Eukaryota; kingdom Metazoa; phylum Arthropoda; class Insecta; order Zygentoma; family Lepismatidae; genus Thermobia; species Thermobia domestica. The sequence continues at coordinate 81,936,965 of NC_137466.1, forward strand.
ACAGTAGAATGTCTTCAACATTATCTGGAAAATGCCAGGTTCATTATTCTAGAATCCTGGCTAAGAAAGAATAGAATACTAAAAACATTAAATAATAGACTTCCCAAAAACACACGGACATCCAGAACCAAGGTAAAGAGTAGCAAGGCCAGTTTCAGGTAATGTATATCCATTACATAATAGGTGTAGGTCTACTTGGATGCTCATATGTAAACTTCCTTATCTCTCTAGAACAACATTAGGGATAAATTAATAACTTATTTCTTAAAATATTATCTTACATAAAGTAAAGTTATCCATTACTCGATTGCGATACAGGATCTATATTATTAAACATCACTTCAACCCAGTATAATCAAACACCTCACTTCTTAACATCTCTGAAAACTGTTTATAAGTTAATACTTTCGTTTAACTTTATAGAAACATGTTATACTAAAACCGTGGGGGTACCGTGGCTCAGCGGTAGAGCACTTACCTCTGGTGCATGAGATCCCTGGTTCGATCCCCACCAAGTAAATGTGTGGAGGACAACATTGTGTCCGTGGGCTTTCTCGAGGTACTCTTGTTTCCATCCACATTTTCATTTTACCAATTTTTCCATCATCATTAACCATCTGTCTCCCTTGACTTAAAGAGCACAATCGTGAAATGTTAAATTGAAGGATTTCATATATGTTAAAAATACCACGTGTTACTAGAACATATTAGTCTCCTGAATTACCAGTTTCGTACCTATTTATATCACATATTCTGCCCGTTAAACAACACATGAATACCTAAAAGTCTATTATCTCTATACTCAATAATATATACGAGAGTAATCTCAAAAGTAAAGCCTCATTTTTTACAAATACAAAGAAAGGTTTATTTTCTATAGTGTTTACGTAATTTTAAAGTTTGCACATGTATCTATTTTTCTATGGAATTACCATTTTGGTCGATGCATTTTTGTAGTGACAGTTCTGTGACAGTTTTTGTATGTCCATGTCATATCAGTTCACAGCCATGTGTTTGAGGAAGCGTTGAACTTCATCTTTCACCTCATCGTCGTTGCTAAAGCCCGTTCCAGTCAAATGTTCTTTCAACTTTGGAAATAGGTGCTAGTCACTGGTTTGCTCACTCTTTGTACACTGACAGTCTCCTGCTCCTGTCTTCGTCGTGAATTTCAGTACGATCAATTTCAAACTCCTACATCACTTGCGGATGTTTCTGACGTCCATGCACAACTCTTTATATACTCCTTTCAATCGGCTATTAATTTAAATCGGTTTGACGTATTTTTGCGTTCAAGAATCTAATAATTGCTCGAACTTTGCATTTGGCTGTAGCGCCAAGCGAAAGCTCCATTAGAAACGCCTGCTAAAGTACATACGCCTGCAAACTTTACATAGAGCTCTTTTCCAGAGCCCCTGGGTTCGAATCTCGTGGAAAATAAGCAACTTTTATAATACTTTGGTTGTAGAGAACTTTGTGATGATCCGTTATGTCCAAAGTTCTACAGTCTTTCTCTTGTCTCTTCAGGAACGAATTTATAATTAAGAGAAAATTTACAAATTCTGGCTCCATTTTTGTGTCATTCAGCATAGAGGAAATTCATCACAATTAACTCCAATTCTACGATATTTTTCTTCAGTTTTCCCCGTGGAAGTTACAATCTAAATCGATCAAAACCAGGGTTGATAACTCGGGTTCAATTACAATTTGTCAGGATAGAGGGAAGCATGCAGATCTTGACCAAGTAACATTGATGGTTAATTGCACTTTAGTTTCATTTATTAAGTTTCTTTTTTAAATCCCTACATTTCGTACCAATTTACTAAATCCGTCCTACGGCTAGCAAAAATGTCAAAATCCTACAGTTGGCAACACTGGACTGAGTATAGCAACTGGCAACTGGCAACATCATGGCAGTTTTGTACGTGAAGAAGCTTCGGGCCTGTACCAATCTTTTTTACAAGTTGTGAGAGTGTTAGGAGTTAGGAAATAGGTATGTGGTCGAGCTCTGCAATTGTCGCAGCTCCGCTTAGTCAACTAGTGAAGTTCAGCGATTCTGTAGACTTCCGGTGAGGGTTGAGTGTCCCAATCGGCTAGATGTGGAAACGAGGTGACTGTTGGAATTCCATCCAGCATTTGGTCGTTTTCTGTGTTCGCAAGTTCTTGAGTAGTGGAAGTTCCAGGTTTTCATGCATCTGAATGATGGAGTGACCTATGACAGTCCCCACTGCTTTATTCTCAATAACTTGTAACTGTCGCAGGCGTACAGGTACTGCATGATGCCAAGACTGTAGATGAGTGTACATTAATAGTGGTCGAATACACGTCTAGTAGATGTGTGTTTTGGTCTCGTGGCTCCCAAGAGCTTAACAGGACAGGAAGCAACGCTCT